>NC_080186.1:142844036-143182964 GCF_030028045.1 Hippopotamus amphibius kiboko | reverse complement strand
CGATCTGGACACCGGCCACAACACATCAGCACCTGCCCACTGGGGAGAGTTGAAAAATGCCAACTTCAGTGGCCCCAACCAGACCTCGAGCAACTCCACACTGCCCCAGCTGGACATCACCAGGGCCATCTCCGTGGGCCTGGTGCTGGGCGCCTTCATCCTCTTTGCCATCGTGGGCAACATCCTAGTCATCTTGTCTGTGGCCTGCAACCGGCACCTGCGGACGCCCACCAACTACTTCATCGTCAACCTGGCCATTGCCGACCTGCTGCTAAGCTTCACCGTGCTGCCCTTCTCCGCGGCCCTGGAAGTACTCGGCTACTGGGTGCTGGGTCGGATATTCTGTGACATCTGGGCCGCCGTGGATGTCCTGTGCTGCACAGCCTCCATCCTGAGCCTGTGCGCCATCTCCATCGACCGCTACATTGGAGTGCGCTACTCTCTGCAGTACCCGTCGCTGGTCACCAGGAGGAAGGCCATCTTGGCGCTCCTCAGTGTCTGGGTCTTATCCACGGTCATCTCCATTGGGCCTCTTCTGGGGTGGAAGGAGCCAGCGCCCAATGATGACAAGGAATGTGGGGTCACTGAAGAACCCTTCTATGCCCTCTTCTCCTCCCTGGGCTCCTTCTACATCCCTCTGGCGGTCATTCTGGTCATGTACTGCCGGGTCTACATCGTTGCCAAGAGGACCACCAAGAACCTGGAGGCTGGAGTCATGAAGGAGATGTCCAACTCCAAGGAGCTGACCTTGAGGATCCACTCCAAGAACTTTCATGAGGACACCCTCAGCAGTACCAAGGCCAAGGGCCATAACCCCAGGAGTTCCATAGCTGTCAAACTTTTTAAGTTCTCCCGGGAAAAGAAGGCAGCCAAGACTTTGGGCATTGTGGTTGGTATGTTCATCTTGTGTTGGCTACCCTTCTTCATCTCTCTACCACTTGGTAAGTTGGGGACTGGCCAAGGGGAACTGGTCATTTTCAGATCTTGGGTTTCCTGATGAGTTTAATATAAGGTTTTGGGGGGTTTTGGTTTTTTATGCAGTCTGTATGTGTTTGGAGGTTGGGGAATATTATTTCTTCTGCAAAGGCTTTGCAGATTGGGTAGCTGGCTAAGAACCAGCTCAGGTGTTAGTGGAACGCGCTGAGGTACAAGTCACTTGAAATAGAACCACGGGAGGAGAATCTGGTATGTGGAATGACTCATTCAACAGCCTTGGTTTAATAATTAAAAAGGACACCGGACTTGACCATCTCACCAGCGTGATTTCAGTAGTAATGATGTGCCGGCTAAGGCGGCGTCACTAACGCAGCATACAAAATAGTTAGTAGTTACCGCAGACATGGCATTTGGGAAACAGGGAAGTAGCTTGTACACAGAAAGGCAGTTTTCATTCAGCATCTCCAGGGCTCTAACAGAGACCCACGCTCCTCAAGAGCTTTGCAGAAGCTGCGTTCTCCCCCTCCTCCCTTCACCATTTGCTATCACCTCTGTGCACTCCCTTCATTATGAGTTAATAAGAGCATTTTACAGCCTCACAGCCCCAAACAGCCTTTATCTAAAGCTTGAGATTTGAAAGAGAAGAAGGATGGCCAGAGGGTCACACATCCTCAGTTTTCACCCCAAAATATTCCTAACTGTGGTTCTTTATGGAATGCCCAGGATTAAATTATAGTTGCCCCTCACCTTCAGCTACCAGACACCAAATCCTGCTCATTTGAAACTGAGCCCTTTCTCTTCTGTAAAAATGTGCCCATCTTCTTTTGTTTGGGGGTCCTGCTAAGCGAGTTGTCCAAAAGGCTACCTGACTTCCTCTAAGGATGAAGCCGAGGTCTAAGGTAAACCTAGAGGAGGGTTCTGTGACATGCTGTGCACATGGCTCAGGAAACACTTGTCCCTTTTCTGAGGCAATGATCTGCTTTTATTTCTTTTTCTATTCCTGGGGGACACTTCCAGAAAATGAATGGAGAGAGGTGGTCATGGCAAAGTCATGTGCTGTGGTATCAGAAGAGGCAAAGGCTGCTACATGCCGTGGACCACTAAACGCCTGCAGTCACACCAGTTGGACCCGAACATGAGCAAATCCCCTAAGTAACAAAAACCCTAAAGACACACTGATTTCAAGAGAAAGAGCCAAATGGCAAGAGGGCAAACTGATGTCAGGAGTTTCCGTTTAAAAATGATTTAGAAAAAAAAAAAAAAGGTATTTAACCTACTCTCGTATTGCCATTTCTAAGGCTAGCTTTTGAGTTAATGCTTTTCAGAAATATTTTCATTGTGTTAAGTGGAGAGGGTTTGAAGCTCTACTCCCAGTAATGATCATATCCCACTGCCCAGCTTTCTTTTTCTTTCCCAAAGTCTCAGGGTCCTCTTACAGGCTTGTCTGATTAAAGTGGATGACAGTTCACACAGCATTGGACCGTACAAAGATCATGGTTGCACATGGAGTGATTTGGCCACTAATTAGCCATATGACCTTGGGCAAATGATGACTTCTCAGACAGCCTCAGTTTCTTCATCTGCAAAATAGGGCTAATTACTGTTTGCTCCATGGGGTTTGCACTAGTGCATGGAAAGGACTTAATTTAATACAGTGTCTGGTACATAGCAAATGCTAAATGAAAGTTAGCTCTTAGTACTACAAACTAAACCCCAATAATGCTGCAGCTATAACTGTGTTTTCTCCTCCATTCAGTGGCCAATCCCATACCTGTTATAAAAACTCAGAAGGGAACTAGGTCTTTCTCCTTTGTTCCTTCTTCCCCCTGATCCTCAGCCAGCAGAGGCTGTGACCAGAGCATCCTCAGGAAAGACAAGGCCCCAGCAGGATACAGGAATGGATCAAAGTTACAGGCTTTCACTTTAGGGGGCAAGGAAAACAGATGAAGAGGCTGCCAGCATGCTGAAATGGAAAGAGCACTGCTCTGAGGGTCAGGGGCAATAGCGGATGTATGTGAGCTTTGCTGTCAGTTAGCTCTGTGAACCTAGGTGTGTTGCTTTAACTTTTGGGCTTCAGGTCTCACATCCAGGGAATGAGAGAGTTGGACTAAATCACAGGCTCTCAAACTTTAATAAGGATCAGAATCATTTGTGGAACTTGATAAAAATTCAGCTTCTAAGGCCTAACGCATAGAGAATCAGAGTCAGTAAATCAGAGGACTCCCGGGAATCACGTGTTTAACCAGCCCACCAGGTGATTCTGAAGAGGTAATCCGCAGACCAGGCTTTGAGAAGCACCAGCCAGGGGATCTCTCAGCTCCTTTCAGGCTCCAGTCTCCTGGACACCAAGGTTTTTCAACGCTGCAAAGGTTAGCACTTCCCCAGCCATGCAGTGGTGCAGGATGATGTGGCTTCTTTCTGGGTCCTGCTCTTCACACCCACCCTCAGTTTCTTCTCACTTACACTATTTCAACTTCTCCCCTCTTTCTGTCCATGCCTTTGTGAGACCTTATCTTCCTAACATCTCGGGTCCTTGGTTTCCCATGCCACAGAAAGTGAGACGTTCTTGCCCCCCTGATGCTATCAGAGCTTGTTTCTCTTCTCCTTGATATGAAAATTTTCTGACCAAACATTATCTCCCAGAGATCTCCCAGTGTGCTGTCCCGAGCTGAGTCTATCTACATGCTTCTCCCATGAAAACCCAATCCTTGGAGGGTAAGGAGAATGGACTCCAGGCCTTGAGTTTGGAATGGGCTTCAAAAGTTACTCAAGAGTTTCAAAGAGAGAAGGTGCTTAATTAACATGTTCTTAGTAATTTATCAATAGAAAGAGCATCTGAGCAAAATGAAGATGTGGGCGTCTACTTCCTCTGAGTTCAAATAACACCCAAATAGAAGTAGCATGATGTAGAATAATAACTCCTTTGGAATCTGAGGCAGGTTCCAAATTCTAAATTTTCCATAAAAGGCTTTTTACTCAGAAGGGGAGAAAGCAGATCTGGGGGAAGACAGTTGTTGGCAAACAGAAGACCAGGTAGAAGTAAACTTCCAGTTGGTGATAGACTTCCAGGTGCGTGGATGGCATGAGATTTCTATCGCTGTGTTTGTCTTCTCCATGGGAGAGAAGGGTTGGAATTCCTGCTGGGAAGGAGGGAAAATAGCCTTGCACCCTACAGGGTTCTGGTCAGGGGCCCCATTTGTTTTTCCTTCCTCCCCTATTTTTATTTTTGGGCGTGAGGTTGGGCTGCCTACAGAGACAGGCTTCCCATCTCCTGTGGAGCCCTCCCCACCTGTAACACCCTCCCTATCTCCTCTCCACCCTTTCCCTGTGGCTTCAGACCAAGTTGGGCCAGGGACCAGCTCTCACTTAGGAGCAGAGATGGATCCACCAAACAAGGACCTCTTTATTCAGCCCTTGGAATCAGGCCATGGAGGGACAGGAAATAATTGGAATATAATATAGCAGCATTTCTACTCGATGGGCCATGTGCAAGATGTCCAAGGAATCTTCAGCTGCCTGGCATTATAACGAAGGCCAGCTCCCACCCGCCTGGGAAGGTCTGGTCAGGGTTCAAGAAGTGGCTGGGCTATTGAGGAATGTGCATTGCACTGAGTGGGGAGGGCGCGGATACATGGAGGTGGGGGGGTGGGTAGCAGGAAGTGCTGGGCAGCCAACTGGTAGCTGGGCTTGGTGTGTTGTTTAGAAAACACTGGAACCTTGCCTCGCTCCAAATCTTTCTTCCGTCTTTTAAAATGCTGAAAGGCACCAGGAAGCCATTATTGAACTAACTGCTTTCCCCTCCAAATAAATGAAGGTCAATTTCAAAGAAACAGTTGTGCTCTCTGTAGTACTGAACCAAACAGGAATCTCTCTTTCCATTGATTTGTTTCTGCAGTCCTCTCATTCAAATTAGGGCTGATGAATTTCTGCATCCCACAAGAGCATAAGGGAGGGTGGGGGTCTCAGAGATGACTCAGGACAGAGCCACCCCCACAAACACACACACTAATCCTCCAGTTCTGAGGTTTCAAAACACAGGGATTTGAGTTGCTCACAAGGAAAGCAATTGGTTTAAGTAAGGGGAAATTTTACACACAGGGAATCCTTCCCAGAAGAAGGAAATCTTACTGCAGGAAAATACATTCAGTCATTTATGAAATCATTAAGGAAGACTTCCTAAAGCACCTACTATGTGCTCGGCATTGTACAAATCACTGGGTTGTTGAACCAAAGCAAACACGGCCCCTGCCTGCAAGAGGCTCGCAGGCTGGTGAGATCGTATTATCATGGAGTACATCCTATGTACCAAACATTCTGCTAGGCCCTCTACAGACATTATCTCACTAATCCTCACAGCTACCCTGACAGGGGAAAGTAATTGCTCCGTCTTGACAGATGAATATACTGAAGCTCAGAGAGGTTAGACTTCTTGCCCAAGGTCACACAGCAAGTAAATGATAGAGACAAGAATTGAATCCATGTCTGTCAGAACAGGCACTTACCTGGTCCACTGCACAAAGGAGATGTCCGACTTTTTTCTTGCTGGTCCCAACCTGCTCTCATAGCAAATGTTCTCCAGGAGCCCCAGAGCCACCTTGTCAAAAGCTGATTATTCTGCTTCTGTTACAAAACCCTATCTTTCTTCCATTCCCTGCTCACCCCTGAAAAAAGATTCACTCATAAAATATCAGGGAAGGTCGTCCACATTCTAGCTCAGGGCTAGGCTTTTCCTCTGCCTCCTGCACTGTGTATGATATGGGTCTCAACGTTGGGCATTTAGTCACCACAACCAGGAAGAAACAGTGGGATCTTGCCCTTCATCTAGGGACCTGGTTCCACATCTTTAATCATTCATTCATGCATTCATTGAACAAGTATGTGTTTATTTAAAGCCTGCTAGATCCAGGCGTTACGCTGGAGATTCAGTGGCGAACAAAGCAGCTGCGTTCCATGTTCTCATAGAATTTAGTTCTAGTGAGGAACAGAGGTAACTTGAAAAATACACACATACAAATAAGCAAAAAATGCAAATTGTGGTACGTGATTTGAAGAAAATGATATGCTGCTATTAGAAGTATGCAACAGGAATCTGTGTATCACAGGGGTCCCTGAGTGGCATTTAGACAGAACCCTGAACAGTTTGGAAGAGTTAATTCAGTGAAAGGGACAGGTGGAAGAAAAGAGCTCCAGGCAGAAGGAAGGGCACACCTAAAAGTCCTGAGGCAAGAGCTGGTGGGGAACTAACAGAGCCTGGAGAATAGAGGGGAGGCAGGTGCAAGTTGAGGCTGGAGGTGTGGCCAGAGGCCATGACATGCAGGGGCTTTTAAGCCACATTAAGAATTTTAGATTTTATCATAAATTGCATTGGCCACTACCGAAGGGTTTGAAGCAGACAGGAGATACAATCTGAATTATGTGTTTAAGAGGTGACGCAGGCAGGGCTTTTCTGGTGGTGCAGTGGTTAAGAATCCACCTGCCAATGTAGGGGACATGGGTTCGAGCCCTGGTCAGGGAAGATCCCACATGCTGTGGAGCAACTAAGCCTGTGCACCACAAATACTGAGCCTGTGCTCTAGAGCCCACAAGCCACAGTTACTGAGCCTGAGTGCCACAACTACTGAAGCCCGTGTGCCTAGAGCCTGTGCTCCATAACAAGAGAAGCCACCGCACTGAGAAGCCCATGCATGGCAATGAAGAGTAGCCCCCGCTCGCCACAACTAGAGAAAGCCCGCGTGCAGCAGCAAAGATCCAATGCAGCCAATAAATAAATAAGTAAATAAATAATAAAATAAATCTTTAAAAAAGAGAGAGAGATGACACAGGCAGCTATACAGAGCACAAAGCACAGATGGGACAGTTAGGAGGACATAATCCCAGTGAGAGCTGGTGGTAATTTAGGCCAGGCTGGTGGCAGTGGAGGTAGAGAAAAATAGATGGGTTCAAGGATTTGAGGATGGGTTGGTTATGATACAGGAGAATAAGAGATGTATCTGGAATAGCCCTGAGGTTACTGGGTGAGACACAGCCAAGAGGATTCCTCGCAGGATCTCCTCAGACCCCACGCATCTGGGCTCACAAGCTACCATGCTAGGGATGATATGCCAGGCACTCTTATGAGTTGAGTAGACAAAATGTCCCAACCCAAAAGCCAGGCACCATGACCATCAGCACACCCAGATGCTAATTAGAAATATCTGGCAGGGGACTGCTTTCATAAAGCACAGATTCTTGGGCTCCACCACAGACCTTTATCAGAATCTCTCATGATGGGGCCATGAATCTCAATTTTTAACCAGTTCCCACAGGCGATTATGCCACCAGCATAGCACCAGTCCTCCTCTTGCCGGGGAACCTGGAATGAACACCACCTGGAGAGCCAAAGTTTGGTTAAACTTCCCCCAGTGCAGCCAGAAGCATCCCCAGTCCTGCGCAGTCCCTTGGGCCAGTCCACGTAGAAGAAGGCAGAAGATTATTAGGAGCCAAGGTGAATTCTTCAAACTAGAGCCTCCCTGGAGAAAGGGAGGAGAATGTGCACTGTGCAAGCACGTCTTCAATGTAGCAGGTACACTGCTTAACACTGCGTATTCTGTATAGCTTGTAATTCCCACAGGCCCCAGAGCAAGCACCATCACCCTGTGTCTAGAGTTCAGAGAGGTTCGGTAAATTGCCCAAGGTCACACAGCTAGTATATGGTAGAGTCTATCGAACTCCATATGTGGCACTCAATAAACATATGTTTTATTATTCTTGTTACTTCAGTGCTTCCAGACAATTTGTCTGAGGTCTGGTGCCTATGGGTGATAAAATTTTTACTGGCTCATGACAAAATGAGAAAAAAGTTAGGAAAATTCTGTGTTTTTCCAAATGTGTTCAATATAAATGACTGTTCTTTTATTCTAAAGACTATGTCCTATCTATTTTGGGAAACTGAAATAACCTTTCTTTAGTGGAATGATGGTAATAAGTGATGGTGATAGGCATTGTGCGTGTGCGTGTGCATGTGTGTATGTGTGCGCGCACGCGCAGTGTTCTACTTGGCAAAATAAAAAGTTGATAACCCTATGTATGTCCTCACCAAAAAACTTTTTTGAAATTTTACTGTGAGTCTCCTAAAGTCTTAGAATCATGGGAGACACCATGATGGTTAGACATGATAAATATTTGTGGGAGAAAGCAGGAAGAAAGGGGGAGGGTGATTTATCCTCTCAGTGATGGATAAACGAATTAGCCTCAGCTTTGCGTAAGAGTCAAAGGCCTGGGGCAGGGGGACGGGGAGGGGGAAGTATGATGTGCGTAGAGTCATGCTTGTCAGGTATGATAGGATGGGGGCTGTTTGTGGAAGCACCCGGTCCTTCTGGGGCGAAACAGGTCACAGAAATGCCAGCGGGCGTGTGTGTTGCCGCAGTGCCACCACAGATGGGCCTATTAAGATCTGTAATGCAGGAGAAGCCTTTACCTGAGTATGTGGGGCTCATAAAAATAACGGATGGCCGCTGGGCCACACTGGGAAATTGCTTTCTCCCACATCTGCAGGATGTTTCCACAGTCACTGTGCTCCCTAACCACGTCTGCTAATAATAATGCTAATAGCTCCATTTATTAGGTCTTGCTGTGTACCTGGCTTACACCGGGCTAAGGATGCTTTCTACGCATTCTCTCATTCACTCCCCTGCAGAGGCTTACCAAGTGGACACTATTGTTGTCCCCATTTTACAGATGATGAAACTCAAGTTCAGAGAGATTGGGTGATTTGCTTCAGGCCACCCAGCTGATTAGTGACAGAACCTAAATTCACATCTAGGCAATCAGGTAAGACTAAAGGGTTCATTAATAGGGGTACCCTAGATGGGGCTCTGAGCCCTGATTTATGGAAGCCCAAAGAGGCCCTAGGGAAAGCAGAGTCTATTCTGAGAAGGTGGAAAGGAAGGCCAAGTGGCTATCTATTATTCAGCAACTAAGAGGCACCATATCCTGGTGAGAACATAGAGAATATAAAAATAATTGGGTCTTTCCCCTAGCAAGCTAAGTCAGAATTTCTCTTTTATTGCGGGTGCATTAAACTTTTTTAAGCTTCATAACATATTATGCGTAATGCCATCTACCTTTAAGGCTTTTATCAAATTTGAGCTTTGGGGTTAAACACATAAAATTTAGAACACTTTTTCACAGCCTAATTTCTGCTGCATACATTTCAGAACTTGGCCCACCTCTGCACCACATATGTGTGGTCTCAGCACCATAGGACTCTCTCCAACCTTGGGTCAGCCTCTGGTCCTACCTCTTGATGTCACAAAGGCTGGCATCATGGACAAGAGAGTATTTCTAGAAGCTGTTTTTCCACTTTGTAGCAACCTTGAATAGTGATAACCTAGCTGTACAGAAAGAAAATGCACATATATGTATATAAGAATGTACATATATGCACACCGCTTATGTATATTCAAGAGAACCCAAATGAAATGTATCTTTAACTCTTAGCTAGTTCCCAGAAATGCCCGTGGCCCCTATACCAGCAGCCACATGAAGGGAAATATGACAGAAGGAAGTTGGAGTGGAATTAGATAGTGGTCCTAACCAGTTGCAGGTAATAGATCTTACTCATGAAAATTTTACAAAATAATACAACTCAGAGGAGACATGCTGGGATCCCTCCCAGGGCCTGGGAGGGTCCCATGAAGAGAGGAGCCCTGAGGTCAAGGAAGTGCTTGTGGTCCACCCCAAACACCGCAGGGATAGCACTCTTTAGCAACCTCGTGACTGATGGACTTAGTGTGAACTTCTTGTAAGCAGTGACTGCATCTTTCCACTTTGCCTAACACGGGTGCTAGGTGCACACTCTAACACAAGTTGTTTGTTGTTTCCCCAAATACACCTTATATTTTCCTTCCCCTATGTGTTTGTTCACACTGTTCCCTCTGGCAGGAATGCTCTTCCCATACCCTCTGAATACCCAAATCCTGCCCACCTGCAGGCCCCCAGTTTTGGGGACCCCTCTCTTAGGAAGCCTTTCATGATCCCCACCCCTTTCCGCGGCAGTGATGGCTGCCTTTATACCTTGTGCTTGTCACATTTGTTCACGGGAATCAGGGCTGAGAGACACATCTTTAGCAATGTCACTGGGCTGCAAACCTCTGGAAGAAAGAGTCCAGGTTTCACTCATCTTCCTGTCCTCCGTGCTCAGAGATGTGTAGCTACTAGACTCCCAATAAAAATAGCAGTTGTAGCTAAAATTCATACAGTATGTGCCAGACTTCATCTACCATTTGAACCGCCCAGTAGCCCGTCAGATAGGTATTAACATTCTCCTCACTTTAGAAATGAAGAAACAGGCTTAGAGGTTAGGTGACTTGTCCCATTCCTCGAAACTACCACAAGCACGTTGAAACTGTCTTGACCGCTCTTGTGAAACCAAAATGCCAATGTGGGTCTGATTATGGGGCCAGTGAAGAAAGATTAGGTAGACGAAGACTGGAGTGAACACAAGATATGGGCTTGAAAATTGAACAGCATCTTCATTCTTCATGAAAGGTTGCCATTCCACCGCCTCTGTGGGAGACCTGTCTATTGCCAATTGGTCCCCATTTCCCCTCACCTTCTCAGCCATTGTCACCTCCCTCTCACCTCTGGGAGGGATATGGTCAGAGTTGGTCCCCACAGAAATAGAAGAGGAGGACACAATTCTGGTGACTTTACAGCAGGTCCTGATTAAAACCTTTAGAAAGGCCCAAGATATTGGGAAGTGAATGCTGCCCCCACCTCCAAGTGGAATTCTAAATCCCCTCTCTCTCTTGCTCTCTCTCGTTTTCTCTCGCTCTCAGCCTTAAAGCAAATGGAAAGAAGGCCAACATTCTAATTTATCCCGTGAAGTCTACCTTGATTTATTTAATATCAAAGCATTTCCCCAAAAAAGTGAAGGTGCCCAGCTTTGCTAATGCTCTAAAGACACACTGGGTCTGTTTGTGGGTGATCTAGCATTGCTCTCTAATGGGATGACCAGACATCCCACTTTGCCTGAGCCAGTCTCCACTTACATCTGTAACCAAGGGCACTATGATGATTATTATAACTGTCTCTTATTCTCAAAAGTGTCTCAGTTTGAAAGATAAAAGTGCCTCGATATTTTAACTCCTGGAGTAAGAGTATTTACAACGGAACATCCAATGGTACCTTGGTTTCACTGAGAAGCCTGAGAAGGGGGAGGAGTCTGGCACCCACAGCCTCCGCAGCACAGGGAAAGATTAATGATCAGAGAATGAAGTCAACATGAATTTAAGGAGGAAAGACACAGCTTTATGTGTGTGTGTTTTGTGGCAAATAGGAATTAATGTAAAAGTTGGTTGGAAATTTTTAAGTCTTCATTCAGTTTATTTACCCTCCTTGCTCAAGTGAGTCTTTGAGCTGAGATCTGAATCTATGGCTGGCTGATCCTAAATACTTAATAAGTGAGTGAATGAAGGAGTGGATCCGTTTCAGCACAAGACAAATGGTGTGATCTGAATGATGAGTGTCTCCAGAATGAAGAGGAGACGGAAAGAAGGGTGGGCTGAAATAGTATTTGGGGGAGGAAGAGAAAAGCAAGCTATGTCTTAGGGACTTGTCAGGCTGGAATGATGATGGGGAGAGACATCTTCACCCATCCATCACCCCTCTCGTGACATGACAGAGCATAGGTCAGCCCAGGGTACTGTCTTCACTGGCAGGCTTGTGTTCTTAGGATTCTGTCAATAGCACACTAGTGACCACACCCAGGGGCAGCACACGTGAGCCCCCTTTGAGCACTCAAGTGTCCCTGTGTGGTGTGAGCACACGAAGTGTGCTGTAAAAGTTACACCAGTGAGCAGTTCAAGCCAAAATGTTCAGAAACAGAATATCCTAGCACGTGCAAGTGGACTGTTCCTTTCAGAGCCCCATTTAACTTTTTCCAGGGGTATCTACCCACAGTGTCCTGCTCCTCTGAATCTGGGATGCTTCTGGGGCTTGACCTCGCACATTTCTTATAATTCTTTAAGACAGAGTTTCCTGATAAGCTAACGTGCCTCACTTAGAGGCTGAGCTCAGCACCTTGGCCATGTCCCAGAAGGATCCCAGATTCAGTTAAAATAGGACCAAGGGCAAGCCGGGCTCACTGTCTTTCACAGGCACGGGCCCCAGGGCTCACACCACCAGCACAGGGCTGGGCAGAGATCCAGAGAGGCAGCTGGTAGGGGAGGAGGGGTTGCCACCAACTGGAACAAACAAGAAAAATTACATCTCTGGTTTATATATTCAGGCCATCAGTCACCCCCTGGCATCAAGAGAAAGTGGTACCTGCTTCTAGGTATACCCTCACAGTGTCGTTTGTGACTCCTTGTCCCCAACTCTTCAGAATTTATCTTAAACAAGCATTCTTGGGCTTTTTTGTTGCATGGGCCCCTTTGGCAATTTGGTGAAGCCTTTCCTCACAATAGATACATAAAATAAGATACACAGGATTTCAAAGAAAATCAATTATGTTGAAATAGCTATTATAATGTTGAAAAAACAAATTTATTATAGAGTAAAACAATGTTCTTTATTAACATATTAAGTAAACTAGATCTAGCAGCAAGTCAAATAAATAACCACTGTAATTTGAAGTAGTGACAAGTGGAAATATTTCAAGATATCTGCAACAAATGTAATATAATATCATAAATCTGATTTCCATGGGTGACAAATCCTGCTAATTCTGCTGTGGCTGGTTGCCTGCATTCCTGTTGAAGAAAATGCTAACTTTCAGCCAAAGATTAATTAAAAAAAAAAAAAAGGTATTTTTTTCCCATCCAAGTTCAGGGACTCTTTAACCCCAGAATAATAACCCTGTCTTATGACATTATAAAGATGTACTTCAGGACATGAGGTTTTCTATACTTTTTTCTTTCAAATTAGGACCACAGGGAATTTGGACTATGCCATCGTGCTTTGTAACTGTCTTGCATGATTACTTGTAGCAATTTTTAAATCTAGTTTCTTTATTTCAACATAGTGCATAGGCTTTTATTTAAATCAGGAAGAAGAAAAAAAAGAAAAATTATTTTGGTCACACCAGACCCTAGGTCTGCCTCTATCCAGCACCCTCAGTTTTCTTTCCCAGGAGCAAACATTGTCAACAGCTTGTGTACAGTTCCAGAAATATTCTATTTATTTGTAAGCATCCAAATACATATGTGTGTATGTGTAAATATTTGAGTGGGTATGTGTGTGGAATGTATGTTTACATCCTGTTTGTTTTTACAAATGGTGTCATTTTATAAACACTATAGTGGAGGTTACATTTTACTCTCAACAGCATAATTTGGACATAGTTCTCTGTCAGAATGTTATAGTTACTGTTTTCCTTTTCATGACTGTATGGTAATCCATTTATGGAGTATTCTATTTTATTTAACAATTTCCCAGTTCATTGACATTAGGCTATTTTTGGTTTCTCCATACTAAAAACAGTGCTGCAGTGAGTAGTCTTGTCTATGTGTCTGTGCCCACATATTCAGGATAAATTCCTAGAAATGGAGCAAGAAATATTGGAGCAAGAAATATTCGGTATTTTAGATTTAACTTGATTATGTTCAATTTTACTAAAGAAGGAATATAAAACATTAAAATGTAAAGTTAAAATAAATAGGTTAGATCTATCACGCAGGAGGGGTTGTTCGTGATATTTAAGTGAAAAAGATAAGTCATAGGGTTATATGTAATCCTGTTTTTAAAAGCTATTAACTTAGTCACCTTCAGGGATAGAAGGAAGTGAGGAGGAGTAAATTATTAACTTTTTTTCCTACATCTCCGTATTATTTCATATTTCACATTTTTTCACGTGTGTGTGTGTACACAAATTGGATCGCCTGGTGCTTTTATCACTAAGTATCAAGTGTGGACTTCTTGCCATTTCAATAAATCTGAATCATTTCAGTTTTTAATTTATATTTCTCATGTTCTTAATGAAGTATTACAATCCATAATAAAAGGTACCATAATGTATTTAACCAATCCGCTTATGGCAGAGTGGTCGTATTTATGTAAATAGGTAAGACACACACAAGGTATCATATATACAAGGCCCAAACATAGAATGAAAAGGATGTTGCTCTCACTTCCTTGGTCCGCACCTACCTAATTCCCCTCCCTGGAAGCAAATATTATTACCAGTTTCTTGTACATCCTTTCAGACATATTGTATGCATATAAAAATATGTTTCTATGTTCTTTCTAACAGAAATAACATGCTATTCTGCACTTTGCATTTTTCAATGAATAGTGCATCTTAGAGATGTTTCCACTTCAGTATAAATAGAGCAACCTCATTCTTTTTTTTCATAACTGCATAGTATTCCTTTTTTCCCAAATAGACTTCTCTAGAAGGACATTTAGGTTGTTTTAAATCTTTTATTATTACAAACAACACTGTAGTTAATATCCTGTACATACCTCACTATTTCCCACATTATACGATTAAAATCCTGAAAGTGGATTATTCTGAGTAAATTTTTTTTTTAATTTTTATAAATATTGCCAAATCGTCCGTCATAGAGATTTGTACTAATTTGCATTTCCTTCACCGGCATTTGAGAGTGATCACTCATTCCCTAACAGTTTGTTATCAAACATTTTGATCTTTGCCTACTTGATAGGTGAAATTTCTGTGAATGAAGTTAGGCATCTTTTTGTATGTTTGATAATCCATCCCCTCTTGATGTACAATTGTTTTGAGTTTTTAGCTGTGACAAATATTCTTATACATGCATTTTTCCTTCATTATCTTTTCTTTTCCGCTACACTTGCCCTTTAGAATTGCCTTAGGATAAAATCCACTTTGAATGGTTAGAATCAACAGGTAGACTCCCTGAAAGGCCCCAGATAGGTGTTATTAAATTACCCTCTGGAGAGGATGTAGCAATTTGCACTCCCACTAAGTGTGTTTCAGCACAGCTGAAGAAACCCCCTTTTATGCTGATAGCTCCTCACTGCCTGGGGAAGTTTCAGACATCTGCCTGACAAGTCAGCTTCCCCTCAGAGGGGATAAGATGGCTTGAAAGCTTCAAGTCCTTCGAACTGATTTGGTGTCAGCCTTCCAGAGTTCAGGGCTCACAAGCAGCCCTCTTGAAATGCAACACCCCATCCATCAGGAGAGCCAGAGCAAGTAGCAGCCTCGGAATGTGTGTATTTTACCCAGGATCCGAGAACAAAAAGCAGTCACCCACAGTGTGTAAACAGATTTGATCTTTCACGCAGCTGCCAGGCCCACCACGATCCACATCAGTGGTTCGAGGCTCTGGGGCCGATGTACCGATTAAAAACCATAACAAAATAAGATACTCCCCCCACCCCGCCCCAGGAAAACAATCAACTTTGAGGCATTCAAGGATGAGTTAATGAGGAAGGATTCCTTTGGGCATCCAAGCTTGCCGCACTTGACCATGGGGGCCTGCGCCAATCCAGGGAATGCAGTGGACAGTCTATATTTAGACAAGGGCGTGGCAGTGCACCACATTTTAGTTGCAAAATTCAAATTGGCTCTAGAAGGTGCCAGCCTCACGAGTTGAAAATTGAGTTGAGCACTGCTTAAGAAACAGGGAGATGGCCTGTTGAGCAGGTTTTGCTAGGGAAGGAGGCTTTTTGAGAGGCAGTCAGTGGGCCCTGGTGGGTCAGGGTGGTAATTTAATCCCGACCTTGAACTGCGGGTCTGGACAGAGCAGCAGGGTTATTTTCAGACTGTACTAAATCTAGAGGTGTTGGAACCAGCATCCAGGACAGGGCAGGGAAGAGGTGAACTTTGACCCACTACCACCAAGCTGGGAGATTGAGATGATCCTAAACCAGGAATTGAGATCAGCCAGGGATTCTCAGAACCTCAGGAAAGCCTTTCCTGCCACCTGTCTCTGTCACCGCCATCCCAATCCCCTCATCCAGGAAAGAGGGCTGGTACCGTCCCTTCTCTGCAATATCCTTGTTAGCCCTTCACGAGTTCTGTTTGACTGGCAGCTTGGAGTACTAGAAAGAACAGGGACAGACAAATCCAGGTCTGAACTCAGACAAATCCAGGTCTGACATCCTGGCTCTGCAACTTATCTCCCTCAGCCTCAGTTAATACATCTGTAAAACGAGACAGAAATCATCCGCTCATAGGATTGGAGTGAGGAATAAATAGGAAAATGGACTGGCTGGGTGCCAGACACTAGTAAATATTTCAAAAACATCAGCCATTAATGTATGTGAAGCCTCTAATATAATATCAACTCCGGAGGATATATTTAATATGTATCTGTTGATAAATTGGGATTATGAGTAATTTTATTTTATTATTTTATTTTTTATTTATTGGCTGCGTTGGGTCTTTGTTGCTGCTCTTGAGCTTTCTGTCATTCTAGAGCCCACACTCAGCAGTTGTGGTGCACAGGCTTAATTGCTCCGCGGCATGTGGGATCTTCCCAGACCAGGGCTCGAAACCGTGTCCCCTGCACTGGCAGGCAGATTCTAAACTGTGCCAGCAGGGAAGCCCTATGAGTAATTTTTTAAATGGGCTATGTCTTTGGAGGAAATAAAAATGGGACCAATTTCTTCTCATTGAAAGTAGGGGGATCAAAAATAATGAGACACCCATGGCTCCTCCACCCAGATTTAACCAATGTTAACATGTTGCTGAATTTGCTACCTATCTTCTTTCTTCTCTTAAGAAATAAAATGTTGCAAATACATCCGAAAGGCCCCACTCCTCATCCCATTCATCTCTCTCCTTCTCAGTGGTAATCAGCAGGATACACAGGATTAAGTAGTCTCTCTTCTCTACATCTTCCCAAATGTGTCCTCTTAGAAGAAAGGAGGGGAGTGGTAAAAAATGAGGCCTTGAATTTTGTCGGTCCCGAGTTCAAATTATGCTATTGCTCCTTTACTAGCTGGGTGATCTTTGGCAAATTGCTCAACCTCTCTGTTCCTGCTCACCCTCACTCTTCTCTAAAATGGGACAAATAACACTTACTTCACTGGGTTTTGTGAAAATGAAGTAAGATTATTCATGTAAAGCAGTGGTTCGCAATCAAGGATGATTTTGCCCCCCAGGGGACATTTGGCAATGTCAGGAGACATTTTTGATTGTCACAGCTGGGGTGTGCTACTGGCATCTAGTGGGAGAGGCCAAGGACACAGCTAAACATCCTACAATGCACAGGACAGCCTCTGCCCCAGCATCTCAATAGTGCCAAAGTAGAGAAACCCTAATATAAAGCATACTGTCACTTACAGGAGTTTAAAAATATTTATTCAATAAACATAACAACACATTATAACTTTTTTGTTAAGATATTATGTTAGACACTTCCACATGCATTATCTTACTAGTATTCAGTGAGTTGTCCCATCTTGGTATAAAGAATGATAGCAAACACTGTTGCTTCTGCTTATCTGAGAATATCTGTCCCACTTGTTAAAGTGGTAAACTCATTTAAAATATAAAATTTCAGGCTAATAGGTTAATTGGAATTTGTTACTCAGAGCCTAACCCCTCCTTGCTCTCTGTGAAGAGCAAATTGTATCAGCACTTTCAGCCACAAAATGGGTTCATTTAAACCACAAATATCCCTTCAACCTAAGCAGGCCCAAGGACTGGCATGGCAAAAAACTAAGGCATCGTAATTAAGCCAACATTTTTGGCCCGTGTTCACAAGGACTAGATGCCAAAACCTCAAGAAACTACAGAAGCGGGGTAGAATATGGGGAAGAGGAGAGAGCTCTGCTTCTCTGATTCACCCCACACTTGGGTGGACTCTGAATGTTCTGCCCAGGGATTGGAGCCACTGTCTGTGTTATGCACAGAGAGCACCCACTATGAAAGGCCTTTGCACTGAGTCTCTAAATGTGGTCCTCAGCCCAGCAGCATCTACATCACCCAGAAACTTGGTAGAGATGACAGCCTAGAATTGCTGAGTCAGAAGCTGGGGATGAGCCAGTCAATCTGGGTTCTCAATTTCTCCAGGTGATTCAGATGCACACTCAAGTTTAAGAACCAATAACCTAATAAGACCAGATCTCACTTTCCCTGTGGGTCGATTTCCTGTTTCCTACGGCCCTCCTTGCTGTAACCACGCAGCTCACCAATACCTATTCAGAAGCGGAGGAGCCACTTCTTACTGGCATTTCCCTTCAGCTGGAAGCTCCACACATACTCTTTAACTTTCACAAAAATATAAGGAAGATATTATCCTTATATCTTTATCCCTTTTTCCGGATGAGAGAATCCCAGCTGAGAAAGCTTAAACATCCTGCCCAGGGTCATACCTATAGAAAAGGGCTAGAATTAGGATCTGAATCTAGGTCAGCCTGCTACCTATCCTCTTAACAATGACATCACACTGCTCATTGATGGTGAAGAGAAACAGAACACGAACAGATCAGCCCTGCTGGGGCCAAATTATAGGCCTTGCCAGGTTGGTCTTTAGTGCCCCTCAGTCACCTGTCCTGGGGTTCACCTGTCCATAGGTAATCCCCTGGGATGCTTAACCCCCAGTGACCTGATACTGCCCCCTAGAAGCCAAGGCTGCCCACACTACCATGCTCTTCTAGCCTTTGCCTCAAGTCCTGGGGCTTCAAATCCCCACTCTTCCTCTTACTAGCTGTGTGACTTTGAAGTTAACGCAACCTCTCTGTGCTCTTGTTTCTCATCTGTAAATCAGTTATAATAATACATTCATATCAAGGTTAAGAGGATTAAATGGGGTAATAAATATGAAAATATCTAGCCCGCTGACTGGTGCATAGTAAAAACTAATTAACTCTTGTTTTTTCCCCCATGCTTTACACACCAACAACTATCAAAACTACTCAGTCCAAGGTTGATTCTATTGCAGTCTCATTTATTGGCTAATTAGCTAATATGAGGAGCTAACCTTCACTAAGGTATTAGTTCATAATAATGGTTTTCTGTGTTTGCCTCCAACACACCATTTACACTTCAACCAGGGGCCCTAGTCCTTGAAATTGTGCAGCTTGGGAGTGATTATGATGGAAATATTAGAGAATATGGAAGGACAGTGGGGAGCCTTTCCCATCCTTCATATTGCTCCTGTGCAACTCTAATAGGGAATCCTAGAGAAATGGGAAATGGGATAAGAAAGGGAAGTAAGCCTTCAAGGTTGCACCTGGCTTTGAAGAGAAAAGATGAGCTACCGGCATCTGAATATCAGGATACGTGGGAACAATGCAAAAAAAGAAGTGACATCAAAGACTGATGAGCCGTTTGCCAACATTTAATACAATTGCTTGGTATCTGCGTAGTTGAATGTAATAAAGCTTCATTAAAAAGTAGTTATAACAACTAATAAGACTCTAATTAAATTACCTTTCACTGGGCAAGCTGCTTGTGAGGTCCTAATTAGGTTATTTGCTGCCACTGGCCTAGCCTGGGAACAAAATAAGATTCTGTTATGTCTTCCGTGATGCCTAGAAAGCCAGATCTCTAGAAACATGCAAGAAATGCTAAGAGGCTCTAAATGTGGGGGCAGCCGGTCTGAGACTTAGTTCTCCAGAAACCATGATGTGTGGCCAGAGTGAAATCCCTTAATAGGTCTCACTACTCTTTGGAGCCAGACAGTTTAAAAGATGGAAAGGGCATTTAAAGATGGAAATTCTAAGAATTTCATTTTGCAGAAGAGGGCCTGAGAAGTGATTTATTCAAGGTCTTCCAGCAAGGAGCAATGTGCCGTTCCCCCAACCTCCTCCCACCATGATTTGGAAAAGACACAGAACTCAAGCTGCTAGTACGGATCTTCATTTGGGAAGGGAGAGAGAAACAAAAAGTACTGGATTCTTTAACACATGCACCCATCTTTGAAGCCATGTGTTATCTTTGAGGCTGTGTGTGTGCGTGTGTGTGCGCGTGTGTGTGTGTGTGAATGATGCATGGAGAGTGGTTCAGTCCCAGGTAAATTGAGGACCTACTTACAGGTCTTCAATTTGTGGGTTGAGCTTGCTCCTACGCTATCTTTGCATTGCTGCCACAATGATCTCCTTAAAACATAGATCCAGTCATGCCAGCATCCTACTGAATTACCCGGGGGGGTAACTTCTGAGCTCCTGAGTGTGGCAGAAAATTCTCTTCGCAGTTGGGGTCCATCCTCCCTCATCACTCAAGACTGAGCTTTGTGCCCAACAAACAGGCGTCCCAGCTCTGCCCTCACTAGCCGGGCAGCCTTGAGCAAATTACTTCATCTCTCGCCGCTTCCACTTTCTGCCTATAAAATGGGGATGACATTTTACGTATCTCATCAGGGGAATAGGAGAATTAAATGACAATAAAGCAGATAAGCCACACGCAACCCCTAGTATTACCTCCCAAGGCACACAAGAGCACTCTCCCTTCCCTGAACACACCTGGCTTCCTCATGTCTGAAGCCTTTGCACATGCTCTTCCCTCTACCTGCAACACCCCTCACCGTCTTCTCTGGGTCATGAATTCTTCCAATTCATATGTCTAGCTCAAATGTCATTTCCCCTTTGCCATCTTCCACAGTTCCCCAGGCAGTGGCTACTCCTGTCCTGTGCTTTCCCTGCCCTCGCTTCACCCCTATCAGAACCTTGTCACACTGGGCTGAATGAGTTTTTAATGTCCCTCTCCCCCAGGAGACTGGGTCTCACCCAGCCCAAGCCTGGCACACAGTGAGAACATAGTAAGTGAACAAAATCTTATCACAGGAACTGTGAGGAGGAACTGTGAACGAGGAACAAGATTGGTTGGTTCCACTGTCACTGTTGCTTCTGTGCCCAAGGCTGAACTATAGATAAATTCCATGTATGTGCACACACGCACAAGATGTTAGCAGTAATTACCTGTAGTTGTTTTTGTTTTCTTCTCATGATTATCTGTGCTGAATATGCATTGCTCTTGTAATAAGACACTTAAAAATAAAGACCGTTCTTCAAATCGAGTTAGCTGAAAGCATGAAGGAGATACATGAAGGGCTGATTTTCCAAACACATCTTGGAAAAAGTTGGGAGTTTCCTGAATTTCAGGGTGATGCAGTTCTGATTTAAGGCTTTGTGGTCTTCGAATTTCTTCTCTGTGATGTCTGTGACAGCAGCTGTTTTGGAGCTGTGAGGTGCAGACCAGAAGGCAAGTCACTTTCTTTATATCTTTAAGGTGACTTTTGGGGACTGTGAGTTTTTACAGGCAGGAGAGAGTAAGTACTCTGCTGTCTGATATAGTAGTCGACGGCCATAGAAGATGAATCAAACTTATTATTCATTAAAATTAAATAAAATTAAAAATTCAGCTCCTAAGTCACAGGAGTCACATTTCAAGTGTTGAGTAGCTATAACTGGCTGGTGGCTACCATATTGGACGGTGCATCATTGCAGAAGGTTCTACCAGGCAGCACTGAATTAGTGTTTGTCAGCTTGTTCCGAACATGATTGGTGATGTCTCAAGAGAGTAAACACATCCATTTGTCCCATGAATATGTTATTTCGTGTGTGTGTGTGTGTATTCGTGCCAGTGTAAAATGATGCAGTGGCTTTGGAAAACAGTTTGGCAGTTCCTCAGAAAGTTAAACATAGAGTTGCCTTATGACCCAGCAGTCCCAGTCCTGGTATCTACCCAAAAGAATTGAAAACATATGCTGTCACAAAAATCTGTACATGAACTTTCACGGCAGCATTATTCATAATAGATGAAAACTGGAAATAATTCGAATGTCTATCAGCTGAAAATGGATAGACAAATTTGATATATATGTGCAATAGAGTATTATTTAGCCAAAAAAAAAATGAAGTATTGATACATGCGACATGGATGAACCTTGAAAAGGCTAGGCTAAGGGAAAGAAGCCAAACACATCACCTACTGTGTGATTCCATTATACGACATGTCCAGAGTAGGCAAAGCCACAGAGAGAAAAAGTGAAGTAGTGGTTACCAGAGGCTGAGCAGAGGGGGAGATGGGAGTGACTGCCAGTGGGTACTAGGTGTTTTTTGAGGGTGATGAAAATGTTCTGGAATTAGCTAGTGGTGATAGTTGTACAACTCTGTGCATACACTAAAAACCGCTAACTGTACACTTTAAAAGGATGAATTTTATGGTGTGTGATAAGTCTCAGTGAAGCTGTAATTTAAAAAAAGAATACTCTTCTAATTGGGAAACAACCTAAATGTCCATCTAGAAGCAAGTGAGGAAAAATCCCTGTCCCTTCCACACAGTGAATGTCAACACAGCAATTAAAAAGAATGAAGTAGATCTAGTTAAGGAAGAGCATCAAGACAAATTGTGGGGAGTGGGGGGACGTTTCAGAGAGCTGCACACAGAATAAAATGTGACACTGAAAAAATCCCAAATATTCTATTTTCTATGAGTATATGTATGAAAATTTTGTTGCGTTTCTCTTTATTGCACTTTGCAGATACTGTGTTTTTTACAAATTGCAGGTTTGTGGCAAACCTGCATCAAGCAAGTCTGTGGGCACCATTTTTCCAACAGCACTCGCTTACTTTGTGTCTCTGTATCACATTTTGGTCATTCTCATGATATTTCAAACCTTTCATTACTATTGTATCTGTGATGGGGATCTGCGGTCAGTGATCTTTGGTGTTACTATAGTAACTGGGGGGGGCAGAGGGCGGCACAAAATGCGCCTGTGTAAGACTTCGTAGATATTGTGTGTGTTCTGACCGCTCCACCCGCCGGCCATTCCCCCATCTCTCTCCCTCTCCGCAGGCCTCCCTGTTCCCTGAGACACAACAATATTGAAATTAGGCCAATTAATAACCCTACAGTAGCCTCTTAAGCGTTCAAGAGGAGGGAAGAGTCACATTGCTCTCACTTTAAATTAAAAGCTAGAAACGATTAAGCTTAGTGAAGAAGGCATGTGGAAAGCCAAGACAGGCCCAAAGCTAGGCCTCTTGTACCAAACAGTCATCCAAGTTGTGAACGTAAAGGAAAAGTTCTTGAAGAAAATTAAAAGTGCTACTCCAGTTAACACAAGAATCATAAGAAAGTGAAACCCTCTTATTGCCAATGTGGAGAAAGTTCTAGTGTTCTGGATAGATCAAACCAACCACAACATTGCCTTCAGCCAAAGCCTCATCTAGAGGAAGGCCCTGACTCTCTACAATTCCATGAAGGCTGAGAGAGGTGAGGGAGCTGCAGAAGAAAAGTCTGAAGCTAGCAGAAGTTAGTTCATGAGGTTTAAGGAAAGAAGCCATCTCCGCAACATAGAAGTGCAGGTGAAGCAGCAAATGCTGATGTAGGAGCTGCAGGAAATTATCCACAAGATCTAGCTAAGATCATTAGTGAAGGTGGCTACACTAAAGAACAGATTTTCAATGTAGACAAAACAATTTTATATTGAAAGAAGATTCTATCTAGGACTTTCATAGCTAGAGAAGATAAGTCAATGCCTAGCTTCAAAGTTTCAAAGAACAGACCGACTCTCTTGATAGGGGCTAACGCAGCTGATGACTTTAAGTTGAAATCAGTGTTCATTTCTCATTCCACAGATCCTAGGGCCCTTAAGAATTATGCTAAAATCTACTCTGCCTGTGCTCTATAAATGTAACAACAAAGCCTGGGTGACAGCACAACTGTTTACAACACTGTTTACTGAATATTTTAAGCCTACTGTTGAGATCTACTGCTCAGGAAAAAAAGATTCCTTTCAACATATTACTGCTCATCAACAATGCACCTGGTCACCCAAGAGCTCTGATGGAGATGTACAATGAGATTAATGTTGTTTTCATGGCTGCTAACACAACATCCATTCTGCAGCCCATGGATCAAGGAGGAATTTCAATTTCAAGTCTTACTATTTAAGAAATACATTTCATGAGGCTGTAAACAGCCTAGATAGTGATTCCTCTGATGGATCTGGACAAAGTCAATTGAAAACTTTCTGGAAAGAATTCACCATTCTAGATGCCACTGAGAACATTCATGATTCTTGGGAAGAGGTCAAGATATCAACATTAACAGAAGTTTGGAACAGCGTGGTATTGGCAGAAAAACACACATGGATCAAAGGAACAGAATAGAGAGCCCAGAAATAAACCCACACACCTATAGTCAATTAATCTTTGACAAAGGAGGCAAGAATATACAATGGAGAAGAGACAGTCTTTTCAGCAAGTGGTGTTGGAAAAGCTGGATAGCCCCATATAAATCAATGAAGTTAGAATATATCTGCAAACCATATACAAAAATAAACTCAAAATGGCTTAAAGACTTAAATGTAAGACATGACACCATAAAACTCCAAGAAGAGAACATAGGCAAAACATTCTCTGACATAAATCATACCAGTGTTTCTTAGGTCACTCTCCCAAGGCAGTAGAAATAAAAACAAAAATAAACAAATGGGATCTAATCAAATTTACAAGCTTTTGCATAGCAAAGGAAACCATAAACAAACGAAAGGACAATCTACAGAGTTTGAGAAAAATATTTGCAAATGATGTGACCAACAGGGCTTAATTTCCAAAATATACAAACAGCTGATACAACTCAACAGCAAAAAAACAACCCAATCGAAAAATGGGCAGAAGACCTAAACAGACGTTTCTCCAAAGAAGACATACAGATGGTCAATAGGCACATGAAAAGATGCTCAACATCACTAATTATTAGAGAAATGCAAATCAAAACTACAATGATGTTATCACCTCACACCGGTGAAAACAGCCATCATCAGAAAATCTACAAATACAAATGCTGTAGAGGGTATGGAGAAAACGGAACCCTCCTACACTGTTGGTGGGAATGTAAGTTGGTGCAGCCACTATGGAAAACATTTATGGAGATTCCTTTAAAAACTAAAAATAGAGTTGCTATATGATCCAGCAATCCCACTCCTGGGCATATATCCAGGCAAAACTATAATTCAAAAAGATACATACACCCCAATGTTCACAGCAGCACTATTAATAAAAGCCAAGACATGGAAGCAACCTAAATGTTCATTGACAGATGAATGGATAAAGATGTGGTACATATACACAATGGAATACTATTCAACTATAAAAAAAAATGAAATAATGACATTTGCAGCAACATGGATGGACCTAGAGATGATCATACTAAGCGAAATAAGTCAGAAAGAGACAAATACCATATGATGTCACTTATATGTGGAATCTAAAATATGACAAAAAAGGAACTTCCCTGATGGCGCAGTGGTTAAAACTCCAAGCTCCCAATGCAGGGGGCCTGGGTTTGATCCCTGGTCAGGGAACTAGATCCCACATGCATGCTGCAACTGAGTTCGCATGCCACAACTAAGGCGCCCACCTGCCGCAATTAAGACCCAGCACAACCAAATAAATGAATAAATAAAATATGACAAATGAAGTTATCTATGAAACAGAAATAGACTCACAGACATAAGAAACAAACTTATGGTTACCAAAGGGGAAAGGGGTGAGGGAGGGATAAATTAGGAGTTTGGGATTAGCAGATAAAACTACTGTATATAAAATAAACAAGGTCCTCCAGTATAGCACAGGGAACTATATTCAATATCCTGTAATAAACCATAATGGAAAAGAATTAAGAAAATATATATATATATAACTTTGCTGTACATCAGAAACTAACACAACATTGTAAATCAACTATACTTCAATTAAAAAAATTTTTTTTAAACCCAGACGTTTGGAAGAAGTTGATTCTAGCCCTCATGGATGACTTTAAGGGGTTCAAGACTTCACTGGAGGGAGTCACTACAGATGTGATGGAAATAGTAAGAGAACTAGGATTAGAAATGGAACCTGAAGATTGAATTGCAGCAATCTCATGATAAAATTTTAATGGATGAGGAGTTACTTCTTATGGATAAGCTAAGAAATTTGTTTTGGACTTCCCAGGTGCTGCAATGGTTAAGAATCTGCCTGCCAATGCAGGGGACACAGGTTCGATCCCTGGTCCGGGAAGATTCCACATGCCGCGGAGCAACTAAGCCCTTAAGCCACAACTACTGAGCTTGTGCTCTAGAGCCTGCAAGCCACAATTACTGAGCCCGTGTGCCACAACTACTGAAGCACACATGCTTAGAGCCTGTGCTCTGCAATAAGAGAAGCCACCAAAATGAGGAGCCCGTGCACCACAATGAAGAGTAGCCCCTGCTTGCCATAACTAGAGAAAGCCTGCTCACAGCAACAAAGACCCAATGCAGCCAATAAATAAACATAAATAAATAAACAAATTTTTTTTAAAAAGAAATTTGTTTCTTGAGATGGGATCTGCTCTTAGTGAAGATGCTGTGAAGATGGTTGAAGTGACCCCAAAGGATTTAGAATATTACGTAAACTTAGTTCACAAAGAAGCAGCAGGGTTTGAGAGGATTGACTTCAGTTTTGAAAGAAGTTCTACTGTGGATAAAATGCTGTATCAAACAGCACTGCATGCTACAGAGAAATCCGTCATGAAAGGAAGGGTCCGTCAATGTGGCACACTTCATTGTTGTCTTATTTTAAGAAATTGCCACAGTCACCCCAACCTTCAGCAACCACCACCCTGATTAGTCAGCAGCCATTGACATCAAGGCAGGACCCTCCCCCAGCAAAATGACTCACTGAAGGCTCAGATGATGGTTAGCATTTTTTAGCAATAAAGTATTTTTAATTAAGGTACTGTAATGTACATTTTTTAGACATTATGCTGTTGCACACAATAGAGTACAGTATAATGTAAACATAACTTGTATATGCACTGGGAAATCAAAAAATTTGGGTGATTCGCTTTACTGCATGTGATATTCGCTTTATCACAGTGGTCTGGAACCAAACCTGCAATATCTCCAAATGCCTGTACAAAGAAGAAAAAAAAACTGTAAGGTTATTCACCAAAAAGATAACAATAGCTACCTGTGAAGGAAGGGCCTGGAATTAGGGGTAGTGGTCAAAAGATAGGTTCTTAAATTTACAAAGAAAAAGCATTCATTTATGTGTGTAATTAACAATTTTTACAGTTCTCTTTATTAAAATAGAAGCATAAGTTAGATCATCCTTGTGGGAATAAAGAGAAATATAACAAAGAGCATGTTTTAAAGAAATGATCTACCTAAGTTTAATCAGATACTTTGTCTGTTGACCTCTCATATTCTCACAGGAAAAACAAACTTACTCCTTTTTTTTTTTTTTTTTTTAAGCTCTTTAAGTAAGCCAGAAAGAGAAAAACAAGCTTATTCTTTAACTTTGCCTATCCATGAGCTCTCTAGAGCTGAAAATACCCCCATGGGGCTACTTCCTCTGATTTCCCTGCTGAGAGAGCCCCAGACCTGATGAGCTCCAACCTGGTTAAATTTGTTAGTTGAATGATTTCCTCTCTGTGTCACCTGTCATCACCTCTCACTAACCAGATCTATCTAGGTAAAAACTTGAAATTCTTTTATGCTTCCTGTAGCCTATGCCTCTACGGAGATGGTTGAGGACACTGCCTGTGACCTATTTAGGGGATTTTTGTTTTTCAGGATTTGGGAAGAAGAGATTTGCTTTTCATTTGATTTTTCCCAAATTTTTTCAATCTTCCCCAGATCACAAGAAAAAAAGATAAAATGAAAACACAAAGGAATACTTTTTCATTTTGTATAAAATTCTGTGATGATTTTCTTCCAATCAGTGGATTATTACTGGGTGACTGACTTATGACCACGATTGGCTCTCATTCTTATTCATTCTCTCTCTCTGTCTCTGACTCTCACTCCCCAATTTTATTTTTCTGGGTTTTCTCTTCTTTTCACATCAGTAGCTCGTTATTATTCAATGACGATCTTTACCCAAGATTTGCCCATTTATTTACATCACCGTCTTATAGAGACCGCTTTTACCTTTGGGAACTTCTTAAAATGGACATGTCCTATTCCCTCTGAACCTTTCAAGCAGGTTTTTTTTTATTTTTTTAACAAAATACTTCTGAAGATACCAATTTACTCACGATGCCCCAGGAAAAAAAGATCCCATTTGTTATAGCAGAAAGCCTTGGCAATCTGCTTTCTCACTGGCCAACATCTCCTGACCTGAGTGTCCTGCTCCTGCGTTTTCATTTCTTACATGTCTGACCCTGGCTCAGTGTCCCACAGGCTGCACATTCTTCTAGATACAAATTTCATCTGCCCTGTCTTTTGAAGAATGATCAGTAGCACAAGGTCTCTGTTAATCAGTCAGTAATTGATTAACATGCAGAGAATGGCTAAGAGCCAAAGAAACATCAAAACGATGTTGGGAAACCTGGTCTCTCGACGTGCCATGTGACAGCTTTTTCAAAGTGTCCCTAACAAAAGATGATTGCTTGCTCATGATAAATGAATCAGAGGCTTCTAGTAGGTATAAGATTAACAAAGCCCTGAAATTAGCACTCAGCCACCATTTGTACAATGTGCCAGGCATTGTGCTAAATGCCTCAGATACATTATCTCCTGCAATCTCTACAACATCCCTAGAGATGAGAGGAGAGGCTTAATTTTTAACCTAATTTTACAGATGTAGACATTGAAGTTCAGAGATTGAGAGGCTCACAAAGATCACACAATCAGATCACACATTAAGTACATACTACATGTCACGTTCTGTTCTAGGCACTACAGTTCCAAGAGTGAATGAGACAAGCAAAGCCTCCATTCTTGCGGGGCGGGTGGGGGGGGGGGTTTGGACAAATACTCAATATGTAAGTGAACAATAATATATCACTGTAAGTACTGGAGAGGTGATATACTAGAGGGGACAAGAAAGTGGCAGCCAGAGCTCTGGGGTGAAGTGAAAGAGGAAAGAAGTGACAAAGGATGTCAGGTAGAAAGATAGCACAGACATTTTGTATGGCCTTCTGGGTCATGATAGTTTAGAGTTTTCTCTGAGTGCAGTAGAAAGTCACTGGAAGGTTTTACAGGAAATAATACAATCTGATTTATGTTTTTTAAAGACCTCTGTGGATAAGTGGAGAATGGATTGTAGAGGCTCAAGGGTTGAGGCAGGGAGGCTATTTGGGAGGCTGTAGCAGTGGTCTAGGAGAGGTGATGGTGGCTTGGGACTGTGCTCTGTCCTTAACATATAGAAAGCAAAACCATCCAGGAGAAAAATGTGATCTAGGATTTACAAAAAACCTTGCCTTCCTTCCTAAGTTGACGTGAGACATCTTCACGCCTTGTCCCATCTCATACTGAATGTGTGCAAAGTATGTGCCACTTGTTTTCTTTAAACTTTTTATTGAGGTGTGACATACATACAGAAAATTCCACCAGTCATAGGGTAGATCCCTGTCAGTTTTCACAAAGTGAACACATCCCCGTAAGCAGCACCCAGAACAAGAAAGAAAAGATTATCCACACCCTGAAGCTCCCCTCATGCCCCCTTCCTGTCAGTCTCTGGCATTCCAAGTATGTTTTTCCAGAATGACATTCTATAAATCAGTTTTCTCCATCTTGCTTAACCCATGACCCCTTTTTCCAAACTGAAAGTTGCGTGCCCTCTGCAATCAGAGATTCCCTTATACAACCAGCCAAGAGATTTGAGCTTTGTATCCTGCGATGGGTAGTATGAAAACAACAGCATTTTCATATTTTAAAAATATAATGTTGAATGTGCTTTTTTCAAACTTGACATAAATTCCCATTCCCAGGGCTTCCCTGGTGGTGCAGTGGTTAAGAATCCACCTGCCAATGTAGGGGACACGAGTTCAAGCCCTGATCTGGGAAGATCCCACATGCCTCGTAGCAACTAAGCCCGTGCACCACAACTACTGAGCCTGTGCTCTAGAGCCCGCATGCCACAGCTACTGAAGCCCACATGCCTAGAGCCTGTGCTCTGCAGCAAGAGAAGCTACTGCAATGAGAAGCCTGTGCACCGCAAGGAAGAGTAGCCCCTGCTCGCCGCAACTAGAGAAAGCTGCACACAGGAACGAAGACCCAATGCAGCCAATAAATAAATTTATTTTTTAAAAAATTCCTATTCCCAGATTCTATTAGGCCCCCCTCTTAAGAATCATGTGGGCAAATTCTGGAACGATTGCAAGTTACCATTATCTAGAAGAACAGTCTGGAAATCTAACAGCACAGCCAGTAGGACGGGGATACATGAGTCTATAATAGAATAAAGCCATGATTTCCGGGCTTTGTTCAGGGGACAAGACCCTGGCAGAGAACTAATATTTACTGAGCACTTATTATGTCTCTGGCACGGAGCTAAGGTATTTTAGTATGTCATCTTATTTAACCTTCACAACTCTTTGAGGATGATATCATTCTCTTCATTGTATAACTAAGAAAACCAAGGCTAGGAAAGGTGAAATAATTCACCCAAGTTCTCAGGACTCATAATGACCAGACTTGGAACCCGCTCTGTCTGCCTCCATATCCCAAGCTCATTTCACTCAACCAGAGCAGCCGCTCATGTTTTTCTTCCTCTAATTGGTACTTAATAAATTGAAAATGTTGGCCTCAACATTTGGTTCCTGCAATAAGCCACATTTCTTCTAATGGCTTCCCATTTACATTTTTTTTAATGCATGGACTTTCAAATTAATGGTAAAGCTATTCATAAATGAAATGGGGAACCTGGCTATAACTTTGTTTCCTTCCAGAAAGCAGAGGCTCTTTAGGCCTGATGAAGTTTAATGCTTGCTGTAAATCCAGGGAAAAAATGAATGAGCACAATTCACATCACCCAACTCAGAGCCTGGCCACGTGAGGGACACGGAGCCACACTGCGTCACCATGTTATCCGTTATTGAGAAGGGAGCCAGCAATTAACAAGGCAATCTAGATTAACTGCATTAACATCTCTGGCAGAGCAATTCATGTTCTCCGGCTTTCTGGAAGCTCTTCCAAGCTCAAGCTGTCCCTGGGTTCTTTGGCTTTGCGTCATGAAGGGAATTGATTTGATCTGTTACATTGCTGCTGCCTAATTAGTAAGCATGGCCACACTTGCCCATTGGTTTCACAGAGATTAAACTTGGGATCCTGACTGCAGACCAATTTTCATAGCTGAAAGTCGCTGTGCCTTTCATCCTCAATCCATACCAAGTTCCCCAGAGTTAATCATAGCAGGACTTTAGTCCTGAGTCAGGGGCAGGTTTTCAAAGTCCAGACAGCTGGGCCTCCGGGGCCCTCCTGCATTACAACACAGTTTATTCTGTGAAAGCTTCTCGGTTAAGAACCCCTGCCTTTCTGCACATGCCAGGTAGCACGCTTCACAAAGCACATCCACCCTCACCCTCTCACTTGGGTTTCCTGGTTTCTCAAGAAGAAGGAGGTACAGCTCTCATTTTAGACACAAACAAGGAAGCTTCACAGAAATGATTACTCAAGACCACAAAGTATTTCTCAACTAAGATTAGTCATCCTTTTTTTTTTTCATTCAAGTGACTTTTATTGGGTTTGTTTTGTCTTATTGAAAGAAGTTATGCATGCTCAATATAGAAAAGTTTAGAAGATACAGAAAAACAAAAGAAGGTAATAAAAAGCCATCCTTCACACATAACCACTGAAATGTTTGATGCATATTTATTCAGCCATTTTTCTATGGGATGATATCATACAATTTTGTAACCTACTTTTTGTCTTTTATATATTATGAACATTTTTCCAATCATATTCACTAATTTAATCCTTAACAATTGAGAGATATGGGTCATTAAACCAATCACTTATGTTGGATATTTGGGATTGTTCAAAATTTCAGTTATGATAAATAATGTGGCAATAAAATCTTTGTATCTAAATAAGAATAACATTTATTGAGTATTTATTACTCAGGCACTGTACTGTTTTGCATGTATTATCTTTTTTATTTGTTTACTTTTTAATTGAAGTATAGTTGATTTACAATGTTGTACCACTCTGCTATACAGCAAAGTGACTCAGTTATACACATATATGCATTCTTTTTTTATATTCTTTTCCATTATGGTTTACCCCAGGAGGTTGAGTATAGTTCCCTGTACTACACAGTAGAACCTTGTTTATCCATTCTAAATGTAATAGTTTGCATCTACCAACCCCAAACTCCCAGTCCATCCCTCTCCCTCCCCCCACCCTTGGCAACCACAAGTCTGATCTTTATGTCTATGAGTCTGTTTCTGTTTTGTAGATAGGCTCGTTTGTGCCATGTTTTAGATTCCACATGTAAATGATATCAAATGGTGTTTGTCTTTCTCTTTCTGACTTATTTCACTTAGTATGATAATCTCTAGTTGCATCCAGGTTGCTGCAAATGGCATTATCTCATTCTTTTTTATGGTTGAGTAGTATTCCATTATATGTAATATATATATATATTTATACACACCACATTTTCTTTATCCATTCATCTGTCAATGGACATTTAGGTTGTTTCCATATTTTGGCTATTGTGAATAGTGCTGCTATGAACATAGGGGTACATGTATCTTTTTGAATTAGAATTTTGTCTGGGTATGTGCTCAGGAGTGGGTATATGCCCAGGAGTGGGTATATGCCCATAGTAATTCTATTTTTGGTTTTCTGAGGAATCTCCGTACTGTGTTCCATAGTGGCTGCACCAACTTACATTCCCACTGACAGTATAGGAGGGTTCCCTTTTTTCCACACCCTCTCCAGCATTTGTTATTTGTAGACTTTTTAATGATGGCCATTCAGACTGGTATGAGGTGGTACCTCATTTGTATCATCTAATTTAACCCTCCCAAGAGTCCTATGAATAAACAATATTACCTCCATTTTACAGGTGAGGAAACTGAGGCCTGGAGAGGTTGAGTAATTTCCCCAGAGCGACATAGATAATGACCCCAGAGGCAGCACTCTTAATCACTAAGATAAATTCTTAGAATTGTAATTTCAGAATAACTAAATACATAAAGTTGTAAGGTCTCTGAGTCATATGGCCCAATTGTCCTACAGAAAGCATGTCCCAGTCAATATCCCCACTGTCAGGATGTGAATGCCCACTCACCGCCTCATCACCAGCACAGGGCACCATTAATTTGTATTGTCATTAGAGGAATGAAGCCCAGACTTCTGATAGCTTATTCATGCTCTTTAGAGCATGCATGCAACCCAGGTCCTAAATGAAACATTGATTTTTTTAAACCAATTGTTCTTATCCTTTTTTGGGTACATGGGCCCCTTTGAGAATCTGATGGAAGCTATGAAGCACCTACCCAGAAAATGCACACGTGCACATCAAATAACCCCGTATTTTTCAGGAGTTCACAGACACAGTTAAGAACTCCTATGCTTGTTAGAGGATTGATATATCAATAACACTGAAACTAAAACTAAAGACAGGGCTAAAGAACCCAGTCAAATGCTGGTTTGACCAGATTGTTCTTTTTAACAATCCTGCAATATAAGGAGCCAGATCAGAAGAGGCTGGAATAAAAGGCCCAGGCACTATAATGGTCTGTTTTCCATGTGAAGGGGAGGAACACAGGTCAAAACCCTCTCCTGAGGTCGCGCTGCCCTCCACAAAGCCAGCAAGACCTCAGAGCAGATGGGCAGGCCAGCAGTGGCCTGCCCCCATTTGTGCGCTTCAGCAGCCTACGAAGAACAGGGCTGGGTTCCTTCTGCCAAATGCACTTCTTCGCACACTAGTGTCTTTCATGATCTCCCCTCGCATCCTGCTCCTTTATGGTTTGGAAAGCCTCATCCCAGATCAGTCAAGCCTCCGCCAACCCTACCCACCCCTCTCCTATCACAAGCAGTGGATGAAGACAAGAGGGGAGGGGAGCATGAGGGCCAGGACCTTGCCCATCCATCTGCTGTGATGCCGCTATGCCAGGAAGATTTTTCTGGGAACGTTCCTTGGCCTGACCACGTGCTTTGGGGGCCGTGTTTAATATGATCCATTGAGGCTCAGTGGCATTTTCAGAATTGGGGGTGGAACATCTGGTCCCAGCCTGCAAGGACGGAGGTGGACAGAGGAATTAGCACTCTTGAGTGAATTGCCCTTTCGGGTGACCCAGTGGAGAATTTAGCTCCATCTGGATAAACAGGCTGGGGCTGCCAGACCACCATGAGACACACACGGAGGATGCAGGCAGCTCCTCGGGCTGGAACCTGAGCTGCCTGTCCTTGCTGCCCATCCATGGCCACCTGGGGGTCTCATTTGCACAAGACCACCTTATCCTTGTCAGAAATATGAGGAGGAGTGGTGATGGGAAAGGGGGATGTTCTGCCCTTCTATTGTCTGGCTTAATTCTATCCTTTGATCTCTAGTTATTAATTTTTCTCCATCCTATGCCCCGTTCTCTTGCTTATGTTCTTGGCATTGCCCATCTGTAGATGCTGGGAGGATCTGTGAGTTAAACATCCCTTCTCCTCCCACCTTTTTGGGTCCCTGGGACTTACTTTCACAAGGCTAGGAGATGACAGACGATGACTTTTCAATTCTAAATAATTACAGTTCCTCCTGGATTTGGCTAGGAACATGAGTCATCTGAAAGCTAGTATATTCACACCCAAACATGGCTCTTCTGTTTCCCCCTGGACTCTGCACTCTCTTGTGGAATCTGCTCCACTTTTTAAAATGTCCTTTTAGTCCTTGGTGTTTTGGTGGCCTCCATCATCAGGTCCAAATAGCAGAAGTTGGGAGAGCAGGAACTCTACTACCTAATATCTCTGTGACTCTAAGCAAGGTACTTCTCTCTAAGCCTCAATTTCAACATCTGTAAAATTGGGACAGTAACTGTACCTCTCATGTTGAATTGTCTTAGTTACAGAGTGAGATAATGCATGTTAGGAGTTTGGTACAGCACTTGCCTCCTGTAAGCTCCCAATAGATGGTAACTGCTATTATTATTGTTGTTATTAAATTCAGATCACCACCACCTGTATTTTCTTGGGCAACATCATAAAGATTGAAATGGACTCATTTCTAACTGTCATGAGAGTCAGCATGACTTCTCCACCTTCCTTGTGATCAAGGCACTGCACAGGAAGTCAGGCCTCCTCTCTCAAACACTACATAGCCCAAGGCCACCAGCTCTCTGAAACACACTTGACCCACTGCCGTTGCACCCTCACCCACAAAGGGGATGCAATTCCCTGCTTTTCCAGCTCCTGTCTCCTCAAAATGTGCAAAGATGAAATCGTTTTTGTAGGAAAGTTCTCTGAAAGTCAAATAACTCCTCCTTCCCAAACTATCACCCACAAACATCTTCCATCCCAACATGTAACGAGCACCTCCTATTTTTCATCTAGGTGCCTTCACACAGAATGTCCCAGGGATATAACAGGCTTCCAGTTTGTGGGAATCAGCACTGAGGTGCAGAAAGATCAGTCGCTCCGGGGTCAGGCCTGGAGTTGAATCTTATCTCCACCAGTATGTAATCTTGAGCAGTTTCTTTCATTGCACTAAGCCATAGTTTTTTTCATCCATACAATGGGCATAATAATTCTATTTACCTCACCGGATGGTAGGGACTGAATAAAATAATTGTTGAAATCTCCTTGCTTCCCCAGTCAATGTTAACCTCCTGGATTAAGTTCTCAGCCAGTTCCAGGCCCTAAGAGATGTTCAATAAAGACTCTGTAAAATGGAGCAAAGCTTGGGGACCTCCTGCTGCAAGCGATAGTCTAAAAACTTACATCACACTGAGAGCAGAGCATTTATTTACATGAAAGAGGTGAAGAAACTGTATTTTCTGAAAAATCTAGTTCTTTGAGGAAATGAACAGTCTTTAGGAAAAATTGTAATTAGAGCTGAAGGTGGAGGGACTTCCCTGGTGGCGCAGTGGCTGAGACTCTGCACTCCCAGTACAGGGTGCCTGGGTTCGGCCTCTGGTCAGGGAACTAGATCCCACATGCATGCCACAACTAAGAGTCCGCATGCCACAACTAAGGAGCCCTAATGCCACAATTAAGGAGCTAGTGAGCCACAACCAAGGAGCCCATGTGCTGCAACTAAGGAGCCCACAAGCTGCAACCAAGGGGCCTGCAAGGCTTTTGCAAATCCCATGGCCGCAGCAAGCCCAGCCAGCTCTCTGTCCTACAGGCCATCTCTGAGTTGAGCAGTGAATAGTTCCCCAGGCACTTGCATCTGCAAAGTTTCCTAGCGGTGAGAAGCCTTCGAGCTGTAAGAAAGGGCAGCAATTTTGGAGTCATTTTATGGCATATCTGTGGACCTGGACTGAGAAGCAGGAGAAGGCCCTGCTTTGCTAAAATCTGGACAGCGACACATATTCAGAAGCAAAGACTAATCATTTCATCATACAATATTCATGACTCCAGCAATGTGCCTGGCCCTCGGGATACAGGAAGGCAGGCAAGGGCTCTGGTGAGAAGACAAGATGCCCTAGAGACGGCAGGCTGGCATCACTCACTCTGAGGGCCGCAGGTGACAAGGAAGGCATGACATCCAGGTATGGCTCCCTCTGGAGGAGGGTGTCCCAGACCAGGCCAGAGAAGTGGAGAGGAGATACAGAGCTTTCCAGGGGTCCCAACCTGAACCTGGCAAGCCAGTGGACATAGGGAGAAGTTTGGATTACCACCAGCCAAAGGACAGAACAGAGGGATGAGTCAGAAAGAGGAAGGCAGGGAGTCAGCGGACAACTGTTGAGAGAAGTGATGAAAGGCATTGCATGGTGCCTAATGGCCTAAGTGGTCCAGTCTCAGCGTTTCACCACCTGATTCCCCAAGGCCAGTAATTGTCCCTGTTCTTTCTGGAGCCTTTCATCCAAAGGCACTGAGCCTCTCAGCCAAGCAGCAGGTTCATCGCCTCCCTCTGAGGGCAGGACCCAGTATTGCACAGCCTGTTTGTTATAGGCTCAAAGACACTCTGGCCGCAGGTATATTTGTACCTTCTCCCCGATCTCCGTTCCACTTCTAGAGTGGGGTGAACACAGATGAGGATCCAAGAAGCAGGGAGCCCCGGTAGCTAATGTAACCCCCTCGTTTCATACATGAGGAAATGGGGCCCAGAAGTGTGATGATCCTGCATAAAGTTCGACGAACTACTAGCCCTAGGCTGGTTCTTTTCCCCTGTATTCTCACCCTCATTCTCTCTCTCTCTCTCTCTTTCTCTCTCTCTCTCTCTCTCCTTTTTCCTCCTCACTCTCTCCCTGTTTCTCTATAATTACAAAAGCAGTGATTGTTCATTGCAAAAAGAATTTTAAATACAAACTGAAAATCTTCCCATAAACTCATCCTCCAGAGATAACCATTATGAAGTCTTTTCATATTCGCCCAAATTTTTTTCTATGAACATATACACACACATACACACACACGCATGCATGCACGCACACCATGTTTTTTATAAAAATCAGATCATACTAGACATTCTTTCCTGAAATTTGCTTTTTTCTACTTAACTCTATCATGGGCCTCATTCCATGTAGACCTAGCTTACCATTTTAATAGATGTATGGTTTTTCAATACGTGAATGCTACATGGTTTATTTCACAATCCCCTATTGCTGGAATTTAGGTTATTTCCCATTTGGGGGGAACATTACTGCAGTTTCCTGTACTTTTATCTTTGTTCCCTTTTCAGAGTATTTCTGTAGGATAAATTCCTGGATGTTGAGTACTTACATCAAAAGCTAAAGCTATGCTCATTTTTTTAAAGATTTATTTATTATTTATTTATTTTTGGCTGCGTTGGGTCTTCGTTGCTGTGCACAGTCTTTCTCTAGTTGTGGAGAGCGGGGGCTGCTCTTCACCGAGGTGCACAGGTGTCTCATTGTGGTGGCTTCTCTTGTTGTGGAACACTGGCTGTAGATGTGCGGGCTTCAGTAGTTACAGCACGCAGGTTCAGTTGTGGCTCACAGGCTCTAGAGCACAGGCTCAGTAGTTGTGGTGCATGGGCTTAGTTCTTCGCGGCATGTGGGATCTTCCCAGACCAGGGATCAAACGCATGTCCCCTGCATTGGCAGGCGGATTCTTAACCTCTGCGCCACCAGGGAAGCCCAAGGCTATACTCATTTTAACTGTATTAGATAACATTGGTTTTTCAACCAAAATTTGCACCCCCACATAGAATGTATGAAAATGTCTGTTTTTTTCATACCTTTGTCAAATTAATAGACCTGAAATATTTTGCTGCTTTTTAATTTGCATTCTTTGCTTGGTAAAGGAATTTCATGATGTTTTCATTAATTCATTGTCTGTCCATTGTACTTATTCTTGTTATTTGCTTATCCATATGATTTGCTTTGTTTTCTATTGTTTTCTCTTCTTGATTTGAGAGTTTTGTGTATTAGAAATATTATTCCTTTTACTGTCGTTTGAATTACAAATGTTTCTCTTAATTCTTTTAACTTTGTTTTCAAAGTTTGTGACCTTATAGAAATGTCTAGGCAAACTTAGCCATACTTTTATTTACTGATCCTGAACTTCTTTCATGCTTAAAAAGGTCTTTCCTATTTCAAAATCATATGAAAAATATTCACGTATATCTTCTAATATTTTAATAAGTTTTAATATATAAAATCTTAGATCCATCTGGGTTTATTTTAATGTAAGAAACAAAGTAGGGATACAGCTTTATTTGTATCGAAATAGCTAGACTGTTGTCCCAACACCACTTATAGAATAATGTTTTTTCCTACAAGCATTGAAATGGCATATAAAATTCTCATGGATATTTGGTGCTCTTTATAAACTACATAATTTCACTGACCTATCTGCCTTTTCTTGCCTTTCCTGCCCTAGTGTCTTTTCAGTGGTTTTATGATATATGATTCTATGATAGGTTTTACTATCTGTACGGGTAGATTTCCCCATTTTCCCCACACCACTCCCACCAGTCCTCTTTATTTACTTTAATTAACCTGGCCATTTTTCCATGGTTATTTTTCTATAATCTATATTCTTCCATATACGTGTATTTAGTTTGGGATTATTTAGGTTCGCCTCTCTAGTCACCCGCCCCTCCCCCCACAAAAAAACCTGGTGGTATTTTAATGAGATTGTCTAGAATTTACAGATGAATTTGGGGAGAACTGAAGTGTTCTTGGATAGAAACTTTCTATACTAAAGCAAGCTGTGTCTCTCCACTTATCCATGTCTTCTTTTTATGCCCCTTCATAAAATTGTACAGCTTCTTTCACATAGGTCCCACCAACTCTCAGTTTTAAAAGGGTTCTACAGGGACATTACTATTAAGGTCAAAGCATGGAACACACTCAGTGTGGCATCAAAGATAGACCCTTAAGTGCTGCAGAAACCACTCTCTCCCATCTGCTCCCAACTCTGGGCCTAAGCCAAGAGGTCACTTCCCTCTTTGAAGTTGGAACAGGTCCATCAGTTAACCAGCAGGCAACTGATGGGACTGACCCCATGCCCAGTCCTGTGCTAGAAGTATATGACAGACTCCATTTTCAAAGAGCTTTGATGCTAAAGAGACAAGTGGCACATCCCTTAAGAATGGCATGCATATTAATCCATGTGGTATGGCCTCTGTTTTGATGGGAAATACAGGAGAAGAGGCCTGGAGCAGTTAGGAAAGGTTTCAGGAAGGAGATGAAAACTGAACCAGCCATTGGCCTGTGGTCCCCATTGAAATAAAGAAGAGGAAGGAAGCAAATTATAAGCAAGAGAATCACTCCACAACCATTTACCTAGCACCTACTATGAACCAAATACTTGGCTAGGCATATGAAGAGGAGGTTATGTGCTCTACAAGTAGTTTTACACATTCACTATAACCCAAGCTCAGTGTTTGGTGCTAGGGAAACAAGATTAGTAAGATTGACCCTGGCCTTGAGGAGCTTGTAAACAAGGGAGACAGATGCAAATAAATAAAGCCAACAGCTGTTGTGATAGAATTCTGTGGAGAGAATAGCAGAGACTTTTAATCTGGTGACTGTGCACCTCCTGGGTACCCATGGATGAGATTCAGTGAGTCTGTGGCCCCTGAAATTATATGATGCTAAATTATTTGCAAAACTAGCATTTTCAGGTTAAGAACCAAAGACAGCACCACAAAATTCTTGGCTTTTGTGTTTTCATGACCAGATAAAATATATGTAAAGACATCATTACGAATAAGAAGTAAATAATTCCAGCCTTCCCCTAATTCAGAAGTATTCTAAGAGTTCAGAAGCTGTATTACCTGTTGTGGAAACTGCCCAGCTTTGGGACCAGGCAGATTTGGGTTTGAATCCCAGCTCTACCATTTAATAGTTGTGTAACGTTGGGTGAGTTCCATAGACTTGAAGACTTGATTTCCTCATATATAAATTGAGAATCACAGAACCCACTCCTCCCTCCTGCCCTATTGTGAGAGTGAAAGCAGCTCAGGTATGTCGGTCACCTGGATCCGAGCAGGTCTTCACAGCCTGTTCATTGCTTCCTTCTGTTTTCACACTTCAGAGGAAGCTGTGTATCATGGACTGTGGTTATGAGGAGGAATTTGAGCCAGGCCTGGAAGGGATGAGAGGAGGAGGGGAAAGGCACGGGTATCTCAGACCAGTGGACAGAGAAGATAAAGGGAAAGGAGCCAGAAAGGTCAATGCATGTTGCGAAGAATCAATCCATTGCAGCCAGGCTGAACAGGTCTTAAATTCCAGCCTAAGCAGTTTGAACTTTATCCTATAAACTATAGGAGCTGCTGGAGGGTTTGGGACAGGGAAGTCAATCCCATGGTGAGATGGCTCTCAGCCCAGCCTTCGCTCACGCATGAATACCATGATTCCCAGGAAAACAATTTTTAAAATAAAATTGTAATGTGGACTAAGGCACTGCCGTCTTACCTCGAGATCTTGTTAAAAAGCAGATTCTGACTCACTGGATCACTGAGATTCTGCATTTCTAACAAGCACTCAGGTGATGTTGATGCTGTTTACCCATGAACCTCACTTTGAGTAGCCAGGGGCTAACATTTTGGTTTTGTCATTTTTATCACTAATATTTTTCTTGTAACACATGTTGGCTGAGCACCTGTCCTGTGTCAGGCACTGTGCTAGGCCCTGAGTAGAAAGAGAAGAATCACACATGAACTCTCTTTTCTAGAAGCTCACAGTCTAATCTGAGGAGATGAGGCATAGCCCTAAGCAACTGTAATTCAAGATAGAAAGTGATAAATGCCATATTTAACTTCAGATAAAATACTGTGACAATCTGGTGAAGAGAAAGATTGTTCCCAGTTGAGGCAGAAATTGCCTGGTGCTTAAGGAAATGAATAGAAGCTTCTTTTTCTTATTAAACAGTGAGTAATAACCCAGACTTCAGAGTTAGATTTTAATCCTAACTCTACCACTTGCTAGACATGTGACTTCATAAATCTCTTAAACCTCAGTTTCCTCATCCGTAAAATGAGATATAATAGTAGCAGGGCTTCTGAAAGGATTATTAAGAGAATGTATGTAAACATAGTACCTAATAACTGGTTCCTAGTTCATTATAAATGGTGGCTCTGGTGATTATTATTGTTTTCAGCATTTGCTATAAAACTTAACATGGGTCTGTTTGGCCCCAAGGATGTTGTATTTGTTGGACAATTTTGTGATCTCATTCCAGGGTTAAGTGGCAAATGAAAATGGAAAAACCTTGAAGGGAACTTCCAAATCTAAGGAAACCGCCTTCACAAAGCCAGTGCTGCAAGAATTAGCAACTAGTATTTTAAATTTTCTGAGTTTTTATTGGGCTGAACTGTTTCTGCTGGGGAGACTTGGCTTGGCTAAAGGTGTAGCCAAATGCGCCTAATAACAGCCACGTTGAAAGGGAGTTCCACTCTATTTACAAGCTGATCAAAAAGGTTTTACCTCCCACTGGCTCCCTTGAGGTCATCCGCTTGTGTGATGCTGACTGTGAAATAGTTTTTTGATTATAAATCAAATTTACAATCCTAGAGACCCAAAATGTCAGAGCTCAGAGGGATGCTACAGACCCTCCAGCCCTGGGGGGACCAAATAAATGATGCTTTACATCCCTCCATGCCTTGCTGCAGTCTCCAAGCCCACCCACTGGTCATTCCTTCAACCAGTATTTAATGAAGGAATATTAAAGGCCCCACAGTATGAGGATAAGGCACATCAGGAGGCCCACAGGCACATCAGGAACTAACAGAGGAGGCTGTTGAGCTTAACAACAAAAGATCTCATTTCCAGCCTCTCTCTCTCCCCCCCCTCCTCTCTCTCACCTGTGGAGGACCTTGAGCAAGCACTGCCTTATAGCTGAAGCTCCATTTCTTCATCTGTAAAGTAGGGATAATCCCACTTTGCTCATGAAACTGTCACGGGGATTAAATGAAATAGAACATAAGAAAGTTGGCTAACGTATAACTAGGACCCAGTAAACACGGTATCTTTTGGTTCATTTTTCATTTTTTAAATAATGTTCATTGGATTTTTCCCAATTACAAAAGTAATTCATGTTTTTGGAGAAAATGTTGGAAAACACCAAAAAGCCCAGAGAGGGAAAATTCACCCATAATTTCACCACCCAAGGATAAATACAGTTGATGTCTCCTTTCATGTGTGTTTTTCCAGTCCTTTATACACATCACCATGTGTATTTTCCCTGTGAACTGTATTGGAAGTGATTAGCAGCTTCTGTAAGGGCTTCCTGGATTCATATTCAAACTCTGTTCCCCACTAGCTCTGTGACTTAGAGCAACTTGCCTTCCATTCCCCCAAGTGTAATCGTCGTGGCCTCCAGTGGGCACAGGTAGGTTGGACTCACAGTCACCAAGGAGCGCTATAGACTGCAGTGCAGAATGGCGCCCCCTAGAGCTGCGCAGAGTGGAGTCATGCTGCACTGCCTTAGGAAGAGAGACGACTGAAGGAGTAATGGGCATAAAGATGATTAGGCATTTGGCCAGTGGCTGACACAGAATAAGAGCTTGTTAAATAGTAGCTGTTATTCCACAAACAAACCCTGTGGTTTTGAAGAATGGAGGTTCACTGTTCAGATTTGTTGGTTAGCACCTTAAGGATGACCCGCTGGGACCATGGTCCAACCAAGTACTTCTCCTTGTGCTGATCCTGCTCCGCTTTAGCTTTTGATCCTTGCCCTTCACCATCCCTCTAAGTCACCCTCGGGCGGCCAAGGCCCAAGTGATGTGAGTGGGCTCTCTGCACCATCTGCTGCTGCTTTAGCCCTTCCCTCTCAAGTCCTACCTCTTGCTCACCCCACCCAGGTGTGAAACTTTCATTGTCTCGAAGCCCTTTCAGAGCTGTTGTCTCATTTGATCCGTTTAAAAAGCCTCAGTAAGAGGCTAGCAAGAGGCATCTGAGTGGAGCCGTGGGGCCTCCCACAAGTGGTTTCCCAGGGCTGCACCCATAATGCAACTCAAAATGACTACAGATCTGAGTGATGTGCGAGATAGCTTGAGATGGCACAAAAAACTCTGAGTCATGTATTCAATCAGTCAATCAGTGCACAAATATTTATTTAGCACTACTTTGTGCCAGGGGCTGGGTTGTCCAGTGAGAAAATATTCCCTGTTCACTTGTCTTTCAATCCTTCAGGTCCTCTCAGCTTAGGGTCAGCAAGACTTCAACACCCCCCAACCCCTGCTAATCTTCCTTTTTGAAAAAGAGCAGGCTCAGAACCACTACTTCATGGAGTCATTCATAGGTACTAATGTAGTTTTCATCTTAATTTTCCCTACCATTGCATTCTGTTTATAGCAAATGATGTACATTTTTAAATAGTGATAGAATACTTCCTTTTAAAAAAAAATTAGTTTAGATACCAAAAGTGAGTTGATTTAAAGAAAAGCATTAAGTAATGGGTGGTCCAGGTGGTAGAGTGACTGATGCTTAGAAAGCCCTAGACTTGAGATGGGTGAGGCTTAACCCTTTGAGGGTTGCTGACCCCGTCAAGCCCATGCTGATAGCTATGGATTCTCCCCCAGAAAAATGCATAAACATCACATACAATTTCATCAAGTTCCAGAACCAATTCCTGGGCCTGTATTGGGAAGAGTAGCAGGGTGAGAGTCCCGGCGCCTGGTCTGCACAGGAGATCTAATTCTCTTTGCCACCATCCTCATCTTCTTAGTCATAGTACTGGCAGTAATAGCAATGTTGGCAATAGTAACAGGAGTTGTGTTTGAAGCAATCGAATAGCTGTACTTATTGAGTGCTTTCAACATGCCAGGCACTTACCAAGCCTAAGCTCAACTCATCCATGCAGAAAGAATTATCACCATCCCCATTTTCCAGGAAACAGAGCTCAAGTAGCTTCTCCAAGTTCACTCATCTGGGAAGTCAGGGTCAGCACTTGAACCCAGGTGTACCTGCCTGTGATGTCTGAACAGGTCCTTAACCACTGGACTCCGTTGTCTCGATAACTGTCTGTTGGATCCAGTGAAGGACATGTGAACAGGTTCTGGCTGTCATTCTGCCATTCACCAGCTGAGTGACCTTGAGCAAGTTACTCACCCTGACTTTCTGACCTTCTGTTAAGGAAGAAGGTTTCTGAGTCCTGCCAAGCCATGATGCTAAGACCCAGGGCAAGGAGCATGGGACCATTTCATGAGCAAGAGAAATGGAGCCAGGCTCAGGGACAGGCACTGCGAATTGGTGGCCCTGGCAAAGAGCAGGGACAGCACAGCCTGACCTCCAGCAGAGAGAGCAGGCTTCCAGGAACCCACATTTCCCGTTGATACTTGCTGGCTCTCCTGGCAGCTTCATTGGCCTCCAAAGGTCTGTTTGGGTGCTCAGAGAAAAAGATCCCTGTCACCAGTCCGCTTTCATGCCCCAAGAGGCTCAGCACCTTCCCTAGTTAACGAGGGCTTCTTGGCTCCCACCAGGGCAGGCTGGCATAGCAAACAGGGCCACTAATCCCGGTGGCTACTGTGCTGCTGGCAGGAGAGGGAGGAGGGAAGGGGCTGAAATATGTGTGGAATCCGAGGCGCCTGGCAGTCCAGTCCCTGACCCGCACTGCCCCTCTGTGGTGGGTCTGGAGAAGCAGGGATGGGCAGAGCTTCTAGCTCTGGCCTCATGGAGATTCTGAACGTTAAGGCTGGACAGGACTCAGATCAATCCACTCAACTAAATGAGGGAAACTATGTCAAATTATTATGTAGTGCACCTGAAACTAATGTAATATTGGCCATCAACTCTATTTCAGTAAAATAAGTACATTTTTTAAAGGAGGGAAACTGAGGCCCAGAAAGGGAAAGCAACTTACCCAAAATGATACATCAAGTTATCAAACATAGGTTTCCTGTAATTAGATTTCCAGCCCAATGAGTGGTTTACAGGAATAATTATTTGGTTAATAAGCATTAATGCAAAGTTGATTTAGGTGGCAGGAACCTGGTACCCAGCAATGCTAATAAGAACTTTACATGTTTTATCATCTTTAATCCTCTCAAGAACCCAGGGAAAGTGGTATTCTTATTAGCCTCATTTTACTAATGAGGAAACAGAAGCTTAGGGATAGTATGAAACTTGCCCAAGGTCATGTGTCTGGTGAGAGAACCAGGATTCTATCCCAAGAGTCAGAATCTAACGAGAAAAGGGCAGTCCCTGTCAGAAGTCACTGAGGGCTTGCTCAGGGTGGGAGAGCCATGCTGGGGTCTGCAGGAGAATGAAATTAAGTAGAATGCAAATGGAACAAGAGGACGGGTGAGGTCATTATTCAGCTTCCAAACACACAAGGATTAAAAACTGACCACACCCACAGTTGTGGAGGTGTAGGGAAACTATCAGGCTCATACAGTCGATGGGAGAGTAAATTGGTACGACCAATTCAGAAGGCAATTTGGCTAGCTGTCAGAACTTAAATGTGGAACCGACCCAGAGATTCCTCATGAAGGTTAGCATGCAGAAACACTCAAACGTGCAAAAATTGAAATGCATGAGGTTTTTCATTACTGCAGTTTGTAATAGCCAAAACCTGGAAATCACCTACTTGACTATCATCAGGAAAGAGTTAAGTGAACTACTATATATCCAGAGGACAGGATGTAACGTTCTGACATGGGGAAATGTCTTTTATATATTCTAAGTGAAGAAAGAAATTTGGGGAAAGGTATGTGTTTGATCCCATTAAAAAAATCCATCTGAAAGGATGAAAACAAAACTGTTAACTCTGATCCTCCTGTCTACTTGAATGAAGAATTTTCACTATATATTATATAGATTTTTTTTGTAATGTGTAATTTTTTAATTTAGCAGTTGTCACTTTTTTCAGTAAGTGAGGTTTTTTTTAATTGAAGTATAGTTGATTTACAATATTGTGTTAGTTTCAGGTGTACAACAAAGTGATTCAGATACATATAAAATTCTTTTTTCAATTCTCTTCCATTATAGTTTATTACAAGATATTGAATGTAGTTCCCTGTGCTATATAGTAAATCCTTATTGTTTATTTTATATATGGTAGTGTGCTCTGTTAATTCCCTACTCCCAATTTATCCCTGCCCACAATTTATACCCCCCTACCTTCTCCTTTAGTAACCATAAGTTTGTTTTCTATGTCTGTGAGTCTGTTTTTGTTTTGTAAATAAGCTCATTTGTGTCCTATTTTAGATGCCACATATAACTGGTACTATATAGTATTTGTCTTTCTCTTTCTGACTTACTTCGCTTAGTATGATAATCTCTAGGTCCACCCATGTTGCTGCAAATGGCATTATTTTACTCTTTTTTTATGGCTAATATTCCAGTGTGTGTTTTTGTGTGTGTGTGTGTGTATACACCACATTTTCTTTATCCATTCATCTGTTGATGGTCACTTAGTTGCTTCCATGTCTTGGCTATTGTAAATAGTGCTGCTATGAACATTGGGGTGCATGCATCTTTTCGAATTATAGTTTTCACCTTTTCTGTATATATGCCCAGGAATGGGATTAGTGGATCATACGGTAACTCTAGTTTTTTAAGGGTGAGGTTTTTTTAAATAGACTTTATTTTTTAGAGCATTTTTAGGTTCACATCCAAATTGACAGGAAGGTACTGTGTGTTAATATGGTTCATTAAGTGATTATTGACACATAATCACCCAAAGTCCACAGGTGACATTAGGGATCACTCTTGATGTTGTACACTTTACAGGTTTGGACAAATGTATAAGGACATATATCCACCAATATAGCATCATACCAAGTAGTTTCACTGCCCTAAAAATTCTGTGTCCTCCCCGCCCCCCATTCATCCTCCATTGTGTCACTTTGGTAATAGAAGTATACAAATCTGGAAAGGAAAAGAAAAGAAATAAAGATATGATTTCTGCCCAGAAGGAACTTCCAGACTGGTTGATAAACAAGGACTCAGCCAGCCCTGCGATGGCTTAACAACATTAACAGACAAACAACAAAATAGCAGAATAAGATCTGATTGTATATGTTCTGTGGGGTACAGAATAAAAATCTGAGTCGGGTGGGGTTAATCAGAGCAGAGTTCCAGGAGGAGGGCAATGAGTGGCCAAGCATATGAAATAATTTGGAAAATGGCCACCATTTATTAATTTTCAAGGAGCCAGACCCCATGTCAAGTATGTTACACGGATATTTTCATGTATTCAGAATAACCCTATGAAGCAGTTGTTTTCACCAATTTATGGATAAGAAAACTTAGCCTGAGAGGGCCAATTAACTTTTCAAAAGTCAAACAGCCAATACACCAAAAAGAGGATGCAAAATCAGGCCTCTGTGAACCCAAACTCTGAGTTCAAGTCACCAGACCACATTGCCTACAGCGGCTGAAGGCAAAGAATGAGCTTCTTCTCAGGGGAACAAGTCACTCAGGGAGCCCAGACTCAAATTGTGACTGTAAGTAAATGCCATGAGGAAAGTCAGCATCACCCCCTTCCCTTTGGCTGAGCACATCTCAGCCCCATAGTCCTTGGAGAGTACTTTGTAAGAAAATAAAAACAAAGATCCAGCGCATCTTTGTCCCTGACAAGGTGCCTCCATTGTGATGGCACAGGGGGAAAGAATGACATTTATGCCCCTATCATAACGCCGTGTGTGTTCTGTCGCAGTGAACTGTGAATGCACAGCATCCCCACAAGCCTGTGGACTGCCATGGGGCAGAGACCACACCCCTGTTTGTCTGCATCCCCACAGGCTGGCCTCATGCCTGGCACTTGACAGAGCTCCGGATTTGTAGAATGAATGAATGAACAAATGAATGAATAAATGTATAAAAATGTAAAAAGCGGGGCTTCCCTGGTGGCACAGTGCTTAAGAGTCCGCCTGCCAATGCAGGGGACATGGGTTTGATCCCTGGTCCAGGAAGATCCCATGTGCCACGGAGCAACTAAGCCCATGCGCCACAAGTGAACCTGTGCTCTAGAGCCCACCAGCCACAACTACTGAGCCTGTGTGCCACAACTACTGAAGCCCACGTGCCTAGAGCCCAGTGCTCTGCAACAAGAGAAGCTGCCACGATGAGAAGCCTGCAACACAGAGTAGCCCCTGCCCGCCACAACTAGAGAAAGTCCGCTTGCAGCAACAAAGACCCAATGCAGTGAAAAATACATAAACAACTAAATTTAAAAAAAATAAAATAAAATGTTTGCTAACTTCATGGCATATAGTATTTTTAAAAATGTAGGACTCTCTAGGTGGCACAGTGGTAAAGAATCTGCCTGCCAATGCAGGGGACACGGGTTTGAGCCCTGCCCTGGGAGGATTCCACATGCCACGGAGCAACTAAGCCCGTGTGCCACAACTATTGAGCCTGTGCTCTAGAGCCCGTGAGCCACAACTACTGAGCCCATGTGCCTCAACTATTGAAGCCCACATGCCTTGGGCCCATGCTCCACAACAAGAGAAGCCACTACAATGAGGAGCCTGCGCACCACAATGAAGAGTAGCCCCCGCTCGCAGCAACTATAGAAAGCCTGTGTGCAGCAACGAAGACCCAACGCAGCCAATAAATAAATAAAATAAATTAAAAAAAAAAAAAGTAAAAAGCTACCACTCTTAGATGCTGTGTCCTGATATATAAAATGGGACCAACTATAGTCCCTTCATCTAGGGATTACTGTGATAATTAAATGGACAAATGGTATAAAGGGTTTAGTGTAGGATGTGTGCAGAGCACACACAATGTGATTGACAGTTCTGATATTAGCTATTAGTATTATTGTTAGTTGTGTCTCCTTTCAAAGCTGGTCCCTCAGGATACACCCCCTTTATGCCATTTGTTGACCATTTTATTACCATCTTCAACAAGGTTGGCAGGCAGAGTTACAAGTTTGTCTTCAGCAAGTATGCTCTCCTGCTCTGGATCCTCCCCACCTCGGCCACAACTATCTGTGCCTCCCCAGCCTCTGTCCCAGGCCTTAACATGTCCTCATGGGTGGTGTGCCTACCGGTGCCCATGCTCACCAGCATTTACCCTCCAGGGTAATTCACATGGCTTCCAAGTGTTACCTCCTTCTCTCCACTTCCCCAAATTTACTCTCCGGTTTCCCATTTTTGTCAAGACCAGTGTAACTATGCCCTTTAGACTCAGTGACAGAAACAAGACCATCCCCGTGGGCAGAAACAACTCACCCCATCATGGATACTAGGTGTTCACATGTGATATTTGCATTTCCACTGGGGCCTTCTGTCCAGTGTCTTATTCCAAAGGAGAATCTGGGACAGTGGGACAAAAACCTAACGGTGCAAGCTTTGTCACATATCAGACCACGAGGTGGCACCCTCATTGGCCTCACCTAGAGCTAGCCCACAGTTGAGAAAGTTAGCATACTTACAGTTAGCACTTACCCCGAGTATGGATACCCCTCTTTCCAAGTTTAATCCTTCTCTGGCTTAACCCTGCCCTAGGAACTCCAGCCATCTCCCCGCAGCCACCATCCCTGCATTGCCAAGCAGAGAAGTAGGAGGCTTCCTGTAACAACAAGCCGAAGCTCAGATAATCAAGAAGGACAAGTGCTACAGGGGGGAAACTCAAGTGCAATCCAAAATGGAAATTCTTGTGGCATCTATACCACAACTGTGGGACCTTCAGCCACTTTCTGGGTCTTGGTGTTTCCACCTGCCAAGTGAGGAGGTTGGACTTCGTGATTTGCTAAGATTTTCCCATTCAGATGCTCTTCCTTCAACAAATGGATTCAAAGGTGATCCCAAAGACCAGGCCCTTAGGAAATTCACACTGTAACAGAGGAGATAAGACAGGAATACGAAAGTCACTGTACTGCAGGTGGAGTGGCTGGCTTAGGGACAAGGTTTGAATTACAAAATGTTCTGTAAAGTATTATTGCATTTTTAAAAACATTTACATATGTATATACAACAGGAAGAATATCTGAAAGTTTATGTATGCAATATATCTGCACTGCGGGTATGTGTGCTTTTAAAATATTTTTTCTTTTCTTTTTGCTTTTTAAGTTTCTTATTTTTCCACAAAGGGTATGATTAATAGCATTAAAAAAAAAAAACACAGCAACACATGTTTCGTATTCAAACAGAATTGAATTTAAATCCCAGCCATGTTACAAACATATTGTGTGGCCTGGGGCAAGTCATTTAACCTCTCCAAGTCTCAATTGCCTTGCATTTAAAATGGAAAATGTTTTTAACTTAATATTGCCATTAAATGCTTTTGGACCTCAAATTCAGAGGGATGAGTTAATCACGTTTCTCAGTTCATAGCATCTCATCATCTTGTCTAAGCCAGGCCTCTCTCTTACTTTATTGATTTATTTCCTTTTATTCCCATCCCCTATTTCCCTTTCCCTCTGCCTCACCCTTCAGCACCCATTTTGTATTTGATATGTATTTTTTAACTTGAAAGTGTTTTTGAAAATGTATGTGGTTGTTTGGTGTGATATAACATATAAAGATATAACAATATCTTTTAACATAAGATATGTTATAAATCTCATTCTGTGAGCTACTTTTTTTCACAAAGAACAATGTGAAAGATTAAGATCTTTCCATATTGCTTTTTTGGACTTGTCATCCAGGACTTCTAAGTGCTGCATAATTGCTGTGCTATGTATGCATGTACCCCACTCTGCCTTTCCATAATTCCCAGTGAGGGGTACCCAGGTGTTTTCCAACTCCCTGTAACCATAAACAACACCACCCTGAGCACAGTCGTACATGGACCCTGATAGACCTGTGTGAAAATTCTTTGAGAGCTCTGCCCTGGAGCAGAATTGCTGGGTCAGTAGGCATCTGTTTACTTAATGGGATCAGGTCTTCACAGCCTGTGTCCCCACCAGCAGGAGACTTCCCACGTCTCCACACCCCTGTCTGCACTTGGCACTATCTAGTTTTCTAATTTTTGCCAGCCTAACAGATATGTCCTATCACTTTGTGGTTTTCACTTTAATTTATTCGACTGCCGAATATTTTGAGCATCTTGGCCTATGTTCATTAGCCCTCGGGTTTCCTGTTTTGTAAATTGCCTGTTCCTTTTCTTTGCTCACGTTTCTGCTAGGAATGCTGTCTTTTTCTTATTGACTTTCAGGAGTCCTTATATATTCTAAATATCAATCCCTTGACTGTCTTAGACATTATAAATATCTTCTCCCACTCTTGCCCCACAGTCGTTTTTCTTCCCCTCTCCATCAATAAGATGGTCCTTTACCTTGTCTTCTTTCACCTTATAAAGGTTTACCTTTCACCTTTAGGTTTTTAATACATCTCACATTTACCATGGAAACGCTTCATGGTGTTTCTGAAGGATAAAATAATATGAGTAAAGCGCCAACACAGTGCCTCAGACCCAAGAGCTGTACAACTGTGGGTGATTATTATTTTCATTTGAGTAGAAAGTGGTAAGCGCTGCCCCGGGAAATCTAGAGATACGGGAGTTTGAATGCTGTTTAGCTAGATCAGGAAAGATTTTATGGGCGAAGGTGACGTGATGGAGGTTGGCCTTAAAAGAGAATGTAGGAGTCATTTACTTTGAGATGGAAAGGCAGTATTCCAGGCCAAGGAACTGGCCTGGGCAAAGACCGGGAGGCAGGAATGCCACCGGTTGACAGTGTTTAGGCCGATCACTTCGAAGAGAGGGTCTGACTACTCACCGATTGCTGTCTGTCTTTCTGCCCGTGCCCACCCCACCCCTTCCCCCTGCAGGCTCCCTGTTCCCCACCCTGAAGTCCCCCGACGCCGTGTTCAAGGTGGTGTTCTGGCTGGGCTACTTCAACAGCTGCCTCAACCCCATCATCTACCCGTGCTCCAGCAAGGAGTTCAAGCGCGCCTTCGTGCGCATCCTTGGGTGCCAGTGCCGCGGCCGCCGCCGCCGCCGCCGTCGCCGCCGCCTGGGCGGCTGCGCCTACACCTACCGGCCGTGGACGCGCGGCGGCTCGCTGGAGCGCTCGCAGTCGCGCAAGGACTCGCTGGACGACAGCGGCAGCTGCCTGAGCGGCAGCCAGCGGACCCTGCCCTCGGCCTCGCCGAGCCCCGGCTACCTGGGCCGCGGCGCGCCGCCGCCCGTCGAGCTGTGCGCCTTCCCGGAGTGGAAGGCGCCGGGCGCCCTCCTGAGCCTGCCCGCGCCCGAGCCCCCGGGCTGCCGCGGCCGCCACGACTCGGGCCCGCTCTTCACCTTCAAGCTCCTGGCCGAGCCCGAGAGCCCCGGGACCGACGGGGCCGCCAGCCACGGGCGCTGCGAGGCCGCGGCCGACGTGGCCAACGGGCAGCCCGGCTTCAAAAGCAACATGCCCCTGGCGCCCGGGCACTTCTAGGGCCCCGCGCGCCGCTTCCTGTCCCTGGGGAGCCAATCATCGTGGGGGGAGGGCGGGCGGAGGGGGGGGAGGGGAGGGGCGGCGCCCGGCAGACACGGGCCCCACGGGGAAACGGGGGGAGGGGGGCGGGGAGAGGGGCAGCTGCTTTTCTGGCAGGGGCATGGGTGCCAGGTACAGCGCCGAGAGCGGGGCCGAGCATGCTGAGAGCCTGAGGGACCCGACGCCGGCCGGGATTTCCGTCTCTCTCTCTGTGTATATATCTAAACGAGTCCCTCTGTACATGTATTTAACCGTGGGTACACGCGCGTGTGTCTGTGCGGTGTGCGTGTGGTCTGCGTGTGTGCGTGTGTGGGGCAGAGCGAGTGTGCGCCCGGGAGGCAGCCGGGGCGGTGTTTGTCCTGTGACTTCGTACCTCTCAAGCCCCTCCTGTGCTTCACTGAACCGTGGCACTTCGGCGGGGTTGGAAACAAAGTCGAACATTAAAGGTCATTTTTTCCTGTGCGGCTTTGAGTAGTTTGTGAACGGGGTGGCAGGCAGGATGGTCAGTTTCCCTTTCCTTCACATTCAGGTGTGCCCCTGTCTCTCCCTGCGGCCCTGTGGCCAGTGGTTGTGCTGGCCCCCCTCGGCCCCGTGTCTGCCTTTGCCATCCCTGCCCTCCAGGGCTAAACAAATCTGACCCTGTGGCTGAAAGTGACCCCTTGGACTTGTCCCGTAAATCCCGCTTGCCTGCTTTTGACCCTTAGCAGGATCTAAACCCTCCTGCTGTGGGCAACACTGGACAGTGTCTGGCCTGGCCCTGATCCCCTGGACCTCAAGCCTAGCTGGGGCTACCAGGCCAGCACCCTAGGTGGCCCTGTCTCCTGTGAGGGGATGGGCCCCTTACCTCCTCCAGCACCTTTCAGCCAAGCACTGCATTGGTTGCCTGTGCCCATGGAACCCGAAAAAGAAAGCCAGACTGCAGAATTTTCTGGACAAGATAAAGATCAGTGCAACACACATGGGCACAAGAACCTTCCTAAGCTCAGCTAGCTGGTGAGCCTGCCTGGGAAAGAAGCACTGAGGAAAGTCACACAGAGAGGAGGAGCATCCCTTGAAGAAGGTAACTTCCCTTCTAGTCCCAGTGCTGCTACTAGTTTACTATATGACCTTGAGAAAGTCACATCTCTGGATCTTGGTTTCCCATGTGTGTCATGACAAGATTGAGTCTAAGGTCTTTTCTGCCTGTAAAAGCCACTGGTTTGTTAAAAGAATGAAGGATGGAGAACAAAACAGGGAGTATTTTTCTTCCTGAAATTAAAGAGAAAAAAAAAGGCTAATAGGAAAGCCAATCCCTTTCTCTTCCTGCTTTGCTTTTTCTAAGTTGAGATGCATTAGTTTTTCAAGTGCCGAGAGCTTCTTCAAATAATATTAGCACATCAGTCGTTTATTCTATAGGTGACTGAAATAGAAAATGCCTTGAGCGGGGAGGGGCAGTCATTCATTTAGCTGAAAAGTGTAGGGGTATCAGGCAAGGCTAGATCCAGGGGCTTAAACAGTATTGTTAACGTGTGCACAGGCTCTTAGTCATTCATCTAGCTCCCATCTTTTAGCTCTGCTTATCTTTATATGTTCCTCTTGTTTCTTTTCTGCAAATAGCTTTCTCACACCATTCTTACAACTTGAGCCCCCTCCCCAAGGAGAAATGTTTTCCCAGCATATCTGCCAAAAAAAGAAAAAGAAAGAAAAAATCCTGAGAAGCTAGATGTTCTGTATCACAGACCCCTTTGAGACTCTAATGAAAGCTATAGATACACCTTCCAGGAAAAAAAATGCACATACAAAAAAATTACAACATTTTCATACAATTTCAAGTGACTCACCTCTGTGTAAGAGCCTGTGAACTAAGCATGATACCCAAGGTTCACTAGTTATTTGAATGAAACTGGATGTTCAGAATTATCTAGGGCAATGCCCTCATCTTTACAGATGGAGAGACTGAGGTAAATAACTTGCCAAGTCACACTAACCTAGGACAAGACCTGGGTCTGCTACATCCCCGTCCGGTACATTTTCCATTCCATTGTGCTGCCACCTTGTGGTTGAGTGTATCCTCCAACAGAGAGTAGGTTTCTTCTTGCTGCTGTGGAAAAAATGGGGTCCTAGGGAAGGAAGAGCCTGTACCCAATTCCTAGAGAAGAAAGAACAGTTTGGGGTAGTCCTCTGGAAACATTTTCTTAGCAACACAAGTCTTTCAGACAAGTCTGACACGGAATCCTGGTACAAATGTGGTCTGCAGGGAAGTGGGGAAAGGAGGACAGAGCCTTGCCCCCTTGGACTCCTCCACCTCTTCAGCCCCTTCCCCTGGCCTGCCCCAAGCACCTGAGAGCTCCACAGCATGAAATTTGAAAACCACTGGTGAATGGAACTTGGACTCAGTAGGACCTGGGTTCAAGTCTTGGCTCTGGGTGACCTTGGGAAGTTTACCTTGCCTCTTCTCATCTGTTTCCCCATCTGTCAAATGGACATGATCATCACAGCCTAGCAGGAAGCACAAAAGATTCAGTGAGATCACTGTGGTATAAACACTGAACTGTGACTCACTGGGCAAATGCAATTTATAATTTGGACCTCAGCTGAAGCCACAGTCACCAAAGGTATTTCCTGAGCTGCTCAGTTCCAGTGCCTTCACACATTACTAGTGCTTGGAGGTCACCCAGGCAGCACAAAGAAGCAGTGGCAGTCTCCTGCCTCTTTCCAGAGGGAAGGTTGGCCAAGCAGTGGCTCACATCCCTGAAGAGTGCTAGGTTCCAGATCTGCCCCCAGCCAGGGCCTGCATTATGCTGATGTCTCCAGGCTGCCTCACTGTGGTCTATCCCAGGGAAGACCACAAGTTCATCAAGAGCCCTTGCAATGAACAGGTCCTCTCTTCTCTGGCCACAGAACAGCCCTACTTTATCATCTCCAGCTACCTAAACATTCCTGGGTAATTTGTCACCCCTAAGGCATGCACAGGGATACATCTTTACACCAACCAAAGTAAAGAGGGAAGTGGCTTGGCAAGGGTAGTAGTCAATCCTGCAGCTCTGGGCTTAAATCCCACTCCTGTTACGGGTTCTAAACCTCAGTTTCCTTAACTGTGAAATAGGAATGATAATAGTACTTACTTCATAGGGACATTAGGAGGATCAAACGAGATCATGAGGGTAAAATGACACCATGCCAGTCACTTGGAGAACATCCAATAAACGGTAGCTATTCACAGAAGTATTAGTTATTCCATTCATTACTTTGATATATGAAGCTTAGAAAATCTGAGTAAAAGGACAAAGAAAACAAATTCAGTGCTATTCATCAGATGTCAGGGTTTGGGGATTCAGGGTCCAACTTGAAGAGGAAAGGCACAAGTTTATGACAGAGTAAAAGAATTTTGTGTCTTATGGCATGAAGAAACGTGTTACTCAAAGTGGTGATCAGCCCAAGCTAAAAGGAAAAGTGAACTTTAAAAAAATAATGTTATAGAACTTTCTAAAGTAACAAAGCCAGAATAGGTGTGTGAGGGAAGCCTGGATGTCTTAGGGATAGTGCATCCTGTGACCAAGGAGTGGGAGGAGGGAACTCAGGGCTGCTCTGAGCGTGTACCTGGGTTTGAGGCCCAGCTCCGCTGTCTGAACTCAGGCCTGAGACTGATTGCCCTGTGTGATAAGGTTAACACTGACCTTACAAGGTTCGGATGAGACAAAATATGAAAGAGCTTGGCCCAGACTAGGCACTATTTTTATTACCAGTGGGCTACCTTATGTATCCTCCTTCTCTCACAGTTCTCAACGTTCTTAAACCAGCAACTCCTTTAAGAATCTTATGAAAACCAAAAAAAAAAGGGAGCATAACAGCCCAAATCTCACCTGCAATTCATGACCCCCAAGTCTCCCAACAGACACATGGAACCCATAAACTTTTCAACAGATTTTACTCCCTTGATGTACAGAAGTAGCCAAGTCCAGAGAGAAATATACACAAGAGAGATGGCAGCCCTCAGAGAGCCCAGCCTGGATGAGAGGTGGGCAGGTCACCAGGGAATCCCATTTGAGTGTGTGACAGGATTCGGGTGTCTACCACCATCCTCATTTGGTGAGACCCCATGTGTCAGGCTCCATCTTCCATTTAGGGCATGGAGGTAATGGGTAAGTACCCTGGGATCTTAGGAGGGGGCTGCCTGGGACCTAAGCAAAGTCCTGAGCATCACTCTTCCAGATGAAGAACAGGCCGCGTTCTGCCAGCTCTCACCAGGAGGTCCTTACCAGATGCCCAAAATCACTCCTCAGCTCTGATTCGGGGTTGACTTCCACCCGGCCCTGGAAACAGATAGGGCAGCCTCTAGCTATCCCACCTCCTCTCAGCAGATTCCTTCAGGACCGTCTTCACCCTACCCCACCAGTCCATGGAATCTTTATTTAGTCTGGCCAAGGGTAAGAGTGAGGATACAAAGAAATGGCTGGGTCAATTTAGAAGAACTTGCATCCTTCCACAGTCCTCCCACCATATACCTGGACCTGCCTTCTGAAACTTCAGAGCCAAGAATTGGACATGTTTTTCTTTGGCTTCCCCTGGAAAACTTTCCCCTTAGGCAATGGGTGGCTTACTCCTGGCTGGCTTGGCTAGAGTCAGAGCCTCAGTGTATGAGTTAGTTCACTGAAGTGTGGGTGTTGGGAGGAGGGCAGGGGACAAAGGTGCAACCTGCTCCCGTTCCTACTCTAACCTTGTCTCGACCCTCCCCTTTCTCCACTCCGCTCCAGCCACACTGGCCTTTGCTGTTCCTCACATAGAGGAGCCTGGCTCCCCACTCAGGGTCTTTGCACTTGCTGGCCCCTCTGCCTAGATCCCCCTCTCTACGTGTGGCTTCCTCCCTCACCTCCTTTGCATCTTTGCTCAAGTGTCACCTCTCAGGGGTCATCTGATTCCTCTGACCATCCTATTTAAAACTGACCTCCTCATCGCCCACATCATCCAGCACCTCCTATAGCCCTTTTCCACTTTTATTTTTCTTCATAGCACTTATTGCTGCCTAGCACGTTATATATTTTTATCTGTTTTTATGGTTTTTTGTCTGTCTCCCCACGCACAATACAAATACAAGTTCCATAAGAGTGGGGATTTTTGTCTGTTTTGTTCACTCTTATATCCTCAGCATCTAAAGTAGTGCTTGCCACATGGTAGGTGCTCGAATATTTTTGAATGAATAAGTGTATCTTACCTCACCATGAGTGTGGGACTGCTATCGTAGCAGGAGAACAGAATGTCCCCTCATGGTAGGGGCTTCTACTGCTAACTTGATGATGGGAGCTCGGGCAGGGGGCAGTTCTGATCAGGGAAGGCTTCCTGTAGGAAGCGGCATCTGAAGAATGTCAGCTGAGCCTGCTTATCCAACACCCCTGTGTTTCCATTGTTAGTGCTTTTCACACACCCCTCAGTGGAGGTGGGAGTCGGAAGGTCCTAACCCAGCCCCTAAGTCCCCACCCCTCTCTGGGCATCTCTCTACTGTCTGACAATCAGAAACACTGAGCCAAAGACAACCCCTAATCTCTGCCCATCTGTGATTCCACTTTTGTTCTCTCCTCAATGCACAATCCTCAGAGACAAGCAATTTTTGGAAACAACTTCATCAGGATTAGTAAGATAAACAACGTTGGCCCTTGCTGACGGCCTTATTCAGAAAAGCAGCATCTATATAAGAAGCCTCCAGAACTGCTTGGGAGCCGAGGAAAGTGCTAAAACCTTGTGACTGCCCTCACATGTAGTGCCAGCTGCTACTGCTGGAAGCAGGTTTATGTCTCTGCCAAACACCACCTGAAACCGGCAACTGCTTTCACCTGTACTTCACGCCCCCATTTGTTCTTTCATTTATTCTACAAGCGATTGTTGAGCACCTACGCAAATCTGGGAGCCAAAGAAACAAAGGCAAATGAAACGCAGCCTTTGTCTCGTGAAAATTTCAGTCTGGAAGAGGAGATTGGACATTCCCTGAAAATATACAAATTTTGACAGGACACAGTGTCAGTGCCATTGAAGGCATGTAAGTAAAGGGCTTTGGGAATTCAGGGAGAAAGGATTCATGTTGACGCCCTAACCTTCCATGTGATGGTGTTAAGAAGTGCAGTCTTTGGGAAGTAATTAGTTTAGATGAGGTCATAAGGGTAGAGCGTCCATGATGGGATCAGTGCTGTTATAAGAAGAGGAAGAGACACCAGTGCTTCCTCTCTCCACTATGAGACAACACAGTGAGAAGGCAGCCACTTGCAAGTCTGGAATAGGGGCCTTACCAAGGACAGGGTCTGCTGGCACCTTGATCTTAGACTTACAGCCTCCAGAACTGCGAAGTGTGTTTGGCATCCTGAGCTGACGAATTCAGGAGACTCTAAGTGGTCAGAAATGAGGACCTGGACAAGGAGGAGTCTCAAAGAGGTAAGAGATGTGAGAGGTGACAGGGTGGGTGTCTAAAGGACTGGCCCAAGCAGTTCCATGTCCACAATGATGCCAGAGCACAGTTTTCCTATGACAGGCTGAGCAAGTACAGGAATCCCCACCTGACAGACCAGGAAGCGGAACCTCTGCAAGTTCCTTTCCCAGATCACGTGGCTGATGAAGGGGCGAGTTAGAACAAGACTCCAAACTGCCTAGCCCCAACCTAGAATTTGTTCTCTCCTACTGGATCTGTCTGTGGGATAGATGTGTTTCAAGCCTAAATTCCAATCAAAACATAGCTTGGGAAGTGGAGTACAGTCTTAGGGCTGAGTTCAAACCATAGCTCTGCTATTTACCAGCTGTGTGGTCCCAGTGAAGTAATTTAACCTCCCTGAGCCTCAGTTTGCACACTAGTAAAACTGCCATAATAGAATCTTCTTCACACAGTTGTTATGAGCAATAAGTGAGCCAATGCAACTGAGAAGTGTTGGACATATAGGAAATGCACACCTAGTATTAGTGATCAGGTCAGTATCCTCACTGTGAGAAAACAGGGAAAACCAAGGGTCTCAGAATTGGCCAACACGAAAGGGAAAATCGTCTGTCTGAACCAGGGTTAACAGGTGTTAGAGGGTTCTCTTCTGAAGCTACATTATGGCCACACTCCAACTCTCCTGGGAGAAGTCCTATTTGGGGAAATCTGACAAAAAAAAAAAAAAAAACCAGGAGAAAATGAATAGTGTATTCAGATCATCTGAGCAGAGACGGATGCTACCAGGGCCTGGCGAGCAAATCTCAGTGGCAGAACTAGGTTCAGGAGCTGGCCTCACAAGGAGTCTTCTAGGCTAGGGGCTCACAGACTTTTTGACTGCAACCCACAGGATGGAACACTGCACACTGCAACCCAGTACATGTACATATAAATGTACAGATATACATATATCGGGGTTTCTCAGTCTCCCCACTGTTGAAATCTTGAGTTGGTAATTCATTGCTAGGGAGAGGGAGGGTGCTGTCCTGTGAACTGTAGGATATTTAGCAGCATCCTTGGCCTCTATGTCAGTAGCATCTTCTGCCCCCTGCAGTTGTGACAATCAAAGTTGTCCCCAGACATCTCCAAATGTCCTCTGGAAGACAAAATTGCCCACAGTTGAAAACCACGAATGCATACAGGTATAAGGAACAAAAATTTCATAAAGTTTATCCTTACTTACAAAATGTACTCTGATATTTCTCAATTTGTATTATTAGATGTCACTTTTGAAAAAGTGCTGATTGCAGCTAACTTAATTTCACATTTCAAAAACCGTAGTTTAAGGAACACTGTTCCAGGTGAGGGCTTCTACTTATCCCAGGCCTTCAGAAACTCAGTTGTAACTGTTTTCCAATGTTCCCTGTCCTTCCCTGAGGGGAACCCTTATTGACAATTGGGAAGATGTTTGGGTTGGGGAAGTTACAAATAGTCTTAAGACCCCTGCCCCACCCTCTGTAAAATGGGGGTCAAATGCCTACCTCAAAGGCTTGGGTCGACAGTAATGAGATAATCCCTAGAATAAGCACTATCTCCGTGCAATTGCTTTGTGCCAGGCACAGTGCTAGGCAGTTTACACACACATTTTCTCATTTAATTCTCATAGCATTTCTGTAAACAAGGTACTATGTTTACCATTACTTTATAGATGAGGACACTGAAGCTTGGAGAAGCAAAGGATGCAGACTTTGGAAGCTGTGGTGGTTTTAAAATACTTCTGCAGGTTCTTCTTATTAAGAGGTGAAGTCTAATTCGTCACTCCTTAAATAGAATGCAGCAGAAGTGACCCCACGGGACTTCCAAAGTCATGTAACATAATTCAATCCCTGTGTCTTTCTCTCTTGGGATGCTTGCCCTTGGAAGCCACCTGTCATTTTATGAGGAAGCCCAGGCCACATGAAGAGGCCACAGTAGATGTTCCTGCCAGCTGAGGTCCCAGCCAACAGCCAGCCTCAACCACCAGACATGTAAGTGACCCTTGAGCGAGAACCACGCAGCTGAGCTCAATTAACCCCCAGAATCATGATAGATAATAATAAATGACTGTTGCTGCTTTGCACCACTGAGTTTGTTTTACAGCAACAGATAACTAGGAAAGTAGTTAGGGAAGGGCTTCCCTGGTGGCGCAGTGGTTAAGAATCCGCCTGCCAGAGAATGGACTTGAGGACACGGGGTTGGACAGGGCGGGGGGGGGGGGGGGGACAAAGGGGAGGCTGGGACAAAGTGAGAGAATAGCATAGACATATATACACTACCAACTATAAAACAGCTAGTGGGAAGTTGCTGTATAACAAAGGGAGATCAACTCAATGATGGGTGATGCCTTAGAGGACCAGAATAGGGAGGGTGGGAGGGAGTTACTGGAGGGAAGGAAATGGGGATATATGTATAAATACAGCTGATTCACTTTGGTGTACCTCAAAAACTGGTACAAGAGTGTAAAGCAATTATATTCCAATAAAGAGCTTAAAACAACAACAACAACAACAGGTTACAATGTAAAGCAAAGAAAAAAAATCTAAAAAAAAAAAAGAGAGAATCCGCCTGTCAATGCAGGGGACACGGGTTCAATCCCTGGTCTGGGAAGATCCCACATGTCATGGAGCTACTAAGCCAGTGCACCACAACTACTGAGCCTGCACTCTAGAGCTCTCGAGCCACAACTACTGAGCCCACGTGCCACAACTACTGAAGCCCGCACACCTAGAGCCTGTGCTCCACAACCAGAGAAGCCACCACAAGCAGCCTGTGCACCGCAACAAAGAGTAGCCCCCCGCCCCGCCAACTAGAGAAAGCCTGCGCAACAACGAAGACCCAACGCAGCCAATAAATAAATAAATGTATTTTAGAAAAAAAAGTTAGGGAAGTCCTAAGATTTCTGCGTAGAAAGAAATCTTTCATTAGCACCAGCAAATGCCTGTAATATGTTCATTCTCTCTTGACAGAGCTAAGGATATGCTGGGCAAGCTTTCACTTTCAAAGGAGACAGGACAGGAGAGGAAAGAATAGGGAACTGGGCCAGGGAGGGTTTGTGTCTTGTGGTTTGATTTTTTTTCCCCCAGCTTTGATTGAGGTATAATTGACAAGTAAAAATTGTATATATTTAAGGTGTACACCATGATGTGTTTTTTTTTTCAATTTTACTGCATATTTATTAAGAAAATTAATTTCTGACACAAATAAACTTTATAAGACATCAAAGTTTTTCTAGGATATTTAGTTTGGATTATTATAGTCTGTAAAAATCCGCTTGTTTATTCTGGCTACTTTTTTTTTTTTAGCTCTTTATTGGAATATAATTGCTTTACACTCTTGTACCAGCTTTTGAGATACACCAAAATGAATCAGCTGTATTTATACATATATCCCCATATCCCCGCCCTCCCGTGACTCCCTCCCACCTTCCCTGTCCTGGCCCTCTAAGGCGTCACCCATCATCAACTTGATCTCCCTTTGTTATACAGCAGCTTCCCACTAGCTATCTATTTTATAGTTGGTAGTGTGTCTATGTCTATGCTACTCTCTCACTTCATCCCAGCTTCCCCTTCGCCCCCCACCCCCCCAACCCTGTGTCCTCCAGTCCATTCTCTGCAACTGCATCCTTATTCTTACCCTGTCACTGGGTTCATCAGTACCAATTTTTTTTTTTTTTTTTTAGATTCCATATATATGAGTTAGCATACAGGATTTGTTTTTCTCTTTCTGGCTTACTTCACTCTGTATGACAGACTCTAGGTCTATCCACCTCATTACATATAGCTCCATTTCATTCCTTTTTACGGCTGAATAATATTCCATTGTATATATATGCCACATCTTCTTTATCCATTCATCTGTTGATGGGCATTTAGGTTGCTTCCATGTCCTGGCTATTGTAAATAGTGCTGCAGTGAACATTATGGTACATGCTTCTTTTTGGATTATGGTTTTCTCTGGGTATATGCCCAGGAGTGGGATTCCTGGGTCATGTGGTAGTTCCATTTTTAGTTTTTTAAGGAATCTCCAAACTGTTTTCCATAGTGGCTGTACCAGCTAACATTCCCACCAACAGTGCAGGAGAGTTCCCTTTTCTCCACACCCTCTCCAACATTTGTGGTTTCCAGACTTTGTGATGATGGCCATTCTGATTGGTGTGAGGTGATACCTCATTGTGGGGTTGACTTGCTTTTCTCTAATGACTAGTGATGTTGAGCATATTTTCATGTGTTTGTTGGCCATCTGTATGTCTTTGGAGAAATGTGTATTTAGGTCTTCCATCCATTTGTGGATTGGGTTATTTGCTTTTTTGGTATTAAGCTGCGTGAGCTGCTTGTATATTTTGGAGATTAATCCTTTGTCCTTTGCTTCGTTGGCAAGTATTTTCTCCCATTCTGAGGGTTGTCTTCTTGTCTTGTTTATGGTTTCTTTTGCTGTGCAGAAGCTTTTTAAGTTCCATTTGTTTATTCTTAATTTTATTTCCATTATTCTAGGAGGTGGGTCAAAAAGGATCTTACTTTAAAAAAAAAAAAAAAAGGATCTTACTTTGATGTATGTCATAGAGTGTTCTGCCTATGTTTTCCTCTAGGAGTTTTATAGTGTCTGGCCTTACATTTAGGTCTTTAATCCATTTTGAGTTTATTTTTGTGTATGGTGTTAGGAAGTATTCTAATTTCACTCTTTTACATGTTGCTGTCCAATTTTCCCAGCACCATTTATTGAAGAGGCTGTCTTTTTTCCATTGTATATTCTTGCCTCCTTTGATAAGGTGCTCATATGTGCTTGGTTTTACCTCTGGGTTCTCTGTTCTGTTCCATTGATCTTCCTTTCTGTTTTTGTGCCAGTCTTAATCACTGTGGCCTTGTAGTACAGTTTGAAGTCAGGAAGCCTAATTCCACCAACTCCATCTTTCCTTCTCAAGATTACTTTGGCTATTTGGGGTCTTTTGTATTTCCATACAAATCATAAGATTTCTTGTTCTAGTTCTGTGATTTCAATTTTCTTGAATTTACCGAGGCTTGATTTGTGACCCAAGATGTGATCTATCCTGGAAAATGTTCCGTGTGCACTTGAGAAGAAAGTGTATCCTGTAGTTTTTGGATGGAATGTCCTATAAATATCAATTAAGTCAAGATGGTCTAATGTGTCATTTAAAGCTTGTGTGTCCTTATTTATTTTCTGTTTGGATGATCTGTCCGTTGATGTAAGTGGGGTGTTAAAGTCTCCTACTATCGTGTTACTGTCAATTTCCCCTTTTATGGCTGTTAGCATTTGCCTTATGTACTGAGGTGCTCCTGTGTTGGGTGCATAGATATTTACCATTGTGATGTGTTCTTCTTCGATGGATCCCTTGATCACTATGTAGTGTCCTTCTTTGTCTCTTGTAATAGTATTTACTTTAAAGTCTAATGTGTCTGATATGAGTATTGCTACTCCAGCTTTCTTTTGACTTCCATTTGTGTGGAATATCTTTTTCCATCCCTTTACTTTCAGTCTATATGTGTCCCTTGGTCTGAAGTGGGTTTCTTGTAGGCAGCATATTTAAGGGTCTTGTTTTTGTATCCATTCAGCTAGTCTGTGTCTTTTGGTTGGAACATTTAATCCATTTACATTTAAGGTGATTATTGACATGTGTGTTCCTATTACCATTTTCTTAATTGTTTGGGGTTTGTTTTTGTAGGTCTTTTCCTTCTCTTGTGTTTCCTGCTTAGAAAAGTTCCTTTAGCAATTGTTGTAAGGCTGGTTTGGTGGTGCTGAATTCTCTTAACTTTTGCTTGTCTGTAAAGCTGAGATTCTTGCTGGGTAGAGTATTCTTGGCTGTAGGTTTTTCTGTTTCAGGACTTTCAGTATATCCTGCCATTCCCTTCTGGCCTGCAGAGTTTCTGCAGAAAGATCAGCTGTTATCCTTATGGATTTTCCCTTATAAGTTATTTGTTGCTCTTCTCTTGCTGCTTTTATAATTTTTTCTTTGTGTTTAATTTTCATTAGTATATTATTATGTGCCTCAGTGTATTTCTCCTTGGGTTTATTCTCTATGGGACTCTCTGTGCTTCTTGGACATGATTAATTATTTCCTTTCCCATGTTGGGGAAGGTTTCCACTATAACCTCTTCAAATATTTTCTCAGACCCTTTCTTTTTTTCTTCTTCTTCTGGGATGCCTATGATTCGAATGTTGGTGCGCTTAATGTTGTCACCAAGGTCTCTGAGACTGTCTTCCATTCTTTTTATTCTTTTTTCTCTTTCCTGCTCTGTGGCAGTTATTTCCCCATTCTATCTTCCAACTCACTTATTCATTCTTCTGCCTCCATTATTCTGCTGTTTATACCATCTAGAGTATTTTTAATTTCAGTTATTTTGTTGTCCATCACTCTTTGTTTGCTCTTTAGTTCTTCTGAGTCCTTATTAACTGTTTCTTATATTTTCTCTATTTTGTTGTTGAGATTTTGCATCATCTTTATTATCATTACTCTGAATTCTTTTTCAGGCAATTTTCCTATTTCCTCCTCATTTATTTGATCTTGTGGGGTTTTTCCTGCTCCTTTGCCTGCATGGTATTTCTTTGTTTTCTCATTTTGTCTAATTTATAGGATTTGCTCTCTCTTTTCCCTATGCTCCCTAGTAGTAATTCCTCTTGTTTCTGCCCTCTGCCCGCTGTGGTGGAGTTTGTCCAGTGTCTTGAGTAGGCTTCCTGGTTGGGGGGGGGGGGGGGCGTCTGGTGTCCACTTTCCAGTATGTGGCTCTGTGTCTTTTCTCTCTGATGAGCAAGGCCATATCAGGTGATGTGTTTTAGGGTATCTGTGAGGTTAATATGGCTTTAGGTAGTCTGTGTGCTGATGGATGGGTTTGTGTTCCTGTCTTGTTTGCAGTTTGGTGTGAGGTGTCCAGCACTGGCAGTTGCAGACAGTCGGACGAAGCTGGGTCTTAGACTCTGATACAGGGCTCTGTGAGAGTTCTCTGCAGTTAATCTTCCCTGTGTCTGAGGACTCCCTAGTAGTCTAGCATCCTGGATTCAGTGCTCTCTCCCCAGAGCCTCCTATTTGACTTCTGATGGAGTAGTCCAGACTTCAGAGGATGCTTGCCCTGGGCAGCGTCAGAGGGCAAGCAGACCAGGGAGCCCTGAGGAAGAGAAGGAGGCAGCAGAGAAGGGGCGGCCCAGGCCTGTGTCTGCTGTAGCTCCAACCCCTCGGCAAGGAAGTGCTTCTGTGAGGAAGGCCCTCCTGCTCTATGCACAGCTGGAAGACGGAGCCACAACCATGCCCGCCACTCTTCCCATGAGCCATGATGTTTTGATATGTGTACACTGTGACATGATTACCACAATCAAGCTAATTAACATCTGTCACCCCACATGTTACCTTTTTGTGTATGTGGCAGGAACACTTACTCTCTTAGCAGATTGCAAGTGTACAATACAGTATTGTTAAGTATAGTCACCATGGTGTATGTTAGGTCTCCAATAGATCTCCAGAAGGTATTCATCCTGCATAACTGAAACTTTGTACCCTTTGACCAACACCGCCCCATTTCCCACACCTCCGAGCCCTGATAGCTACCATTCTACTCTTCGTTCTTATAAGTTTAATGTTTTTAGATTGCACATATGAGATCATACTGTATTTATCTTCTGTGTCTGCCTTATTTCACTTAGCATAATGTCCTCCAGGTTTAACCATGCTGTTGCAAATGGATTTCCTTCTCTTTTAAGGCTGAACAATAGTCCTAGGTGTGTGTATAAATTTTTTATCTCATTGTTCTGAAAGCTAGAAGTCAGATCAAAGTGTCAGCAGGGTTGGTTTCTTCTGCGGCCTCTCCCCTTGGATTGTAGATGGCTGTCTTCCTGTGTCCTCGCACAGTCTTTCCTCTGTGCCTGTCTGTGTCCAGATGTCCTCTTCTTATGAGGATACCATTCATATTGGATTAAGGCCCACTCTAATGACCTCATTTTACATTACTTACCTCTTTAATGACCCTATCTCCATCTACAGTCACATTCTGAAGTACTTGGGGCTAGAACTTCAATATATGAACTTGGGAGGGACAAGTATGTGAATTCAGTCTGTAACAGGTATCCCAAGAACCCTGGGACTAAAGCCAAATGTTAGAAGAACACATTGATGAGGTAGACATTATTATTGTCTCATTTTTAGGCTTAGAGTAGTTTAAGTAACTAGTCCAAGATTATGTGGCTTCTAGGTGCAGAGCCAGAATTTGAATCGAGCAGTCCCTCTGACTTTGCTCTGCACACCCCTAGCCTGGAACAACCTTCTTTGTATGTGGGAGGAAACACCTCTCACCTTCCTGCTTCCCCAAGCTCCCTATTCCTCCCCTCCAACTCTGCCCTTTCTCTGATCCTGGGCTTTTAGAAAACAAAAACCAGGAAAACTTGCAAGTTTCTCCTGCTTCCCCCATCCATGCCTCACTGGAAGGAGTGAAGCACAAAGCCTACTGTCTGCCTGAATGAGGGGAAAGGGATGTGTAGAGCAGAAACATGAATGAAAATCACAGATATCACCCAGTCACTGACAACCCAAATGTCCAATCAATCCCTATCCAAAGGGTGAAACCAGCCACTGAAAGGCTCTGCATTTGTGATACACATACATGAAGGATAAAGATCCCAGCCAGGTGTGGAGGGATCCAGTCCACAGAGCTAATCTAGCTCCAGACCATCCCTCATGAGCTTCTGCAAAGCAGGGATTGATGAGGAAGCATGTGCTGCAGCATCAGGGCTGAAGCAGCCTCCTTTCTTCCCTCCCTAGCTGACCCCAGGAAGAGCCAGCAGGTTTCACAGGAAGGGGTTCCCAAGGCAGAGACTGGTGGCTGTCTTGACACAGCAGAGTCAGCAGGGCATCCCCCTCCCAGTCGGACCTCTCTGCTGCCCCTAGAGAGCCTTGGAGGCTGGCCAGGCCCCAAGGAACACCTGGGCAGGGTTCTTCCCTCCCCGCTCCCCACTGGAAATCACCTGCAGGGAGATGTCAGGAAGCACTGGATGCCTTCTTTTGGGATCTTCCCCATTGCAAGGTTCAAGCCCCAGCTATTCCAGCACAGTTGTCCTTGAGCATCGTCCCTAAAGTTGCTGAGGGACTGGTAATCTTTCAGCACCCATTTGCCACACATTGCTGAGGCCTCCTGCAAGCCAGGCATGCTTAGGATACAGTGATGAATAGACAGGGCCCCCCAGCCTCTCCACCTTGGTGATGGGAATGTGGCAGGAGTGCCAGCCAAATGGAAACTGGGGTTCACGGTCTGACTGTGCCTGCTGCACTGGTGGCCCAGGGGCCCTCCCAAGCATCTGCTGGGCATAAATTGACATGCAGGGAATCAAAGGAGTCTACAAGAAGGGCAATTTTGTAGGTGGGCATCTGGGGACAGAGAGACAAACGTCTCTTTTCCCCAGCATCCCTGGTCTTTACCGTTCTGCCTCTGTCGACCCACAGTGCCTGCCCTCCAGCTACCAGCCTACTTCTTTATTTCCCTTGACAAAACTCCCCTTTGTGTTTACACTCCATGTCTCCCCATTTCCTCTCCCATCCTTTGCAAGTAGGCTTTCATCCCCACCACTCCCTGGGAACTGTGCTTGTCATGGAGGGCCCCGACGCTGCCAAAACCAAGCCTTTTCTAGGTCCTCATCTTCCCACACCTCTCAGCAGCATTTGGCACAACCGATCAGGCTCCTTTGTATTATTAAATACTTCCTTCACACACTTGCAAGCTCACTGACCACTTCTCAGTAGAGAGCCTTCTCATCTTCCCATCCTCTCAGTGTTGAAGGTCCCCACTGCTCAGTCTTTGGATCTTCTCTTCCCTCCCTGGTGTCTTCATCCACTTCATCCACTCCTGTGGCGTTAAACTCTATCCACATTGTGATGACTCCCAAATCATGTCACCAGCCCAGGTCTTTCATAGGCATCTCAAACTTAACATGTTCCCAACTGACTTCTTGTTTCCTCCCCAATCCCAGTAACTGCATCACCATTCACCTGATTATACAAACCAAATATCCCAGAGTGTGCTTAACTTCCCTCTGGATCTCAAACCCCACATCAATTGTCAAAAGGTCTGCTGGCCTCTTTTGCAAAATGTATCTGGAATCCATCCACTTCTTACCACTGCTGCCACCACCATCACCTTCTCCAGCAGTTGCCTCCCAACTCAACTCCCTACTTCCTCCTTAGGAAACTGTCCATCTGCTACCCTCCCCAGCTGCAACTGTCCATCTGCCATTCCTCCCTTTGAGGAATAAATAAGACCATGCCCCTGCTCAAACACTCCAATGAGTTCCCACTATAAGAAAGCCACACTGCATGCAATGATCTGTCCCCCCATTTCTTCTCCCACTTTGTCTCCTATACTCTTCCCTCCCTCCCTCTGCTCTAGACACAGGCTGACCCCTTGATGAACACACCAGGGACACTCTCTTCTTAGGGTCTCTGCTCTTGCTGTTCCCTCTGCCTGTGCTGTTCCAGATATTTACAGTTTTCACTCCCTTTGGAACTCAATTCTGATGTCACCACCTCAGAGAGGCCTTTCCTGATCACTCTTCTAAATAGATCTAAATAGTTCTAAAATAGATGACCCATCACTGTAGCTCCTTACCTGGCTTTCCCTGTTTTTTAACACTTATCATGAATTGACCTATTTGTTTATTCATTTGTAGGCTGTCTCCTCCGTTAGAGGGTAAACTCTACCCAGGCAAGAACTTGATCCCTTGTATTTACTTCTGGATCCTCAGATCAGAGAACAGCCACTGGCACATAGCAGGCACTCAGTAAATAGTTGTTGAATGAACAAATGATGTTTTGGTATCTGGTCGCTTGCCAGGCCTCCAGGCATGTTGTGCCAAGCTGCATTTTCCCAGCTGTGAGGCTGATTATGAGCATCTCTTTCCAACTTTGTTTAAAATCTGCAGTGATGGGAATATTTATACCACAGAAGTTGGTCAACATAACATCAGGGCTTTGATTTTTCCTTTTTGGAAAGCAGTTTACCAGCACACCACTTTTAATCTCTGAAGAAGCTCTTTCCTCAAAGGACTTTAGAACAGTGGAAGCCCAGGAAGTGCTACCTCTGGGCCCTGGTGACAAATTCTGAACCCTAAGTTAGAAATGGGAGTATTCTGCTTTGAACAAAGCTAGGTTTGGGCGCTGTGAGACCTGAAGGGAAGACACCTCCATCTGGCCTTGAGGGTTTGCAGCTTTGAGAGGGCGGGGACATAGTCCCACAGGAGAGAAAGAGCTCCTGAAGCACCAGGAGAAGGAGCTGCACTGGTTACAATTGTGGCTACTCTTTCATGCAATTTGCAGGAAGCACTTATTAAGGAGATGGGGGGAGAAAAGGAATTTGCAAGGGCTCCAGAAATACTGGGGGAGACTTTCTCAGAGGGTCTGAGGTTTGATAGATGGGGGGGTTACTAGGCAGAAATATTGATTATACAATTTACATGGCCTAATTAGCACCCTTTGAATGGTGGAACTAGAGCTAGTCCAATTTGAAAGAAGATGGGCTCTCAGAGGCTAGATCTTGTATCTGAGCTGCCAGCTTTTGGTACACAGAGCTGGGGCTGTGGTTCTCAGACTCAGGGAGTAGAAGAACTACTCAGGGCCTTATTAGAAATACAGACTCATGGCTATCACCTCTAGCCTCCTCCATCTGATTTAGTAAAGCTTCGTAATCTGCATCTGTAGCAAATGATCCAGGTGGTCCATAGACCACACTTTAAGAAGCACTGTACTTCAACATGCACCCCCTCAGGGAAAGGGTCAGGTTTTACTCCATTCCAGATCCCCTACAGGGTCTACTGTCTTCTGGGACCCACTTGGGTAAACAATGAGTTGGAAGAGCCATTCCCCTCTTCCCCAGTCACTGACTTTTTTCTGCCACCTGCCTTAAGCCCAGGTGGCTTCAGAGAATGGAAGCCTCTCATCTGACCCTTCTGTTCCAGATTGTTGACCTCGCTACCCCTGCCTCCAGCAAGGAAGAAGCCAAGCCTGGGGGTAAAAGGTTGGTGTTGTAACAAGCTCGGGGAGCCGGTTTCCAGAAATCAAACAGCAGCTGTTTTCATGCCTTTTAAATCTCACCAAGAGGTTTCAATTTCCTCCTGTTGCAGGCTCATCAATATTTGGTGTTCCTTTTCTGCTTTCTGCCCCTGCCGGAAGCTACCTTCGCCATTCCGGGAGGGGGCGCAGTGCGTGCCCAGGTGCGCGGGGCTCGCCTGCGGGCACACGGGGCGGCCGCCGCCGTGTCTCCAGCTGCGCGCAGCAGAGATGAAGCCACCCGGGGCCGCTCCTCACCACCCGGAGCCGGGCTCTGTACGTGCAGAGACTGGGAAACAGTCCTTTAGACACCGCAGTGTCCGAAACCGCTCCACGGCCCCTTCCGCTAAGCAGGTGCTCGGAGTGGGGCAAGCTCGGCGGTGAGGCGGACCCGGGCGCCACCTGCCGTCTAACGCGCCTAAGCGACAGGCGTGTAAAGGCACAAAGTTGCTTTGCAATTCACTGGCTTCCCCAGAAGACGAGTCAAGGAGAGGAAACGTGGACCAAACACCAAAGGAGTGGATTTACTGAATTTCTTACCTGTACCAGATAGGTAAGTCTACATCTTGGTCCCTTTTCTGGAGAGCTTTGAGATTAGTGAGGAAGGTCAAATTCAGATTGCATTTTTCTACCTGGGCTATACAGAGATGTGCCAGGGACTTCACAAAACTATGGGGTAAATGTGGGGCATCTCCTGGAGCACCAGTTCTATGGGTTGAGACAAGAATTAAACATTTTAAATATAAAACTAGAATTTTAAGATAAAACAGGGACTTGAAAGAAATTTTCCGCTCCCTATGGCCACTTGCTGTTGTGCTCCCCAGGCATTCTGGGTTCTGCATTCACTCTCTCCTGCTGTTAGGGATATTTTAGTGGGAAAATCTGAAAAGCTCTAAATTAAGAAACAGGCACTGTTGAAGAAGCAGTGGAAAGTGCAGTTAGATAAGCCTTGACTACTTGGAGGCCCCCAGGCAAAAGGTGAGGCAGGGGCATCCAGGGACACTGCTATGAAGGGGGAGCTGCAGCCCACCTGGAAGGATTTGGAAAAGAAAAGTGAGGTGAGAGGGAGGGAGGGTGTTCTGAGAGGGAGAGACAACAAGCACATGACCTAGCTGGTCCCTGCTGTGTCAGTGGAAAAAGTAGGTGGTGTGGCCGGGGTTCTGGAGGCCTCTGAAAGCACAGCAGGAGATATTTTTTAAATTGATAATCTATTGAGGTTGTGCGTACCAAGGCAACCTCATGCAGTGCTAAGGGGTGGTCTTAGTGCAGACGTTTTGGATGATAATTTGGCAGTATCTGGAACATTTTAAGTGAGCATTCCTTCAGCAGAGCACTTGTAGGCCTCTGACCCACAGGGAGACTCTTACAAGCCCTCAGGGAAGTATAAGAATGTTTACTGCAGCTTTGAAGGGAAAAAATGGAAATGATGTAACTGTCCATCCAGAGAAAAATGCTTACATAGGTGATGCACATCCCCCTGTGAAATGCTATGTGGTGGTTAGAGGTCACTGGCTGTATACTGACATAGAAAATCTCTAAAATGAGGTGGACACTATGGAAAAGGCATTACCTATCAGTACATATAGTCCTATTCCATTTATTTACATTTGAAAGCTGCATGTTTGTATGTGATTCCCAGTAGGAAATGGGAATGAGAGCATATACTAGAGAAAAAAGAGGAGCAGGGAAGGTTTTCTCTTTTTATTTCATATCTTGGCTTTTTTGTATACAGAAAAAAAAATACATATATATATACCTAAAGTACTCTAAGGTTTTTTTTTTAAGCTATGGTCAAACACACATAACATAAAATTTACCATCTTTTAAAAAATTAATTAATTTACTTATTGGCTGCATTGGGTCTTCATTGCTGCACGAGGGCTTTCTCTAGTTGTGGTGAGCAGGGACTTCTCTTGTTGCAGAGCACAGGCTCTGGGCATGTGGGCTGCAGTAGTTGTGGCGCATGGGCTTAACTGCTACGCGGCTTGTGGGATCTTCCCCGACCATGGCTTGAACCCACGTCCCCTGCATTGACAGGCGGATTCTTAACCACTGTGCCACCAGGGAAGTCCCAAAATTTACCATCTTACCCATTTTTTAAGTGTATAGTTCAGTGCTGTTAAATATATTCATATTTTACATTGTTGTGCACCAATCTCCAGAACTTTTTGATCTTGCAAATCTGAACATCTATACTCATTAAACTGCTCCTCGCCCACCCTCCACCTCCCCACCCCGTCCCTGGCAACCACCATTCTACTGATTATTTCTGTGAGTTTGACTAGTCTAGATACCTCATGCACAGTATTTGTCTTTTTCTGATTGGCTTATTTCACATATCATAATGTTCATCCATTTTGTACCATATGTCAGAGTTTCTCTTTAAGGCTGAATAACATTCCAATGTGTGTGTGTGTGTGTATATATATATATACAATATGTTTATCCATTCATTCTTTGTTGGACATGTGGGTTGCTTCCATCTTTTGGCTTTTGTGAATAAAGCTACTATGAACATGGGTGTATGAATACCTCTTTAAGACCCAGCTTTCAATTCTTTTAGATATATATCCAGAAACGGAAATTGCTGAATCATCTAGTGCTTCTAATTTTTTGAGGAACTGCCATACTGTTTCCCATGGCAACTGCACCATTTTACATTCCCACTAACAGTGCCCAAGGGTTCCAATTTCTCTACATCTTTACCAACACTTGTTATTTTCTCCTTTTTTTTTTTTATTATTTTTTTGGGGGTACACCAAGTTCAATCATCTGTTTTTATACACATATCCCCGTATTCCCTCCCTTCCTTGACTCCCCCTCCATCGAGTCCCCCCCACCCTCCCCGCCCCAGTCCTCTAAGGCATCTTCCATCCTCGAGTTGGACTCCTTTTTTTTTTTTTAATAGCAACCATCTAAATGGGTATAAGGTGATATCTCATTGTGGTTTTGATTTGCATTTCCCTAATGATTAGTGATGTTGAACATCTTTTCATATGCTTTTTTGTCCATTTGTATATCTTCTTTGGAGAAATGTCTATTCAAGTCCTTTGCCCATTTTTAAATTAAATCATTTTTTATTGTTGAGTTCCAAGTAAGTTTTTTCAATCAGTTTTATTGGGGTATAATTTATATAAAATAAAACTTACTCTTGGGGGAGAATAACTAGGAGTTTGGGATTAACATATACACTACTACGTACAAAATAGGTGAACAACAAGGACCTACTGTATAGCATAGGGAACCATATTCAGTGCCTTGTAATAACCTATAATGGAACAGAATCTGAAAAAGAATATATATATTCTTTGGTTGTTATCATACAACTATGGTAAAAGAATATATGTATAATATATATATATTCTAAAGCTACTGAAACACTGTAAATTAACTATACTTCAGTTCTTTTTAATGGTTAAAATTTTTTTAACTCACTGTTTTCTAAGCTTATGGCTTGATGAATTTTGATACATGTATGCTTTCATGTAAACAATACTGAAATCAAGATATAGAAGATTTTCAACACCCCTCAGATTTCTCTCACACCCCTCTTCGGTCAATCTCCTCCCACTTTCAGTCCTAGAGACCACTGGTCTCTACAGTTGTCCCCAGTGTCATATAGATGAGATCCTCCCTGGAGTAACTAGATATGGGACACCTGGTTCTTATTCCCCTCATCAGACTCTATGTCTCTCACAGTGAGATCTTATGAGCTGTTTGGCGGCCTTTCTAGTGTCTGAAACACAAAACTTTTTCATGTGTATGTAGCCTTCTATACCTAGCTTTGTCCACTTAGCGTAATGTTTTTCATCCATGTTGTTGCATGCCTCAGTAATTCATTCCTTTTTTCTTAATGAGTGGCTTCCCACTCAGTAAGTGGAAAATGAGTGGCTATACCATAATTTGTTTATTAATTCCCCAGTTTGTGGACATTGGGTTATTTCCAGTTTGGGGGCATTATAAATAAAACTGCTGTAAACATTTGCACACAGGTCTTTGTGTGTGAATGTATGTATGCTTTCCTTTCTTTTGGGTAAATACCTAGGAGTGAGATTGCTGAGTTGTATGGTAACTTTATCAAAACTGCCAAACTGTTTTCCAGAATTGCTGTACTATTTGCATTCCTACCAACAATGTGTGACATTTCTAGAATCTCCACATCCTCACCAACACAAGTATCATTAGTCTTTTCAAATTAAGTCATTCTAGTAGGTGTGTAGTTTCTCTTGTGGCTTCAATTTGCATTTCCCTAATGACTAATGATATTGAACTCCTTTTTTATTGCTTATTTGCCCTCTGTACATCTTCTTTAGTCATGTGTCCAAATATTTTGCTCATTTTTATTTTTTCTTAAATCTTCTTATTGACTTGTAACAGTTCTTTGTATATTTTAGGCCCAATTCTTTTAATACATATGTGCTTTGTAAATATTTTCTCCCAGTTTATCTCCCAGTCATCTCTTCACTTCCTTAACAGTGGCTTTTATAGAGCAGGCGTATTTAATTTTGATGAAGGGCAATTTATCATTTTTTCTGTTTTGTGGTTCATGCTTTTTATTGTTCTGTAAGTAATTTTTAAATTTAAGAATCAAGCAAACAAGCAGACAACACTGCATGCTGGATGAGTCTTTTGGGGAAGAGAAGTTGCTTTTTGATCAGAGGAATGCAGAGAAAGGAAAAATTTGTCTTCCTTCATTTTGAGAACTGAATGGCGAAGACAATTGCTCCAGGTTCAAGCAGTGTCCAAGGCTTCATTAGCTGACTGTGCTCTGCAAATAGAGTGAAGGTGAATCTCCCCCACAGACTCATATAATGACATGAATAAATGTGTAACTGTAGACAGGGGTAAGTGTTAGAGAGGAGAGATGCACAGTGCTCCAAGAGCTGAGGACCAGCTCCCAGGCCTAGTTGGAGAAGGAGGAAATGTTAAGGGGTGTCTTTCCTGAGCAAATGAAGCCTGATCTGAGTTTTGAAGTGCAGGAAGGGAGCATTCCAGGCAGAGGGAACAGTCCATGCAATGGCTCTGGCAAGAGGATGCTTTCTGTAAGGCCAGGTGGATGGTGCTGATTAAAAGGCAGACAGGGACCAGGCCATGCAGGGTCTGGAGGACTTTGGATGGTTTTTTTGTTTGTTTTTGTCTCATCCTAAGAGATTGGGATCAAAACAGTGGGTGATGTCATCAGGTATGCATTTTGGGAAGATTACTTTGGCTGCTGGGCAGAGAATGAATTAGAGAAGAAATGGAGGGTTAGTGCTCCATCAGAGTTAATTAGTCCACCTCTGTAAAATGGCTATAATTAACAACAACAACAACAACAAAAAGCCCAGAAAATAAGAAGTGATGACATTGATAAGGAGAAATTGGAGCCTTCGTACATTGCTGGTGGGAATGTAAAATGGTGCAGCCCCTGTGCAAAACAGATTGGCAGTTCCTCAATAACTTAAACATAGAACGACCATTTGACCTGACAATTACACTCCTAGGCATATACCCAAAAGGAGGGAAAACGGGGACTCAAACAAAAACTTGGATGTGAATGTTCTCAGCAGCGCTATTCACAATAGCCAAAAGGTGGAAGTAACCCCAAATGTGCATCAGCTGATGAATGGATAAAGAAAATGTGGTATATCCATACAGTGGAATATTATTCAGCCATAAAAAATGAATGAAAAGTACTAATACATGCTACAACATGGATGAACCTTAAAAACATGCTAAGCGAAAGAAGGCCAGATGTTATATGGTTCCACTTATATAAAATACCTAGAGTCAGCAAATCTATAGAGACAGAAATCAGATTAGTGGTTGCCAGGGCTAGGAGAGGGGGACATGGGGAATGACTGATAATGGGTACAGGGAGGCCTTTGGGGGTCATGAAAGTGTTTTGGAACTTGACAGTGGTGATGGTTGCACAACCCTGTGAATATACTAAATGTCACTAATAGTAAATTTCATGTTATGTATATTTTACTACAATAAGAAACATTTGTTTGTTCTCATCTCCCCTCATCTATGCAAGATGGAAGATGATTTCATTATGCCCTTCTGGTCCTCACGTTTTAAGATGCCGTAACTGCTCAGCTAGTGTACTTTGTACTCTGCCTACCTGTAGGATGACTTAAGTAAAACACTGAATAGGCAATAACATGAGACCATAAAATGAGAAAGTACTCTATTCAGTCTCTTTTAGACCGTCTGATTACCTCAAATTGAAAGTCTGACTTTGATGCTCGTAAAGCCCTAACACCCCCAGCACACTTTCTCTCCCTCTCCCTCTCTCCCTCCCTCTCTTGTGTAAGTAAAGAGATAGCACACCTCAGGCGCAGAGCTTTAGGCAGGCAGCCTCAGAGCTCAATTTTAATCACATTGTTTTGTTTTCATTGTATTTACTTCTGCTGAAAACTTCTCTTTAGAGCAAGTGGCACTAGTATTTCAACTATGCAGATGACATAAAATTTTCCTTTTAAAGTAAGTGTTATTAAGTGGTTACGTTATTTTTAAATATACGTGAATAATAGAGGACCACAGAAATAGCAAAAATCATGCTGTGGCTAAAATAATGACTGAAGGTTGGAAACAGTACACTGTTCAGTGATGGCTGCTACTTCTCGGGAACTAGAGCCCATCAAACCTGTGGAAATTATAGGCTGTGGACAAAGTTCTAAGACTCAGCTTGTACCAGCCCCATCCACCCCCACCCTGTCACTGTGTCACTATAATGGAGTAAGGAGAGTAGCCAGGGAGGCCTGCGGCTTGGAAATTAAAGCTGAGGAGACAGGAGCTGGCTTCTCGTCCAAGGCCCTTAGAGCTGACCTTGAGGGTAACTGGGGACTCGGCTGTGACTTCCTCACAGAAGTCCTCAGCAGGGGAAGGGATGAATGAACAGTGAAAAGAACCACTCAACCTGGTCAGTCTCACTGCTTCTCAAACTCCACCTCATCCTCCCAAAGTGAGAGGATCTTCTAGAAACAGGTTTCATGAGTTGTGCTCACACAGCTGGTCCTAGTTATCCTCCCAAGAGGATGCTATTGGCAGAGTCTGTTTCTGTGAGAGGTCACGAAAGCTCTCCAAGCAGCCTCCACAAGCACTTAGGCTTCTGCTCATCACTCATCTTATTCAAGGAGCCCCTCAGAGCAGTGATTACTAAGAAGCCCCCAAATGAGCACTGTTTCTAAACCTAAGATCTAAAGGGCTGTTCATTTTAAGGTGTAATAAAAGCAACTCTCTGTGCTTTAGTTCTTAGAAAAATCTTCCTAGATAAAACATTTTGAGGAGTTTCCAATGTCTTTCAAACTGATGCCCTGAGAGCCCCAAGACTTTAATGTAGACAGCTGGATTAAATAGCAGACCAGCTCTGTAGCTTTCAGAGGGGAGGGAGGATCTATAGGAAATGCTAAAACATCACTGGGATAAATTAGTGGAAAAGTTAATTGGTCTCATTCCTGCTCTAAAAGACAGTACGCCATGGGGAGATTTTTTTTTTTAAAAATCCATTCTTGCCTTACACAGACCTAACTCAGTGCAGTGCACTTGTTTGGTCAGAGGCAACAAAACATTGGTAATCATATCAAAGAGCATATTTTTAAAGCTCTAGTTCTGCCTGTGCCTGGGAACATTCTCATGCAATTGTTTCTTCTCCCTTTAAAAACAGAATTTTTTTGAAAAAAGCGTTCAAATAGGGATTATGTTTTGGCTTAAAATGTGGCATAAATCAGGATTTAACTGTACAACTCCCCAGCAGAACCCAGCCAAAAGAAAACCCTCCTTAACTGCACTCAGCTCCTAGGGTAGAATATTTCTGTTTACCAACTTGGAAGAGATGGGCAGTAGGAAGCTGGTTCTAGTCTAAGGGACAAGATTGGAAGGTCAGGGGTGGGAGGGGTCCTTGTCGAACCCCGGGACTGCTTGTATGTTTCCATCAGGCGTGGCCTCACAAGCAGCCCTGTCCTTGGGCTCTCCCAGGCACAGGAAGGGGGCACCCAGGTTTTGTGCACTGATCAGAAGGAGCATAACTTTGGGTAAGAAACCTCCACCTAGAAAATAGGTCCCAATCTGCGGGTGTCTTCTGCCCTGAAGTCAGGAGAAAGAGGAGTGGAAGGTAGACAGTTGATGTTGCTTCTTGCTTGTTCCTTTTTGCCCACACCAGAAAATAATTAATTTGTTTTCTTCCTAAGTGCCTGGTGGTAAAGAGTGATTAATTCATTTGAACCATGCAGGTGGGGTAGAACTAAAGTATGCTGAAAATAATTGAAGTTAGCCTCACAAAATCAGTGGGTACCTCACCAGAGATGAAAGTTTGAAACTAACTAATGCATAGTATGGACCTGTTTATGAGGACCTGCCTCCCCAAAAGTGGTCTGATTCAGAAAATTCAGATCAGCTGGTTTGCAAGGCAGAAACAGAGACACAGACGTAGAGAACAAGCATATGGACACAAAGAGGGGAAAGCAGGGGTGGGATAAATTGAGAGATTGAGATTGCCATATATACATTACTGATAAGAAAAAAATATCAAATTGTACACTTTAAATATATGCAGTTTATTGTATGTCAATTATATCTCAATAAAAGTTCTTTAAAAAAAAGAAACATCGAAAAAGAGAGTTAACAATAGGATAGGTACATGGAGCAATAAGAGATGCTCCCCTGAATTTTTTTCTTAGAACATTAACTTTGTTTTGCCAGTGGAAGTGGGCCCTACTGGGTGGTTAATCTATGTCTATGCTTTTTTATTTGGCCCTGCCGCATGGCTTGCAGGATCTTTGTTCCCTGACCAGGGATTAAACTCGTGCCCCCTGCAGTGGAAGCGCAGGGTCCTAACCATTGGACTGTCAGGGACGTCCCTATGCATTTGTGTTCATAGAAAATCTGATCCATTCATCCTCCCTCACAAAACAAAAGGGCAAAGGTTGACAATATACTTTTGGAGAGTACGTGGGCAAAGATGTTCATGTAGTACTCCTGGGAATAGAAGTGAAGAAAACCTCTTAAGGTGGAGGACACTGCAGCCACCTCTGAGCTAAGGACTTGCAAACGCTGACTGCCTCCTTAGAAAGAGGAGGAAGGGAGAAATAGAGAGGTTAAACACAGTGACGTATTTTGATAAATTGTCCTGCTCATACGCATATAATCAAGTCAGAGTATTAGTCAGCCCAGGCGGCCGTAAGAAAATACCACAGACTGGGTGGCTTAAATAACAGAAATTTATTTTCTCACAGTTCTGGAGGCTGGAAGTCTAAGATCAAGGTGATGGCAATTTAGGTTTCTCCAATGCCTCTCTCCTTGGCTTACAGATGCCTGCTTTCTTACCATGTCCTGACATGGCCTTTCCTCTGGCCTACGCATCCCTAGTGTCTCTCCCTCTTTTTAAAAGCTCACCCGTCTTATTGCAGTAGGGCCCTACCCTTATGATCTCATTTAACCTTTATTACCTCCTTATAGGTTCTGTCTCCAAATACAGTCACATTGGGAGTTAGGGTTTTAACATGTGAATGGGGGCAGGGGAGGCGCGGGGAAACGCAATGCAGTCCATTACAGTGTATGAAACTTTTCTGGAAGAAAAATACACAGCAAACTGTTGTTAATATCGCTTCTGGGGCGTGGTGCTGGGATTCCAATTTAGTCCTGCTTCTTCTACCGGCATTTCTTTTTCTTCTACCTGAATTTTAAAAATTATATTATTTTAGGTCACACAGCTAGGAGGAAACGAAGCCAGGATTTTGGCACAGGATGAATCCTAGTAGATATTCAGTATTTCATCAGAACCACCCTCATCCCCCCCACCCCAGAGGCCTTTCAGGGTCGGCAGTACTGCTGCCAGGGCAACCACCAGCCACAAGCTCCACGCGGACACCAGCCACAGAGTGAGACATTATCTAAGCAGAGTGAAGAACATCAAGGAGAAACAAATTCAGAACATGATCCAGAGGGATGATTTGCGAATAGCTGTGTGACAAACCTACCATTTTCCAAAATATGCCAGAGCAGTGCTCTTCAAAGGTTTTTTTGCTCATATATTCCCTAAAATAATTTTGAATATCTACTCCCCTATGTTTTCTAAACTGATAACTAAAATTTTTCATTGTAAGTCTAAATAACTGAAAAGCATGCAATTTCCAGCATATTGTGAATATTGATACTTCAAAATAAAAATCTCATTACTTTCAAAAAAAATTATATTTTAATAGATGATGATAAAAGGATATTAATTGGAAGGGGTGCCAAATTTTAGCCTGCCAAGTACACGTACAGAGGCCCAAGCAGCCCTGAGTTTAGAGAGCCATGTGCCTCCGCATGGCTAAGGAAGTCTACTTTGGAAGGCATTAGCATCCCAAGTGGTTCCCGGTCCATCAGTGCTGAGGCAGGTGATGTCCAAGGAAGGGAAGGACCAGGTGGGGAAATAGCGCCATCCTGTGGACAAGACCATAGGCCAAGAGTACCACCCATAGGACCCAGCTCTGATGGTAAAGGTCCAACAGAGTGGCTGTGGGATTGGGGTGGAAGGGGCATTTGGAGTCTGAAGATTCTTCACAGCCCCCTAAAACCTCTCCACTCACTTCTCATCCCACATTCTTCCTGTGAAGTCAGCATTGCTGGCAGAACTAACATCTCAAGGGCTTATTGCAAGAAATCCGAGGAATAAATGAGAACTTGCTTTCATTCCCTGAATTTATGGTAACCTCCTAATTGCTTCCCTGTCTGTGGTTGTTAGCCACTAATTATTAGGTGTTTTGCCTCTGTCAGCGTTTTCATAAACTGTTCCTTTCTGTGAGACATGATAAGCATTTAATCAAGGCTGAATTAGAGGCATGTGTGCCAGAGGGAAGGGAGAGGGGTGTTGGGGGAATGGGGTGGGGGGCGGGGGGTTGGATAGGCATTGTGAGGTTGTGTGTGTGGTTTTGAAGCTATGAGCCAATATGGAAGAAAGAGCACTGAACCACGAGGCACTGAAACAGCAACAGTAACAACAGCTGCCTTTCGCTGTGCACTTGAAGCTGGGCCAGGCACTGTGTTCCCTGTATCCTCTGATCCTCACCAGGAAACCTTGACGGTGCGCCTATAGATTGAGAAGCTCCGAGACAGTCTGCCACCCCACCAGCAAGAGGTGTGTGTCAGTGAGTGAGCTGGCTGCACTTAACGGAACACAAGTAGCAGTGGCTTGAACAAGTCAGAAGGTTTTTTTTCTGTCAGGTGAGAAGTCCGTGGGTAGGTGACCCAGGGCTAGTGTGGCCGCTCCACACCGGGAGGAGAACCCCTTGTCCCTTCTAGTGCTTGCCCGCACTGTCCTTCTAATGTGGACACAGTGTCTCTCTTCCAGGCAGGAAAAGGAAAGGGACAAGGGCAAAAGGCACATACAGCTGACTCTGTCCCCCTTTTATTTAAGATTTCCAGAAAGTCCCATGTCTGTGTGCTTCTACTGCATCACGTGGCCTTGTTTTTTGCAAGATTGCTATTGTGTGCCTGATTATTGTATTCTTCATCACAGCTCTGTAAGGAAGGCCTTGTCCACCCCTGGGTTCTAGTTCTACCCCTGCTATTATATAGCTAAGCAATCCTAGATACTCACTTTCCCTCTTTGGTCCCCAGTTTTCTCATCTGTTTTATGAAGGACTGGACGAGAGAAGGAGTTCTTAAGGTCTACAGACCCTTGTGGGGACCATGGATAAAATTCAGGGAGGAGGGTTGTGAATTTGGATGGGGGAAACTATTTCATTCTTATTTTCCCTAACCTGTAGTTGAAATTTAGTGTTTCCTTCCATTATGACTGTGGGCAATGTACCATAATAATATTAGCAGAATCTGTGACTTTTTCACCAAAAGAAATCACAGATATTTTAGAGCATGTTATCATTGCATATTGAGCATATTATAGTTGTTTCATATATGTTAAGATATCATTTATGGTCATCACTACCTCAAAATTATGGTAGTTAATAGACCTACCATATTTAATGTGTTAATAAAGAGGCATTTATCTATATCTATATAGATCTACCTTACAAATTTTATTTTTAATATTTTAGTAACTGCATTTCGGAATAATTTATTTTCTTCATAATCCTGTGTATTTTGCCTTATGCCTTTAAAAACATTTTCTGACAAGTGGTTCATAGGCTTCAGCAGACTGCCAAGGAGTCTATGGAACAAATGCGACAAAGCTTCTGAAATATGAGATCTCTTTGTCCCTCTGGCTGTAAATGAAACTATGCCACTAGCTATCATGGTCATCCTGAACCACTCCCTTAGGCTCTCCATTTCTTCAGTTTTCTCTTCTGCAAGATGGGAATAATATTTGCCTTATCTAGTTAAGAACTGCTAGGAGAATCAGAGAAATCTGCATGTGAGCACACACAGATGCAGAGCTCACACCTATTCAATCTCACAGCGTCAGCTTCTGAAGTGCTAAGTGAATGATGAGAGTTATTAAATTATTCACCTTTAGACCTCTTTCCCAGAGACACTGATGTTTTTCTGTCATTTCTAGGTAAGTTTTCTGAGACAGCCATGTATTTTCCTAGTGCCAGATTGGGATTGAAGTAGTATAAAACTCAATAATAAAGTGGAAATTGTACCTTAAATGCACTTGAATGAAACTAGAACACAAGGAGATAAAATGAGATTTCTCCAGTAGGTCATATAACTCCAATTATCTTAGGCTCTGAAAAACGTAAGCCAATATACCACGGTTAAAAGAAAAAATCACAGATCAACCAGTCACTTCCTGTAATCTCTAAATATAGGGATAATTGGACAAATGACAGGAAAGTTGGGAACATTGGTTTGTTTCCTTCATAATCTGTGCCTTTAAAATATCTGTGAATACTTATCAAATATTTATTCACCTAAGAAATATGAGGTGACCATAATTAATGTTATAAATAGCAAAGTAAATATCTAAAGATATCTTGTTTGTTAAGTGATGTTTTAGAAATGACCTCAAATTATGTTTGGAGTGTTACTTAGTGCTTTCACAATCTTAAATTCAAAGACACAGGTACTGGGAGGTAGTCAGCTTGGCCAAGAAAGATGGTTCCTAAACAAGCTGCTATTTTGATCAGTTTCCCCAAGGATTTGTGGAAATATCCTGGGATGTTTTTGTTGGGGAGGATATTTGATTTGCACAATGGAAGCTACCCTTTTCTTCTGGCTTTGAGAGAACGTCAGTCTGATTCTGGTGTCTGAACCACAGAGAGAACTCAACCAAAGTTTAGGATTGGGGGAAATTTTTGTGCTACTGAAAAAGAAAAGGAAAAGCCTACTTTTATATTAACAACAACAACAACAGAGAATAAATCCTGGTTTTCTTGATACTAGTGAGAGATCATTTGTTCATTTACTCATTCATTTGTTTACAAGTGTCCTTGACTGCCTACTTTTTGCAAAACACTGTGCCAAGCGCAAACGGATGTGGCCCCTGCCCTGGTGACACTTGAAGACTAATGTTGATAACATTAAAAATTTTAAGAGACAGGCTCTGTTCTAAGTATTTTACTTATGCTAATTCATTAATGCTTCCCAATCACCCTAGAAAAAAATTACTGTTACCCCATGTTACATTACAGGTAAGGAATTGGAAGTTTATTGAGGTTAAGGAGCTTGTCCAAGTTTACAGGACTAGTCAGGGGTTGAACTGGGATTCAGTCTTGGCCAGTCTGATGCCATAATCTGTGCTCTAAAATGGGGGTTGTCAAACTACAATCCACCGTCCAGGTCCAGCCCAATGTCTGCTTTTGTAAATAAAGTTTTATTGGAACACAGACATCCTCTTTCATTTACATGTGTCTTTGGCAGCTTTCATGTGACATTAGCGGTCCAGCAGTTGCAGCAAAGACCACATGGCCCACAGAGCCTAAAATGTTTACCACCTGGCCCTTTACAGGAAAAGTTTGTCAGCTCCTGCTCTAAAACTGCTATGGTTTCTCTCTAGCAGAAAAGACAAGAGGTAAGTATAATAGTTGAAAATAATTTTTTAACATGCCATGATTCATGAACTGGAACCCTGTGAAAGAGAACCACTGGAGTGGTGGGGTGTGGTTAGAGGCATCCTCTTTAAAATGTGGGCCCCCAGAAAGGGGACCTCCAAGCTGAGATCTGAAACCTGGGACAGAGCGTCTTGCTGAGGAATTTGTAGATTATTTAGCTTCCCCAGTATCCACTGCCTGTGCTTTGACCTGAACAGAGGATGACAAAGAAACCAGTCTCTCTTCTGGAGTGAAAAGATTTCCTCCCTCTTGAAATGGGAGCCTGGGAGGATTCAGTGAGGGGAATGACAGATGAAAATGTTCAGCACAGTGCTTGACACCCAGTTGGCACTCAGCAAACAATCCCTTCTTCCTTCTGACCCCTGTCCTTGCCACCTGCTGGACCAAAATTGGTCTGCTGCCTGAACTTGCAAAGGTTTATGTACCATGAACACAATGCTTTGTGCTTTAAAATGGGCATTGACATTTAATATAGTAAAGTGAGGGTTGGAAACACGTGTCCTAACTCAGAATAAATTGGCCCAGCGGAGAGTCCCAGGGGAAAAAAATGTGCTAGCTCAGTCGTTCCATTTGTGGTTAGGGCATAAATTCCCTTTCTTGATCCAATGACCAAGACTGAGGGCAGAGGGGGGTTGGGCAGTCAGGCAAGTAGGTGCAGGATGCTTGCCTTGGCAGTCTTCTGCATGACTCCCTCCAAGACTGTCAGTCTCCATTTTATATGGTACCTTCATCCATCCATTACCAGCATTAAAGTCCTCATCTTTAACCAGGCTCTGAGCCATTCTCTTGACAATGAAAAAGTGCTGAGTTTTCCTGCCAAGTATATGTCCATATATTTTTTGTAGATATAAATCACCTTCAAAGCCGCTTCTCCTCTAATGGCTAAGGTTACTATATCTGCCCACCTCTTTTGTTCTTTAGAAAAACACAGATTTTGTGGTTAGACCCAGCCTTATGTCCTTGTTCTGCTCTACTAGGTGTGAGATCTTTTCTTCAAAATAAATTTATTTATTTATTGGCTGCGTTGGGTCTTCGTTGCTGTACACGGGCTTTCTCTAGTTGCAGCAAGTGGGGGTTACTCTTCATTGTGATGCGTGGGCTTCTCATTGTAGTGGCTTCTCTCGTTGTGGAGCATCGGCTCTAGGCGTGTGGGCTTCACTAGTTGTCGTGCGTGAGCCTAGTTGCTCCGCGGCATGTGGGATCTTCCTGGACCAGGGTTCAAACTCGCGTCGCCTGAATTGGCAGGCAGGTTCTTAACCACTGTACCAGCAGGGAAGTCCCTAGCTGTGTGATCTTGGGGAAAGCTTTTAACCTCTCTGAGCCTCAGTCTTATCATTTGTAATAATAATACCTATCAGTCATTCATTTATACAACATTTGAGTGTCTGTTGTGCGCCAGGCACTGTATTGGGCTCTGTGGATTTCACAGCAAACAAGACAGACAAGATCTCAATCCTTGTGCTCTTACTGTCTAGTAGAGAGAGTTATTATAATCAAGTAAATAAATACTCGATTGTTCCAGATGTGATAAATGATATGAAGGAGAGGGTGATGTAATAGAGTGAGCTACTTAAATGATATTGAGGCAAGAGCTGCAGAATAAGAATGAGCAAACCATGGGAAGAGCTGTTAATGGTATCAGGCTGAGGGAATGTGGAGAAAGGTCTGGAGGTGGGGAAAATATTGTGTTTTAGGAAGAGAGAGTAGTCAATATCCAAGGGACAGTGGTACAAGAAGAAGTCAGAGAGGTGGGTAGAGACCAGCTTACATGGGCCATATGGGTCATGACAAGGGATTTTCGATTTTATTCTAATCAGACTGAGAAGCCAGTGAAAATGGTTAAGACGTGTACAGGATTCATGTGTTTAAAAGATCAGTCTGGTTCATACGGATGGCCAAGAGGCACATGAAAAGCTGCTCAACATCACTAATTATTAGAGAAATGCAAATCAAAACTACAATGAGGTATCATCTCACACTGGTTAGAATGGGCATCATCAGAAAATCTACAAACAGTAAATGCTGGAGAGGGTGTGGAGAAAAGAGAACACTCTTGCACTGTTGGTGGGAATGTAAATTGATACAGCCACTATGGAGAACAGTATGGAGGTTCCTTGAAAAACTAAAAATAGAACTACCATATGACCCAGCAGTCCCACTACTGGGCATATTCCCAGAGAACATCATAATTCAAAAAGACACATGCACCCCAGTGTTCATTGCAGCACTATTTACAATAGCCAGGACATGGAAGCAACCTAAATGTCCATCAACAGATGAATGGATAAAGAAGATGTGGTACATATACACAATGGAATATTACTCAGCTGTAAAAAGGAACGAAAGTGGGACATTTGTAGAGACATGGATGGACCTAGAGACTGTCAGACAGAGTGAGGTGAGTCAGAAAGAGAAAAACAAATATCGTATATTAACCCATATATGTGGAATATAGAAAAATGGTACAAATCAACCGGTTTGCAAGGCAGAAATAGAGACCGAGATGTAGAGAACAAACATATGGACACCAAGTGGGAAAAGCGGGGAGGGTTGGGGGGGAATGAATTGGGAGATTGGGATTGCCATATATACATTACTAATAAGAAAAAAAATACCAAATTGCACACTCTAAATATATGCAGTTTATTGTATGTTTATTGTATCTCAATAAAAGTTCTTAAAAAAAAAGATCAGTCTGGTTACTACTGCATGGTGACAGGGTCATAGGAAAAAAGGGTGAAAGTAGGAAGGCCAGAGTTGTAAGTATTACCTACAATTATAAATGTAAAATAATTAGCACACCCCTGATACATGGAAGTTCTCTGTGAATATTAGTTAGCTGTTTTTCTGGAAGAGCTAAGCCTGCCTTACCTGATACAGTAGACCTTAACTTCATGTGGCTGCTGTGCATTTGAAATGTGATTAGTGCAATCATGCAAACCTTGTTTTATTTCATATTAATTAAATTTAAATTAAAAAACTGGTATTTGACTCAGTCATTTGGGAAGTATTTTTGAAAAGTTTGGATATATGAATCTACTATTTTACTGTAAACTTTATGAAATCTGAGTACAGATTGAAGTATTTTTGATGAAAACAATATCCAAATTGAGATGTGCTGTAATAGTAAAACGCATACATAATCCCAAAGACTTAGTATGAAAAAGAAAATGTAAAATATTCTCTTAATAATTTTTATAGTTACATGTTCAAATTTTGGACATACTGGGTCAAATTAAATATTATTTAAATTAATTTCACTTCTTTTACTGTTTTTAAAGCTACTAGAAAATTTTTTTAATAAATTCATTTATTTATTTATTGGCTGTGTTGGGTCTTCGTTGCTGCACGCGGGCTTTCTCTAGTTTTGGCAAGCGGGGGCTACTCTTTGTTGTGGTGCGCAGGGGCTCCTCATTGCCGTGGCTTCTCTTGTTGCCAAGCACGGGCTCTAGGCACATGGGCTTCAGTAGTTGTGGCACATGGGCTCAATAGTTGTGGCTCATGGGCTCTAGAGCACAGGCTCAATAGTTGTGGCGCACATGCTTCGATGCTCCACGGCAGGAGGGATCTTCCAGGAGCAGGGATGGAACCTGTGTCTCCTGTATTGGCAGGCATATTCTTAACCACTGTGCCACCTAGGAAGCCCTAAAGCTGCTAGAAATTTTTAAATTACATGTGTTACTGAGTCCAAGCTTGTACCTCTCGCCACACGAAAGGCCAGTAAATCGAGAGATGAGGTGTGAGGGCAAGGAGTAATGACTTTATTCAGGAAGCCAGGGACTTCCTAGGTGGCACAGTGGTTAAGAATCCGCCTGCCAATGTAGGGGACATGGGTTCAATCCCTGCTCCAGGAAGATCCCTCACGCCATGGAGCAACGAAGCCCATGCACTGCAACTACTGAGCCTGTGCTCTAGAGCCCGTGTGCTGCAACCACTGAAGCCCACCAAAAGCCAGCAGACTGAGAAGATGGTGGACTAGTGTGCCAAAGAACCATCTACCTGAGTTAGAATTCAGTCGTCTTTTATACTAAAAGGGGAGGGGAGTGGCTAGTTGTTGCAAACTTCTTGGTACCAGAAATCCTTTGTTCTTGCAACTGTCCACATAAGTCTGGTCACAACGCTCCTATAAACCTCCAAGACCAATGCTATTCTCTGTTCTGCAACTTTTTTTTTATAAATTTATTTAATTTGTTTATTGGCTGCATTGAGTCTTCGTTGCTACACACGGGCTTTCTCTAGTTGCCACAAGTGGGGGCTACTCTTTGTTGTGGTGCATGGGCTCCTCACTGCCGTGGCTTCTCTTGTTGCAGAGCAGGGGCTCTAGATGCGTGGGCTTCAGTAGTTGCAGCACACAGGCTCAATAGTTGTGGCTCATGGGCTCTAGAGCACAGGCTCAATAGTTGTGGCGCATGGGCTTAGTTGCTCTGCAGCATGTGGGATCTTCCCAGAGCAGGGCTCAAACCTTGTCCTCTGCATTGGCAGGCAGATTCTTAATCACTGCACTACCTAGGAAGTCCCTGTTCTGCAACTTTTTAATGGAAAAGTGTTATACCTTTAAAGGTCAGAGCGTTGAGAACAGGCTACCCTGTATATTGCTGGCTATAGGCAACATTCTTTAACAAAGGTGCAGAGCAAGCATGACCAAGCACTCTGACTTTAGAGTTAGAGCTAAAGGAATAGTTCCAACATGGGGTCAGGTTTGCTCTTCTCTGTTACACATACATGTTTCACATCTATCCCTATTGGACATGCTGATCAAAGGGAAACAGAAATCTGGAAATTTAAATGCACGGGATGTTAGCTCTTGATTATGTCTCCTATCAAGAAATCTCCATTTGATGATTAGAACTGGGAAAAAATAAAAAGCAATAGCATCTTTTGGAAACAGTATTAGAATATAGAATCTACATGTTGGTTATATATTTTTATATACATCCCTGGCATCCCTGACTATTCCTGGATATTGGACCCTGCTTTAGCAAGTTCAAGCACCCCAACTCTGGGAGAAGGAGCCCAGGACTTAGAGGATCCCTGAGTGTGAAGCTTTATCCCTAAAGCTGGACTCAGTAGCCTTGTGGTATTAGTATATCCACTTTGAGCACAAAAAGGACTGACTCAGTCTAGCATAGACTTAAATCTCCAGCTCCAGGGAGCATAGATGCACAGAGCCTCCTAAAGGTTTAGTACAGTGTGTGCGTAATAAGTCACTGGGAGAGGTAGGAGTAATTTCCATCTCTGCCTGCAGATTCTTCACAAAGCAATTAAAATAAATTGCTTTAACTTAAAATACAGTTAATGGGGGGGTGAATTGGGAGATTGGGATACCAAATTGTACACTAAATATATGCACTTTATTGTAAAAAATAAAAAAAGAATTAAAAAAAATAAACAAGCTTACAAAAAAAATACAGTTAAAGTCTGTGCCAGGGTCTGTACAAAGTGCTTTAGGTTCATTATCCCACTTAAGCTTCACGAAACTTTCTGAGGTAGGCGTTAAGGTTTAGTGACTTGTCCGAGATCCTATCACACAGCTGTGAAGAGGCAGAGCAGGGATTCAAACCCAGGCAGTCTGACACCAGAACCTACACCCTTAAGCACCGTACTGGGCAGCAATCCCATTGCCATGCCAGGGACCCAGAGGACCACCCTTGAGCATAAGACTCCTTCTCTAGTACCTTCCATCACTTCTAGCCATTGCTGAGACGTGCTTACCCCTCCCTAGTCTCTGTTCTGCTCCCAGCCCGGAGCTAGCTGGCCCAGACCAAAGGGACAACTTTTTATGTTTGAGAGGTGGGCGTGTGCCACTAAGAAACCACCCAGCTGCTCCCCCAGAAAGAAAAGCAAAGAGTAAATGATGATTCTGCTGCTCTCCAGATTTATTGCTGAACCCACCACAGGGTCTAGTACGCTGCCTAGCCTTCATTCACTACTCATTCATTCCTGTTCAGCTTCCATTCTTTTGACAAACTCAGGTGCTCAGTCCCTTGTCTGGGGAGGTGTGAATGAAAGCTTCACAAATATTATCACTATTAATAATATTATTGGTCATCATTAGTAACACAAGTAATAATTAAGCAAATTACTATTAGTAATTGGCCATTAGTGGTAATACTATAACACCTTCATTACTAATAATGATTACAATAACAGCAAGTATTTATTTGAGCACTTGCCATGCTAAGTGCTGTTACAGCATTTTCTTCTGTCTTGAGCACTTCACTTTCTCTTTAATTCTTACAACAGTGGTATAAGGAAATTCCAGAAATCTCAAAATCTTCTTACACAACCCCTCAGAGCACTGAGTTACTCAGTGTTTTGGCCATAAATTCCTGAAAGGATCATTCACCCATGTGATAACAGGATGTTCACTGACCCCTTACAACTGTAAACAAGACAGACATGGTCTCCGCGCTGGGAAAATAACAACAGAACTGCCCTCTAGATGAAAAACATTTCTTTTCCTTTTACAGAGGGGTTGTAAGCACGAAGAGACAAAAACTCCATGGTTCCCAGAATTGATTGGCGGGCTTGCATCGCTAAAAATGTTTCTTGCTTTGCGCTCTATACCTCAGCAATGTCCGACTACTTAATCATTCCCCAAAAAGCTCCTAATATTTTCATGGTGTCCTTCAGCCTCTCCTGTTTTTGTCCTCTTAATGAATTATTCCTCTTTCAACAGACTAACTCAAATATCTTACTAGTGAAGCTCTACCAAAGTGGTCCAACTGGATGTTTGTTGTTCTTGGTGTAAAAAGAAAAGAATGGATTGCTTCTTCCTTTAGGCTTAGTAGTGCCTTTTCCCCCTCCTCTTCTCCCTCCCCCACTAGCCTGTGAGTTCCTGGGGATGGGGGAGGGCAGAAACTGTTTCTTATTAGGTTTCCTGTACCCAGCTATTGTCACAAGGCCTGTCACATATTTTTATTGTCTCTAACATTCCTTAAATATTATGTGCCAAACCCTGTGAGTCCCTGTCTTCTAGACTGTATCATTTCTTTCTGCCAAAAAACTAAAGAGGGAGGAACCATTGTTACCCATCCCAATTTTTACATATGATGTAAATTTATATATTAAGCTTAGAAGCATTAAGTAATTCGTTCCAACAAATTACTTAATAATCAAGTGGTAGAGCCAGAGTTAGAATTTAAATAAATAATCCAACTAAAGCATTTTTCACAGCATAATAATACTAAGTTGTTATCTGCCTTTTTCATACTCCTTTTCTAATGAATGTACACTGAATGTAAAGCATTTTTCACAGCTAAGAAGCACATAATCAATAAAGGTTAGCTACTAGAATTATTGCCCAAAGTTGGATGGCTAGTGAAGAAGCTGACATTGTGAAGCGTTTAATTTATTTATTTACTTATTTAGTTTGCTCTAAAATTTACAGCCTTTCTATCACACCAGAATTTATTAACAGGACTTCTTAAAGATCATAAGACCTAACCACTTACCTTTTTGAAGTTCTTGCTGTATTTAAAAAATTAAGAAATATTAAAAGGTTTCCAAAATTCTGATATATTTTAATATTTACTATTTTCGATTTACACAAAAATATAACTGTATGCATAACCTTATGTAGACTTAAATTCAAAAAACAAATTTGATATCCTTCCTGAAAAAGTCCCTCCCAGCTATCTCTGCAGTAGGTGCTGTGAATTATAGAAAACTAATTAATACTCTGCTGTTATTGCTGGTTATGTGTCTGGCTGCTTTAAGGGATATCTCAATTCTGTATTCCTAGCAGGCAATGCTTGCGGTCTAACAAATACTTAGTAAACATTTCTTGAATGAATGTATAGGTCAACAGTTTGCTTCTGGTTCCAGGACTGCTTAACACTGTTGAATATTACCAAGGACCACTAAAACCTTTTGTTTATGTGGGTTATACCTATCAATATATACTATATTTAGAACTGAAAACATAATTATCAATTCACGTAAGAGAACAGTACACCCATTATATGCTAACATAAATAATCTTTTTATAGATAATAACTATGTTTTCCAAAACAAAAAATATATATAGTGAGAAGAGTGGCATTGTTTTACATTTTTGCAAACCTCTAGCTTAATAGAAGATATCTAGAGTCTCATCACTTCTTTTGCGTTCAGTTCATTGCACTGTCACAGGACACATAGCCTCTGGAAAAATCCACTGTACGTACACGAGAAAAGGAGTATGAAAAATGTAGATAACAACTTAGTATTATTATCAACACTTTTGATCTAGGTAGACCCCTTGAAAGACACACTTAGAGAAACCTAAGAGGGAAAACTTTATTTTTGGATAACGTTTATGCGTCAGGATTCTCCTATATACAGCATAGCTGGCATAAGAGAGGTCAGAACGGAGGAGTAAAAGGAACACCGTAGACACAGCCTTTTTCTTTTCCTTTTATTCCTCCAGTGCAGAGTAACGCGGAGTCTTGCCGTAATCCAAGATGGCAACCGCCGTTCATATTTAAGTCCGTACAATGACGTCACACAGCGACAGCGCTGCCCTCTCTCCCCGAGGTTTTACTACGTTTCCCAGGATGCTTTGCCAACAGCGACGCTATTGGTCAGCGCTGACGGAAGAGCACCTGACTGAAAGGAAGTAAAGGATCTCAGGGGCTGGGAAGGTGAGGACGAGAGGAGCGGTGAAGCCGTGAGTAGCCCCACGGGTCTCTTCTTTTGGCGGTGAGGGACACAGTTACGGGAGGAGTCTTTTGGGAAGCGTAGGGTGGCCCCTCTGGGGCCTCAGCCTCCTGCGTTCTTCCACTAGACCTGGGAGTAGGGAGAAACAAGAAACAAAATGTTGCCGTGGCGGCAAAGTCTCCGTACTAAAATCTTCCTGTTTTAAGTTTTCTTGGGACAAGCTGGAGCGATTTCGAGCTCTTGTCGCAAACAACACAGGGGTCGTTGGCGTGCTTTTACTGCGACCGGAGGGACGGCGCTGCTGACGCTCTGACTCAGCTTCTGCAGCACTGGTTCTCAATTGGCTGCACGTGAGAATCACCTGGGATGCATTTTTAAAAATACAGATGCCCCGGCTCCGCGCCAGACCAGTCAATCAGAATTTCTGGAGAGTAAGATCTGGGGCACAGTACTTGCTAAGGTGTCGCGAGTGTTAAATTTGTGCAACCAGAATTGAGAACCACGCCCTTCGTGGCTGATTCTGACCCCCTCGGGAATCTTGATTAGGGCCGCCTGAGCCAGGGCCTCCCTTCCACTCTAACCTGCCTGGGCTCTACCACACGCATGTGGGTGAAGTTGATGATTACTCTTTTGGCATGGATTGTATTTTGAGCTCCACCAGAAACTAATTTTTGAGCTTCGTGTGGTGCTGCTGGAAAGACAGGCGGTAGTTTCGTTTTACCACTGGCTGGCTATTCATCCTGAGTAAAAATTAGAGACGCTTCATTTTTCTTGCCATGGTTTCCGTTTCTGCCTGTTTTTTTGCCACCCCAACAAACTGGGAGCAGTGGACAGTGGAAGAATTACATTAAAATCGGTGTCACCTGTTTATAAGAACCTCTGGAAAGGGTATCAGTTAAAATTACATTTGGCATTATTTATGGGCTTATGATAACCTTTGTATATGAATATATAAGTGAATGAATTCCAGTGAAAGGAAGTTACAGTGTGATTTGGGCTTTGATGCAGAAGCTTGTTTAGGTGTGATAGGTAGGATTTGATAAATGGGTACCATTACCTCACATGTTTTCTCTTTCCCACAGCTTCAGCTTCACCTCCCTCTCTGGTTCAGCATGGGGGAGAAAGCAGAAAACTGTAAGGTTCCAGAGGATCTGTTCAGTGGTTTGAAAGTTACAGATTCCCAGGAAGCAGAGTGTGTTAGCCCTGCAGTTTCTAATGCCGAAGATCACCATTCCCAGAGCAAGCTGCTCAAGAATGTTGAGGTCCATCCCCAGGAGGACCAGGGAGAAGAGGAGTGCTTTCACGATGCCAGTGCCTCGTTTGAGAATGAGGAGCCAGGAGTGGACAAAGTTGAGAACAAACCTGATGATGATGTGAATTCCTCTGAACTAGATGAAGAATACCTAATGGAACTGGAAAAAAACATGTCAGATGAAGAGAAAAAGGTAACTATTTTGTTTATGGTGCATAATCTACCACGGAAACGTTTTTAAAGTGGATAGATGTGACTGGTACTGTATCATAGACTGCTTCTTTTGTGGTAAAGAGTGAGTTGCCCATCTGTGCCCTTATCGCTTTATTAGTGATGGATCTGAGATAAATCAGTGGCGTGGTGGGGCAGCATTGAGTGTGTCTGCTTAGCAAAGAAATTTCCATTTTTTTCTGTGAACTTTGAGTTCTTATGTTCATCTTGTGTCATTATTTCTAAACATATATACATTTTAGCTTTTTTTAATGACCTTATCTATAGTTGGCTGCTGAAATTCCTATAATGGATTTTTTTTGGTCAGACTTTAGAATTATGGTATGCTGCCTGTTTGTTAATCCTTTGTTGGCAAAAAATGACTGCCTGAATATCCTGGTGGTGATTTGGTTGCAGAGGGCAGTGACTGGAACCCGTATCATTTACCTTTCACTCTTGAGGAACAGAATTGTGTGTGATGGTAGCTGTCATTTGTTAAGCACCAGTAACGTGCCAGCCACTGAGCTTACAATGTTACTTGTGTTTTCATTTAATCTTCACAGCATGCCTATGAGACATAAACTCTTAGCATCCCCATAAGAGAACAGCTTAGAGTAGTACAGTAACTTGCCTGAAATCACATATCTGCTAAATATTAGAACTGATTCTCAAACCCAGATCTCTTTGATTCCAAGGCCAAAATATAATGTAGAATTTAATAACAAAACAGCTGTCTTCCTACAGAGCAGATGCACTAATAAAGTGTACACTTTCCTGCTACTTTGCCCTGGGCTAGTAACTGAGCAAGCCTTCACTTTGGGAAAGAGAGGCTTGGTGTCCTCTGTGTATCTTTTCTTCTGATTTCATAAGCCTGAAGAGTTACTATAATATCTGAGTCTGTCTGCAAGGAATGTGAATGAGATTTGCAGCTTATGCCTCTGAAGAGCTCACTCGCTGAGCAGGTTATGATGGATTGGTGATGGACTGAGATAGTAAATGTGCAGTGTAAGAGTGGGAGGTGAGGCGAAACAATCTTGTCTGTGTCCATCGTTAGGCACTTTTCATGATCAAATCTGTTGGTTTTAACATGTATATGTTAGCTTTTGTGCTAGTGTACGCCACCAGAAGAGAAAGATAAAGGGCAAAAATGAGTCTAGTTCGTAAACTACCTCAGCAGTAATGGCTCGGAAAATTAAATCAAGTACTGTTCAGTAACATTAGGGAAATGATTTTCCAGAAAGTGAGTGTTTGCTTCAGCTTTCATATCACTGGCGCAGGCTTTTTACAAACATAGATTAAACGTCTGTGTTAAAATGTTAACAGTGCTTTTCCGATACCTTAGTATTCTCGCCCTGATGTGAATTTTCTCCGGTGCCTTCAGTTTGATGAGTGGTTTGCTTCAGTGTTAAACACTCTGCCCCCCACTCCCACTATAGTAAAACATCTTTTGTCTTCTGGCCAGAAGATTTTAAGTTCTATAAATATTTGAAATAATTATTTTTATTGCTTATAAATTAAATATTCTAAATAGCAGAATACTTTTAAAACCTTTTTCCTTCCTTTAAGAAATTAAGGTATAATTTACATGTGAAAGTGTTTAACTTCTGTGTACTTCTCAGTGAGTTTTGACAACTGTGTACACCTGTGTAACTCACACCAGTTGTAGTATTAGCTATTTTTATGCTGCTTTGATAAATATTTTTGTGAAATTAATATTAGGAAACCAGCAAAACAGATGAAGAAATGTCTCTTCACTGCACATGAGGTTTGGTTTTATCGGTCATTGGGAAAAGGATATATTTAAGCTTGATTCTTTTAAAGTAGACAAAGTTCAGATAATTCAACAACAAAAAATAAACACAAATGGCCACAAAATGTGACGACTTTCAGCCTCACTAATAATTTTTAAATGTAAATTAAAACATTACATCTCATTTCTCAGATCAGAACATTGATCTGATGTTGACAAGAAAAGGAGGTAGGAACTCGTACTAATATTGGGAGTTTGAAAATTGCTGTATAATTTCTGTGGGGTACAGATTTTTTATATGAACATTTCTTTATTTTCTTTTAAATAAATTTATTTATTTATTTATTTATTGGCTGCATTCAGTCTTTGTTGCTGAGCACGGGCTTTCTCTAGTTGCGGAGAGCAGGGGCTACTCTTCGTTGTGGTGCTGGGGCTTCTCATTACAGTGGCTTCTTTTGATGCAGAGCACAGGCTCTAGGTGTGCAGGCTTCAGTAGTTGTGGTACGTGGGCTCAGCAGTTGTGGCATATGGGCTTAGCAGTTGTGGCACATGGGCTTAGTTGCTCCGAGGCATGTGGGATCTTCCCAGCCCAGGGCTCAAACCCGTGTCCCCTGTATTGGCAGGCGGATTCTTAACCTCTGTGCCACCGGGGAAGCACGAACATTTCTTTAGATCAGGGCTACCAGTAGAACCTTCCGCATTGATGGGAATGTTCTGTATTTACACTGTCCAGTATAGTAGCCACTGGCTACCATAGTTTAATAGTCATTTGGCTGTTGAGCCGTTGAAATGTGGCTAGTACAGCTGATAAAATGAATTAAGAATTTTTAAATTTTAGTTAATTTAAATAGTCACACGTGGCTAGTGAGTACCATATTAGATAGTACAGCTTTAAACCTCTGATTCTCTTATTTTAAGGAAGTTATTAAAAATACGTGCAGATGGATATATAAAGATACGTTGCAGGATCATTCATAATTTTAGAAAACTGGAACTAATGTTGAACAGAGGGTATTACTTTAAACATATTTATATGGTAGTGTAAGTCTTAGTATTGACATGGAGTAATGCCTGAATGTTAAATGAATTAAGCAGGTGTGATAATATGATTTATAATAAATATGTATTTGGTGTTTGTCCAGTTCCTGGCACAGAGTTCCTAAAACCTTTGGAATTTCCTAATTGAAAAGAGTGGAGAGGGGCTGAAGATTGAGTTAATCACCAATGACCAGTGATCAATCAGTCATGCTTATTTTAATGAAGCCTCCATAAAAACCCTACAGAATGGGGTTCAAAGAGCTTCAGAGTTGGTGAACACGTATAGGTGCTGGGAGGGTGCACATCCATAGGGTGTGGAAGCTCAGTGCCCCTTCCCACATACCTTGCCTTACGCATCTCTTCCATCTGACTGTTCCTGAGTTATGTCCTTTATAATAAAGTGGTAATCTAAGAAGTAGACTGTTTTCCTGAGTTCTGTGAGTCCCTCTGGCAAAGTAATTGCACCTGCGGAGATGGTCCTGGAAACCGCCAGTTTATAGCCCGTGGGTCAAAAGCAGAGGTGACAGCAACAACATGGATGGACTTGGCATTATGCCAGGCATTGTTTGAGGCACTTAGGAACACAGTGATGAGTAAGACACTCATCTCTCATATGTATATTCCAGTTGGGAGGCATGGGCCGGGGTGGAGGAATGATAAGATGAATTGAAGAAGGCATGGGGGTTGGAAGGATGGGCAGGACTACTTTAAATTGGTTGGTCAGGAAACCGCCTCTCTGGGGAGGTTCCATTTCAGGAAGGACTTGGAGGGAAAAAGGAATCAAATATTTGAGGATCTGAGAGGAAAATATTCCATATAAAGGGAGCAGTTAGTATAAAGGCCCTAAGGTAGCTGCAAGTTTGGTGTATTCTTGGCATGCAAGGAGTGGAAGGGCCAGCAGCTGGAGCATGTTAAGAAAGAGAATGGGATGATAAAGTAAGAAAGGGTCTGATGATGGAACACTTTGTGAGCCGTGGTAAGGAATTTGAAGTTTTTTCTGAGTGCAGTAGGAAACAGATGGGTAATTAAGCCAGAGGAAAGATGAAAGTTATTTACATTTTATTAAGAGTATTCTGGTGGTTGTACAGAGAATGAAGCGTGTGGGGACTGGTGATGCCCGTTACAAATAGGGAGATGATGGAGTCCATCAGGGCTCTGGTGATTTAATTCCTGCGTGCAAATGAAAAAGTTTTATTTGCAAGCCCAAATGCAGATTTCGTCCTTTTAATGGATTTGCTCCCTGGTGCCAGTTGTTTGCACATAGTGTTCATTTACAAGTAGATACATACATAGAGCCAATTCAGTAACGGATACAAACGTCTGTTGCTTGCTAAGCATGGACTCAGAGCACTGTGGTTTCTGGGGTTTTAAAACATTTTCTTTAGGTTCTGAAACTGTAAAGGATTTTTTTCCTTTAAGGCTGTTTAATCTTTAAGCAGGAGCCATTATTGAAGTATTGGTTTAGTGCTGAAGTTCTGTATCAGTCTTTCCCCGTCTCTCTCATTTTTTCTTAAATCCCACATTAATCCTTTTGATTTCCCTGTTTCTGCTGCCTCATTGCATTATTTTCATAATCTCATCAGTGTTGTAACAACGGGCATGTTTGCAGGGAACAGTTCTCTTGGCTGCTTCCAGAAAGTTTTCAGTAACTTTTCCATAGTGGCCTGAATGTTCTGTTAACCTCATGAGAAAACCTCTTCTGATTTGTTGTTTCCCTTTTATTTCATTTCTAATGGGCATCCTTTTGAACTAAGGTTGCCATATTTATTAATTTCTTAGAGTTTACCAGTATTGAGTTTAATGAATGCTGTTGACAAGTGATTAAATAAAATCCTAGAATTTAAGAACTGGAAGGGACTTTAGATTTCTGATCCTGAGTTTAAACCAGGGGAACTAAGGGTTGTTTACTCTAAGCATTTGGAAGTTATTTGCTAATGGAAGAGTTAAAGTGACGTTCAGTGTTTCCTGTGTTTATTAAGGAAGATCTCTTTGTGTAGCTCAGTGGTTCTCAAACTTAATTGTGTCTTAGAGTCACAGGAAACTTACTAACCATACAAAAGCCCTGAGAAGTGTCTGATACCACAGACTTGTGAGGTGATAGCCAGGAATCTACTGTTACTAAGCATCCTCAGGTTTTTTTGTTTTTTAGTTGAAGTATAGTTGATTTACATATTGTGTTGATTTCAAGTGTACAGCATAGTAATTCGGTTAAATTTTTTCTTGATTAAATTCCATTATAGGTTATTACATGATATTGAATATAATTCCCTGTGGTATACAGTAAATCCTTGTTGCTTATCTCCCAGGCCATTTTGGTTCAGGTAGAACTATGGCCACACCTAGGAGACAGAGAGCTAGATGGACAGAGATGACTAAGCTCCCCAAACAAGAAGTATTGACTAACCAGTATACTGACTCTATCCAGCATCAGAAGAAAAGCTTAGTAATAGGATATTTTCTTTTACCCTGATCTGTGCTCAGGGTCTAAAAAATTAAAAAAAAAAAAAGCAGAATTTAAGCAGTGCCAAAATAAAAAAATTTATTTCTGTTAAATTGAGTTTGGGGAGATGGCATTTTCTGAGTTAAGAAACAAGTATTTCCAAGATCAGTCATCAGAAGAATAAGAGTTAATGAGAATCAGGTTCTAACTACAGCTGAAATCTAGAAATCCTCCCTCCACACTCCTAGTGGACTAATAAAAATGACATGCAGAAAGAGTAGCTGTGTCTGTATGTGTAAAGCAAATGATGTCTAATTTCAAAGAAAACAAAACTGAAGCTTTTGTTTCCTTTTTAATGATAAAGAGTTCCCCTTCAGAATAATTTGTAGGACTTGTGTCCCTAGCCCTTTCAGTGTGAGGTTTCCTCATCCCACCTAAATAGAACTGAAGCACAAAGTTTTGTTGCATATGCTTCTGCTTTCCAGCCCTTTAGCAAGTAGGTAGCTTTTTTAAATCCTCCTTTTTACCCAGATGTGATTGATCTCTGCTTACTGTGCCTGACTTTAAAAGTTTGTGCCGTTTTATTTTGTAGCAATTACTTTACAAAGCTGCAGGGGGAAGCAGAGAGCTACTGATAGATTTACGATATGAAAATTAACTTGCTGATGTGAACCTCTTGTTTTTCTCCCTGTTGTCTATTAAACACATGCTCACTGCAGAATTACTTTGAGAAAATTTTTTTAATGTGCTTAATGCAGGTTTTTATTTAATAATGAAATAATGATAGAAGGAACATACACTTGTAAGCTCCAAGTGCAGTGTGTTTATGTTGTGTTCCCTGTATAGGGAATATTCCTAGCCAGCCACTGCATTGAGAGTGTCTCTGGTGGAGAGTGGTTGTTTTATGATTAATAAGAGAATGATTGAACACCTTCTGACATTTTTGCCAGGTTACACCAGTATTTAAAGTTGTATCAGTTGGAGTTCTCTAGGATTTTGAGTTACAGTTAGAAAGCCATTCCCCACACTGAGCTTAAAGAGGAATTCACCTGTTTTTTTCTAGTACTTTACATGGGTTCACTTTTTACATTTAGGTCTGCAATCCACTTGGAATTTATTCTTGTGTGTGGTATGATACAGCGACCTAATTTTATCTTTTTCCAAATGACCACCAACTTGTCCCAGCAGTTGTTTTTTGTTTTTTGTTTTGTTTTGTTTTGTTGGCAGTTTTGTAACTTTATTGGACAATCAGCAGTTCTCATCCGCATTATCTGTCTGTAGATTTTTGAAAGTGGTGATAGGTGCATAAGTAACCAACGTGTAGAGCTTGTTTGGTGAAATCTTCACCTTCATTACGTTTTCTGGACAACCGCACACAGGTACTATATGGGACATTCCTTATTCCTTTGGCCCAGACAGCTTTGTTGAGCCTGGTGTCAGTGCGTATGGCTGGAGTTCCCATCTCCTTTATGGCAAATTTCCAGATTCCTGTAAGTGCCTGAGGGACATGCTTCTTGAAATCCACTCCATAGGTGCATTTGTGAAGTTGATAGTGTATTCTCGGGTAACCACCTCGATGATGGTGGACCACCCTTCTTTTTCTCACCGCCCTTTTTGCAGGAGCCAGCCTGCGGGGCTGGGGTTGGAAAGGCCCGGCACTGTTTTTAAAAGTCCATCTTTGGACTTCCTAGGTGGTGCAGTGGTGAAGAGTCAGCCTGCCAATGCAGGGGACACGGGTTCGAGCCCTGCCCTGGGAAGATTCCACATGCCACAGAGCAACTAAGCCTGTGCGCCTAAAAAAGAAACAAAAAAAAACAAAACAAAAAAAAAGTCCATCTTTGCCTCAATGATCTAGTTAAATTTCAGTATCGGCTAAGACCAAGTTTGTATCCTTTCCCAAATGCTTACCTTCTTCCTGTTGGTCAGATTATCATTTAAAATCTCACTTAGCTTATAGTGGCATTATTTATCAAGACAAAGAGCCTCATTTAGACGCAGACTGGATCACCAGAGATTTGAGTGGTAATAAAATTTAAAAATAACTGGTGAATTAATTAGTTTAAAAGTATGGAAGCATGCTGATGAGGTGGTTTTCTGCAATATAGTATTTCACTTCTTTCATCTTTAAGAAAGCACTGTTCCCCATGTCATGTGAAATTCTTTTACCCTACGACCCAAGAAAATAATTTCCTGGAAAACAGAATAAAATAGCAGATTCTGAGCATCCCTATATTTGTAAGGGCAAAGAATAAGTTTTAAACACTTGCAGATTGAATTCATCCATCTGCAAGGAATCCATTTTGCTAACTCAGTGGAAAATGGCCTTGGATTAACTGTAGAAGAAAAACCCGAGACCTGTGGTGCAAGTCCCTGATTCAGTGAGGTAGAGGTTTATTTTTAACATAGGTCTCAGAATGGCCATAGATCAGATCGCTGGGACTTGATAACATGTTCTGAAGCAGTGTCATCTTCTTTTCAAGTGCCCTAGTTCTTGGTAGCAAGGGAATTTAAAGTCACTTTTTTTTTTTTTTTTTTAGGACAGTGGAACATAAACTCTGTGCTTGTTACCTTTTTGCAGCAGTTCCTGTGCCTTGCTCAGTTACTTCTTCCTGCAAACAATTCTTTATTTCCATACCTGTGGAAGACAATATAGTCTTGTGGTTAAAAGCATGAAAATTTAGGCAGATCTGTCCTAGCTCCATCATTTAAAGTGGGATAATAATAGTACCTGTCACACAAAGTTGTTGTAAGGATTAAATGACCAGCACATAAAAGCAATCAGAAAGTGTTAGTTGTAGCTAAGTCAAAATTCAACATGAGTGTAGACTGCAAAATGCTTAGGGGTCTGGAACATCTAAGATCTCTTTAAGAGTCATTTTTGGACACATTTCCCCCAAGGTGGCAAAAATAAATGAATATTACAAATTTTTAGAATTTTGCTACCTCAGTCAATAATCCATAAGTTATCCTTCAAGTTAATTTATGAAGAATAAATTGAGTGTTTACCTGGGGACATGGGGTTGGGGTGAGAGAGAGGGTATTACAAATTTGAAAGGGACACATGGGATGCTTCTGAGGCTCTGGCAATTTGTCCTTTTTATGTATTTTATAGTTCTGCTGTTAGGTGCATATACATTTATAGCTGTTATATTTTCCTGACTTAATGACTCCTTTATTATCATGCAATGTTCCTTTTTTGTCTCTAGCAATATTTCTTGTTTTAAAAACTATCTTGTGTGATACTTCTATAGGCACTGCCATAGACTGAATGTTTTCATCCTCCCCAAATTTATATCTTAAAAACTAACTCCCGATGTGATGGTATTAAGAGATGGAGCCTTTGGAAAGTGATTAGGTCAGGAGGGTGGAGCACTCATGAATGGGATTAGTGCCCTAATAAGAGATCAAAGAGTACTCCCTTGACCATTCTGCCACGTGAGGCTATAGTGTGAAGACCCCAGTGATCCAGAAAGCAGGCCCTCACCAGACACTGAATCTGCCTGCCCCTTGATCTTAGACTTCCAGCCTCCAGAATGTTTGTTGGGTATAAGCCACCCACTTTTTGGTACTTTTGTGATAGCAGCCCAAACTGACTTAAGACATCCACTTTTTTTTTTTCTTTTGCCCTCAGGGAGCTTTTACACTAAAGGTGTAAATAAATTTATTTTAGACACAGCTATTTGGAGTATGGTGTCCTGTTTGTAAGAACTGGATAAAGAAAACTTCTTTAAATTGGGAGATGATCTTTTAGAATCAATGAAATAAAAGATAGTGATACGACTTTTATGAGTGTACAGGACTCAAACCAAGCGTACTGAAAAGACGACTCGAACCAAGTGTACTGACAAGACAACTGAAGCGCTCTTCACCAACAATTACAAGTAGCCAGGTTGGGTGAGGGGAATTTAGTGGATTCCTCCCAGAATTCAAGAAAGAGTTGAATGGCCTCCACTCTCTTTTATGGTTACCAGTTCCATGATATATTTTTTATATCCTTTCACCCTGTTTGTGTCTTTGAATCTAAAGTGTGTCTTATAGACAGCATATGGTTGGATCTTCTTAATTCCAGTCTGACAATCTCTGCCTTATGATGATTAGAGTGTTTAGTCCATTCACATTGTACTTTTTGACATGGTTAAATTTATGTCAGTCGTGAACTTCCCTGGTGGCACAGTGGTTAAGAATCCGCCTGACAATGCAGGGGACACGGGTTCCATCCCTGGTCCAGGAAGATTCCACATGCCATGGAGGGACTAAGCCCGTGTCCCACAACTACTGAGCCTGAGTGCCACAGCCACTGAAGCCTGTGCACACCTAGAGCCTATGCTCTGCAACAAGAGAAGCTACCACAATGAGAAGCCCGTGCACTGCACCACAACAAGAGTAGCCCCTGCTCACTGGCACTAGAGAAAGTCCACATGCAGCAACAAAGACCCAACACAGCCAATAAAAAAATAAATTTATTTAAAAAAAAAAAAGAAATTTATGTCAGTCATTTTGTCTTCTACATGGCTTGTGTCTTTTTTATTCCTGTTTTTTACTGCCTTCTTTTGTGTTAGATAACTTTTTTAGTGTATCATTTTAATATTTCTGATTTTTTAACCATCTGTTTCTTAGCTAAATTTTCTTTGTGGTTGCTGTATGGATTACATTATGTATCTTACTACAGTCTAGTTTAATGCTATGTAATTCCAGTAAAACATAGGAACTTTGCTTCAGTATAGCTCCATTTCCTCCCCCCTCCTTTCTGCTACCAATCATATATATCAACGTATTTTGTAAACCCAACCATACATATAGTGTTACAATTACTATCTTATATGATCTTTTTGTCTTTTAAAGAAATTAAAAGAAGAGAGAAAATAACATATTTATAGAACCTTTGATGTATTTACCATTTCTAATGCTCTTCATTTCTTCATGAAGATTTACCGTCTGGTGTCATCTCCTTTTGGTCCAAAGGACTACCTTTAGTATGTCCTGTAAGGCAGGTATGGTAGCAGCAAATTCTCTCTGTCTTTATCTGTGAATGTCTTTATTTTGCCTTCATTTTTAGGTATGGTTTTGCTAAATATCTTAATTCTTGATTGGCAGTCTTTTTTACCATTTTGAATGTGTCATTACAGTGCCTCTGGCCTTCATTGTTTCTGATAAGAAATTAGATATTAATAGTCATGTTGTTCCTCTATACCTGATAAGTTGTTTTTATCTCGTTGCTTTCAGATTTTCTCTTTGTCTTTGAGCAATTTGACTCTGGTGTCTCTAGATATGGATCTGTGTACTTGGGGTTCACTGAGCTGCTTGAATCTATAGATTAACATTTTTCATCACAGTTTTGAGATTTTCAGTCATTTTTTGAAATATCTGTTCTGTCTCTCTCTCCTCTTCTTCTGAGACTCTGATCACGTATATTGTGAAGGATCTGTTCTTTTTTCTTCTTTCAGACCTTTATTGAAGTGTAATTGCTTTACACTGTTGTGCCGGTTTCTGCTGTACAACAAAATGAATCAGCTGTATTTATACATATATCCCCATATTCCCTCCCTCTTGAGCCTCCCTCCCACCTTCCCTACCCCACCCCTCTAGGTCATGACCAAGCATCGAGTTGATCTCCCTGTGTTATGCAGCAGCTTCCCACTAGCCATCTATTTTACATTTGGTGGTGTATATATATGTCAGCGCTCCTCTCTCACTTTGTCCTAACTTCCCCTACCCCACTCTTGGTGTCCTCAAGTCTGTTCTCTACATCTGTGTCTTATTCTTCCCCTGCTACTAAGGTTGTCAGTGCCATTTTTTTAGATTCCATATATATGAGTTAGCATACGGTATTTGTTTTTCTCTTTCTGGCTTACTTCACTCTGTATGAGTCTCTAGGTCCATCCACCTCATTACGTATAGCTCCATTCCATTCCTTTTTATGGCTGAGTAATATTCCATTGTATATATGTGCCACATCTTCTTTATTCATTCATCTGTTGATGGGCATTTAGGTTGCTTCCATGTCCTGGCTATTGTACATAGTACTGCAGTGAACGTTGTGGTACATGTGTGTTTTTGAATTATGGTTTTCTCCTGTTATTTTTTTTTTCCATCTTTTTTCCCTGCCATTAGTTCTTCAGATTGGATGGCTGTTGCTCCTATTTCTCATGCCAATTCAAATCTGTTGAGCCCATCTATTAATTTTTCATTTCAGTTATTGAACTTTTCATCTTTGTTTTCTTGTTTTTCTTTGCAAATAATTTGTCCCTATTTCACAATTCTCTATTTTAATCACTGTCATCATGCTCATTTAAGTCTTTAAATAGATTCCTTTTAATTTTTTCAACAAATCGTAGCTGCCTTTTTAAACTTTTAATCATCATCTTAATTTTTTTTCATTTTTTATTGGAGTATAGTTGATTTACAATGTTGTGTTCATTTCAGGTGTACAGCAAAGTGAATCAGTTATATTCTTTTTTCAGATTCCTTCCCCATAAAGGTCACCACAGAGTATTGACTAGAGTTCCCTGTGCTATACAGTCGGTCCTTATTAGCTATCTGTTTTATATATAGTAGTGTGTACTTGTTAATCCCTATCTCCCAATTTATCACTTCCCCCCCATGTTTTCCCTTTGGTTACCATAAGTTTGATTTCAAGATCTGTGAGTCTGTTTCTGTTTTGTAAATAGGGTGATTTGTATCATTTTTATTAGCTTTCATATTAAATGATTTTCATATGATATTTGTCTTTCTCTGACTTACTTCACTTAGTATGATTTTTTGATGGTGGCCATTCTGATTGGTGTGAGGTGATACCTCATTGTAGTTTTGATTTGCATTTCTCTAGTGATTAGTGATGTTGAGCATCTTTTCATGTACTTTTGGGCTATCTTGTATATCTTCTTTGGAAAAATGTCTGTTTTTATATTCCGTTTGTTTTTTGATATTGTGCTGCATGAGTTGTTTATATATCTTGTGGATTAATCTCTTGTCAGTTACATCGATTGCAGATACTTTCTCCCATTCCATGGGTTGTCTTCTTGTTTTGTTTATGGTTTCCTTTGCTGTGAAAAAGCTTTGAAGTTTAATTAGGTCCCATTTGTTTATTTTTGCTTTAATTTTCATTACTCTAGGAGGTGGATCAAAAAAGATATTGCTGCGATTTATTTCAGAGAGTGCTCTGCCTGTGTTTTCCTCTAAGAGTTTTATGGTATCCAGCCTTACATGCAGGTCTTTAATCCATTTTGAGTTTACTTTCGTGAATGGTGTTCGGGAGGGTTCTAATTTCATTCATTTTCATGTAGCTGTCTGGTTTTCCCAGCACCACTTATTGAACAAACTGTCTTTTCTCCATTGTATAGTCTTGCTTCCTTTGTTGTAGATTAGGTGACCGTGTGTGGGTTTATCTCTGGACTTTCTATCCTGTTCCATTGAGCTATATACCCTACTGTTTTGATGACTGTAGCTTTGTAGTATAGTTTGCAGTCAGGGAGCCTGATTCCTCCAGCTCCATTTTTCTTTCTCAAGATTGCTTTGGCTATTTGAGGTCTTTTGTGTTTCCATACAAATTTTAAAATTTTTTAATTCTGTGAAAAATGTCATTGGTAATTTGATAGGGATTGCGTTGAATCTGTAGATTGTTTGGGGCACTATTGTCATTTTGACAATATTGATTCTTCCAGTCCAAGAACATGGTATATGTCTCCATCTGTTTGTGTCATCTTTGATTTCTTTCATCAGAATCTTATAGTTTTCTGAGTACAGGTTTTTTGCCTCCTTAGGTAGGTTTATTACTAGGTATTTTATTCTTTTTGATGTGATGGTAGATGGTATTGTTTCCTTAGTTCCTCTTTCTGATCTTTTGTTGTTAGTGTATAGAAATGCAAGAGATTTCTGTGAATTAATTTTGTATTCTGCAACTTTACCAAATTCATTGATGAGCTCTAGTAGTTTTCTGGTATCATCTTTAGGATTTTCTGTGTATAGTATCATGTCATCTGCAAAGAGTGAAAATTTTACTTCTTTTCCAATTTGGATTCCTTTTATTTCTTTTTCTTCTCTGATTGCCGTGATTACGACTTCCAAAACTATGTTGAGTAAGATGATGAGAATAGGACTTCCCTGGTGGTGCAGTGGTTAAGAGTCTGCCTGCCAATGCAGGGGACATGGGTTCAATCCCTGGGCTGGGAAAATTCCACATGCTGCAGAGCAGCTAAGCCTGTGCACCACAACTACTGAGCCTGCGCTCTAGAGCCTGCAAGCCACAACTGTTGAGCCCATGTGCTGCAACTACTGAAGCCTGTGTGCCTAGAGCCTGTGCTCTGCAACAAGAGAGACCACCACAGTGAGAGGCCTGGGCACCACAGCAAGGAGTGGCCCCCACTCTCCACAACTGGAGAAAGCCCACGCAGCAATAAAGACTCAATGCAGCCAATTAAAAAAAAAAAAAAAAGGACTTCCTAGGTGGTGCAGTGGTAAAGAAGCCGCCTGCCAATGCAGGGGACACGGGTTCGAGCCCTGCCCTGGGAAAATTCCACATGCCACAGAGCAACTAAGCCTGTGCGCCACAACTGCTGAGCCTGTGCTCTAGAGCCTGTGAGCCACAACTGTTGAGCCTATGTGCCGTAACTGTTGAAGCTCATGTGCCTAGGGCCCATGCTCCCCAACAAGAGAAGCCACTACAATGAGGAGCCTGTGCACCACAATGAAGAGTAGCCCCTGCTCGCAGCAACTAGAGAAAGCCTGTGTGCAGCAACGAGGACCCAATGCAGCCAATAAATAAATAAAATAAATAAATAAGTTTATTTTTAAAAAAAGTGGTGAGAATAGACATCCTTGTCTTATTCCTGATCTTAGAAGAAAAGCTCTCAGTTTTTCACAGTGAGAATGTTGTTAGCTGTGGGTTTGTCATATATGGCTTTTATTATGTTGAGGTAGGCTTTTATTATGTTGAGGTAGGTTCTCTTTATGCCCACTTTCTGGAGAGTTTTTATCATAAATGGTTGTTGGATTTTGTCAAAATCTTATTCTGCATCTGTTGAGCTGATCATATGGTTTTTCTTCTTTAGTTAATGTGGTGTATCATACTGATTGATTTGTATATATTGAAGAATCCTTGCATCCCTGGGATAAATTCCATTTGAACATGGTGTATGATCCTTTTAATGTATTGTTGGATTTGGTTTGCTAGCATTTTGTTGAGGATTTTTGAGTCTGTGTTCATCAGTGATATTGGCCTGTAATTTTCTTCTTTTGTGGTATCTTTGTTTGGTTTTGGTATCAGAGTGATGGTGGCCTCATAGAATGAGCTCGGGAGTGTTCCTTCCTCTGCAATTTTTTGGAAGAGTTTCAAAAAGATAAGTGTTAACTCTTCTCTAAATGTTTGATAGAATTCGCCTGTGAAGCAGTCTGGTCTTGGACTTTTGTTTGTTGGAAGTGCTTTAATCACAGTTTTCAATTTTGGTACTTGTGATTGGTCTGTTCATATTTTCTATTTCTTCCTCATTCAGTCTTGGAAGGTTGTACCTTTCTAAGAATTTGTCCATTTCTTCTAGGTTGTCCACTTTATTGGCATACAGTTGCTTGTAATAGTTACTTTTATGATCTTTTGTATTTCTGTGCAGCCCATTGTAACTTCTCCTTTTTCATTTCTGATTTTATTTGAGCCCTCTCCCTTTTTTCCCTGATGAGTCTGGCTAAAGGTTTATCAGTTTTATCTTTTGAAAGAACTGGCTTTTATTTTCATTGATCTTTTCTGTTGTTTTCTTCATCTCTATTACATTTATTTCTGCTCTGATCTTTGTGATTTCTTTCCTCCTACTAACTTTGGGTTTTGTTTGTTCTTCATTCTCTAGTTGCTTTAGGTGTAAGGCTAGGTTGCTTGACATTTCTTATGTTTCCTGAGGTAAGATTGTATTGCTATAAACTTCCCTCTTAGAACTGCTTTTGCTACGTCCCATAGGTGTGGATCATTGTGTTTTCGTTGTAATTTGTATCTAAGTACTTTCTGATTTCCTCTGTAATTTTTTTCAGTGGCCTATTGGTTGTTTAGTATCATATTGGTTAGCCTCCACATGTTTGTGTTTTTTTACAGTTTTTTTCCTGTAATTTATTTTTAATCTCCATAGCGTTGTGGTCAGAAAAGATGCTCAATATGATTTCAATTTTCCTAAATTTACTGAGGCTTGATTTGTGGCCCAGGATGTGATCTATTCTCGAGAATGTGTCATTGAAGGCCTGTGTTTCCTTACTGATTTTCTGTCTGTATGATCTGTCCATTGGTGTAAGTGGGGTCTTAAAGTCCCCCACTATTATTATGTTACTGCCGATTTCCCCTTTTATGGCTGTTAGCATTTGCCTTGTATATTGAGGTGCATGTGTATTTATAGTTGTTACATCTTCTTGGATTGACCCCTTGACCATTATGTAGTGTCCTTCCTTGTCTTTTGTAACAGTCTTTATTTTAAAGTGTACTTTGATATGAGTATTGCTACTTCAGCTTTCTTTTGCTTTCCATTTGCATGGAATATCTTTTTCCATTCCCTCACTTTCAATCTGTATGTGTCCCTAGATCTGAAGTGGGTCTCTTGTAGGCAGCCTATATACGAGTCTTGTTTTTGTATCCGTTCAGCCAGTCTGTGTCTTTTGGTTAGAGCATTTAATCCATTTACTTTTAAGGTAATTATCAATATGTATGTTCTTACTGCCTTTTTGTGAATGTTTTTGATTTGTTTTTGTAGGTCTTTTTTCTTCCCTTCCTCTTTTGTTTTCTTCTCTTGTGATTTGATGACTATATTTAGTGTTGTGTTTGGGTTACTTTTTCTTTTCTGTGTGTGTATCTATTGTTTTTTGGTTTGCAGTTCCCATGAGGTTTTGATATAGCAGTCTATATATATATAAGGCTGTTTTAAGTTGCTGGACTCTTATTTTCAAATACATTTCCCATTTCCTGCATTTGTACTCTCATCTTGTTGGTTTTGATATCTTATTTGTGTGTGGATGATATCCTGCCTTTACTGTATATTTGCCTTTTTACTAGTGAGCTTTCCCATTTGTGATTTTCTTGTTTCTAGTTATGGCCTTTTCTTTTCTTTTCTTTTTTCTTTTTTTTTCTTCTTCCCTGTCTAGAGAAGTTCCTTTAGCAGGTGCTGTAAAGTTGGTTTGGTGGTGCTGAATTCTCTTAACTTTTGCTTGTCTGTAAAACTTTTGATTTCTCTGTCAAATCTGAATGAGATCCTTGCTGGGTAGAGTATTCTTGGTTGTACGTTTTTCCCTTTTGTCACTTTAAATAGATTGTGCCACTACCTTCTGCAGAGTTTCTACTGAAAAATCAGCTGATAACTTTATGGGGGTTCCCTTGCATGTTATTTTTTTGCTTTTCCCTTGCTGCTTTTAATATTTTTTCTTTGTATTTAATTTTGATTAATATGTGTCTCAGCATGTTCTGCCTTGGGTTTATCCTGTATGGGACTCTCTGTGCTTCCTGGACTTGAGTGAATGTTTCCTTTCTTATGTTAGGGAAGTTTTCATCTGTATTCTCTTCGAATATTTTTTCAGGCACTTTCTCTTTCTCTTCTCCTTCTGAGACCCCTATAATGTGAATGTTGGTGCATTTAATATTCTCCCAGAGGTCTCTGAGGCTCATTTCTTTTCATTCTTTGTTCTGTGGCAGTGATTTCCACCACTCTGTCTTCCAGTTCACTTATTTGTTTTTCTGCCTCAGTTATACTGCTACTGATTCCTTCTAGAGTATGTTTCATTTCAGTTTTTGTATTGTTCATCTCTATTTGTTTATTCTTTAAATCTTCTGGCTCTTCGTGAAACATTTCTTGTATCTGCTCAGTCTGTGCCTCCATTCTTTTTCCGAGATGTCAGATCATCTTTGCTCTCATTACTCTGAATTCCTATTCAGGTAGATTGCCTCTCTCCTCTTCATTTAGTTGTTCTCGTGGGGTTTTGTCTTGTTCCTTCATCTGAAATATATTTCTCTGCTATGTCATTTTGTCTGACTTTCTGTGTTTGTAGTCTCCTTTCCTCAGGATGCAGGATAGTAGTTCCTCTTGCTTCTGGTGACTGCCCCCGGTGGGTAAAGCTGAGTCTTGTCCTCTGGTGGGCAGGGCCATGTCAAGGGGTGTGTTTTGAGGTGGCTGTGAGCTCAGTGCAACTTTAGGCAGCCTGTCTGCTGATGGGTGGGGCTGTGTTCCTATCCTGCTGGTTGTTTGGCCTGAGGCACTGGAGCCTGCAGGCTGTTGGGAGGTGCCAGGTCTTGGTGCCAAAATGGGGACCCCTGGGACAGCTCACACCAATCAGTGTTCCCCTGGGCCTCCACTACCAGTGTCCTTGCCCCCATAGTGAGCTACAGCTGACCCTCACCTCCCTAGGAGACCCTCCAAGTCTCCTAGGTAGGTCTAGCCCAGGTTCCTTTGGAGATATTGCTTTGTGCTGGGTCCCACGTGAGAGCTTATTGTGCCCTCCAAGAGCTCCTGGCCTTTTTTGGAGCTCCTGCACTCAAGCCCCGCTGGCCTTCAAAGCCAAATGCCCTGGGGGTTCTTCCTCCCAATGCCAGACCCTCAGACTGCCCTAGAGAGCTATTTTAATGTGGGAGCATCCCTGTATAGTCTGTGTGGGTTTAATATTTTTTGGTGCAAGAGCTTTTTCTCATTTGGATGTCTGCCACCTCTTTCCTCAGTGTATGCTGGCCGTTATCCCCTTGATAGGAGGTGTAACTGATGTTGTGGTGACCAGAGCCTGCACTAGGTATTGAGCGGGGCCTCCCCTTTGCTCTGTGGTTGTCACTGCCCTGACAGGGGAAGGGGTCTGCTCCCTAGTTGTTGGAGTAGAGGCCCCCCAGATCTGTTACTGAGGTGTGTTTCTGACCTGCAGTGCAAGATAGGGAGGATTGGAGCACTCCCACAGGGAGGGAAGCCACTGAGTATTTCTCCTCTGGAGCTGTTCACCTGTAAGTGTGCTCTGTCGTGTCACCTTTTACCCATTATGAGGGCTCACAGATTACACTGTTGTTGGCACTGCTGTCGGCCCCATCTTAACTGTTGTTATGCCAGCACTTGGCCCTAGTGTCTCTCGCCAGGTTGTTTTCACCAGGCCACCAGCACTGATTCACTGAAGTCAGGTCTCAGGACTGCAGTAGTTGGACCTGCTGTGGGAGCTGTGGAGGCGGCTCAGACTCTGGCCTGGCCTAAACCGCCTGTGTATGCACCTACCAAGCCCACAGCTGCTAAAGCTAGACCCGTCTCAGCTGCGGGAGCACTCGTTTTCCGTTCCTCACTGAATTTACAAAGCCAACAACAGGGGCGTAAAGCTGAGGTTCCCATAGCCGTGAGGAGAGATTTCAGCTCTTCTTTCTTAGCATGGCCCTTGGGGCTCAGCTGTGGTTTTAGCCCCACCTCTGCATGTGAGCTACCCACCAGCCTTTGCTCCCAAGGCTGCCCCCGGGGCACATGGACCTGACCAGGAGGCAGCTGAGGCAGTGAGTGGGTGTGCTAGTCCACCCAAGCAGGAGCCCCTTCTAGTGCCCTAGGGCCAGTGCATGGGGAAGGAGGCTGCAGTGGCGGCCCTGCCCTTCGTGCACCACTCAGCCTTGATGCTTCATTTCTGTGGTGGCCCAGGCTTCTTCCACGAACATTCCCGGCTGTGGAGCTCCTCACACCCAACCCTTCAGGCTGTCTCTTCACAGCCAACGGCAGTCCTCTTCCTGGGTCTGCTCTCCAAACCCCACGTTCCAGCACCCAGCCCCTGTCTGCTCCAGTGGAACACATCTCAGGCTGGGCCACGCAGGGCTGTGGCATGCACCATCTGTGTAGGTCTCACTGTGTCCTTCCTGCCACAGACCAGTTACTGTGCTCTCCTCCGAGCTCCTGAAGCTCCTCTCCTGTCCCAGCTGATCTCCCTGCTGGTTAGGGGCCTTCCCCAGGGGCAGAAACCTCTCCTTTCCTTCAGCACCCCCCTCCCAAGGGGTGCAGGTCCCATCCCATGTCCTCTTTCCCTTTTCTTTTTTTTTTTTTCTTTCTTTTGTCCTGCCTGGTCATGTGGGGATTGTTCTTGTCCTTTTAGTTGCCCAGGGTCCTATGCCAGTTTTCAGCAGGTGCTCTGTGAGACTTGGTCCATTTGTAGGTGTATTCTTGATGTATTTGTGGGGAGTGGTGAACTCCACATCCTCCTACTCCACCCTCTTGACTCCTCCGCTCTACAGCTGCTTTTTAGTCTATTGGATCTAATATCTGTGCATACTCAGGTGGTTCTGTTGACTGCTTCCTCCCACCCACCCCCATTGTGGGTCAGACTTTCCTGTCTCTTAGCAGCCTCTTACAGTGTTTTCATTGTTGTTGAAACTGGGCATTTTAAGTACTATTGTAGCAACTCTAAAGTCTGACCTTCCCCCACCCCCCAGTTATTTTTGTTGTTGCTGTTTTGCCTGTCTGCTTATTTGTTTAGTAATTTACCTGCACTTCGCTGTGTAATTCATTTCCTCTGGGATGTGTGGCCACCCATGGCTGTGCTCAGTTGGTTTTTGTTTCTGTTCTTGTTATTTTTAAGTCTGGCTTTCTTGAGGTTGCTTCTGTTTCCACACAGTTTAGTGGCCATCCAGTACTGGTCAGAGATTATGTTCAAACACATCAAATTGATACGGCTTCCACCCGCTTTCAGTGGATCTCTGTGTGGATTTAGAAGTGTATTCCAAGTTCAGATCGTTTTCAGTCTGCCCCATCTGGACCCTCTTGTGTTTCCTCAGCACAGGTGCACAGACTTCTGATAGAACAAGGATGCGTGAATAGTTTCAGCCCTGTCGGTCCTTCTCAAGTGTGCACACCAACTCTAGTCAGCCAGGATATTTTAAGAGCTTGTCAAGTGTCTCTGTGACTGTCTCTTTTTATATCTTCCTGTTATATTTGTCTGGCCCATGGGTCCCTTGTTTGCCTAACCAGGACTGTAACCACAAATTAGTAGAACCACTGGCCTTCCCTATTGGCTTGCCACTCAAATTGCAGTACCACTGGGCACAGATGAGTTCACCTTCTTTGAATCAAGTCAGTTCTCTAGCAGTGAAACTGCTGGTTATTCACAACCTACCTTGCGGTGTTAGAATTACCACATTGAATAATGGGAAGAAGGGGAGCTGTCTCTAGCAAGTATGCCTCAGATTTTCATGGTTATTTCTTGAAGTTCAGTAGTTTTTCCTAAATAAATGTTATTCCCTTTGTTGTAAGCCTGTAATCAATTTCTAGGACACGGAAACTGCACACTCTTTTGATCTTTTTGTCCAGTTTTGTAGTTGCTTTTAGGATAGAGGGTTTGGAAACCTCCTTATTTAGCCACATCAGAAGTCTCACCTAGTATTGAGTTTTGAACTAAATATTTTACACTTTCAAATGTTAAAATTAAATCAAAAAGGGGGCTTCCTAGATGGCGCAGTGGTTAAGAATCCGCCCGCCAGTGCAGGGGACCCAGGTTCGATCCCTGCTCCAGGAAGATCCCACATGCCGCAGAGCAATGAAGCCTGTGCGCCACAACTGTTGAGCCTGCGCTCTAGAGCCCATAAGCCACAACTACTGAGCCAATGTGCTGCAACTACTGAAGCCCACGCACCTAGAGCCCCTGCTCCACAACAAGAGAAGCCATGGCAATGAGGAGCCTGTTCACCACAACGAAGAGTAGCCCCCACTCACCGCAACTAAAGAAAGCCCGCGCACAGCAACAAATTAAATAAATAAATAAATAAATAAATAAATAAATAAATTAGAAAGGATAAGGAAAATTAACCTTAAAATGGATTACAAACAGAAACAAATTAATGTAATTATATCAAATTGATTACATGTTAACATAACTATCAAATGAATTACATAGGGAAGATAATTCCAGTAACTTTGGACTTAATACTCTGGCTGTATACACCTAGCGGAATATATTCTAAATTTCAGAAGGAACTGCAATGAAATCTTGATGTACTAGGTTATAGGTAGTGGTAGTCAGATAGTGACTTTGAAACTTTTTGTTTATTGTGGGATAGAGCAAATGAGTAAATATATTGCTGTTACTGGGAACCAGGGTTTTCACTATTGGAGCTGGTGTGGTATTCACTTATATGACTACGTACGTAAAAGATTTCACTTGTATGTGTTGTTTGACTCCTGGGATTTTTATTTTGTTTAAGATGTATTTCCATGGGTATTTTCACTGAGAGGACCTAAAAGCACTGACTCCCTAGTAACATCTAGGTCTTGATTTCTAAATGCCATTCCCCACAAAAGAATCCAGGACTCCTTGGAGAAATGACTGATTCTGGGTATGGGAAAGGCAGAGTACAAAGTATTGCACCTGGAATATAATGTACACCTGCAGCAAAGCTCACCCTTAGGGGGATAGATCCAGGCAAAGGTTTATGCAGATCCTGGAAGTGGGCTAAGAAGACTTAGGTAAGAAATCTGGAGCATGGTCTCATGGGGCCCCATGGGAGGACGGGTGCAGTCAGAAGGGGACCTTGACGGGCCCGTCTTGCCCAGGCCTAAGGAATGTACAGTGTTCTTCAACCCATGAAACCATCTAAGCATTTTGTAACATTCCAGACTTTCTGCAGTGCCTTTTTTTCACTCTCTTATAATCGTTTAAAATACTCTGAGGCAGAATTGAATTGCCCAACTAGAGACATTATATAGTCTATATTCAGAGGAAGATCATGTGGGGAAGGAAATGAAAGGTAGTCCTGGGGAGGAGATACGGTTTGTGCCAGACTTTGAAAACAGGAAAATTAGGTTTGGGCAGTTGGAAGGAAGATCTAGAAGAAAAACAATGGCATTCCAAGGGGGATACATAAGCAAAAGAATGGAATGAAGAATAAGAGATCTGAGGGCTTCCCTGGTGGTGCAGTGGTTAAGAATCCACCTGCCAATGCAGGGGATACAGCTTCGATCCCTGGTCCAGGAAGATCCCATATGCTGAGGAGCAACTAAGCCCGTGCGCCACAACTACGGAGTCACACGCTGCAACTACTGAAGCCCACGCATCTAGAGCCTGTGCTCCGCAACAAGAGAAATCTCTGCAACAAGAGAAGTCACCGCAAAGAGAAGCCGGAGCACTGCAACAAAGAGTAGCCCCCACTCGCCGCAACTAGGGAAAGCCTGCACGCAGCAACAAAGACCCAACGCAGCCAATAAATAAATAAATTCAGTGGCTGCAAACAGCAGCCTCCTTGGTAGTGTATGCAGCCTGTACAAGTTGCCCTCAGGGACCTTGGAGATAGCCCTTTCCAGGGGGCATTCATGACTGGCATGCTGTCCCCTATCTACGCTCCAGACAGGTATGCACGGTGCCTTCGGAAAGCCCCAGGGCGCAGTGGCCAGGGTCCACATTGGCCAAGTCATAATGTACATCCGAACCAAGCTGCAGAATAAGGAGCGTGTGATTGAGGCCCTCCGCGGGGCTAAGTTCAAGTTCCCTGGCCACCAGAAGATCCACATCTCCAAGAAGTGGGGATTTACTAAGTTTAATGCGAATGAATTTGAAAACATGGTGGCAGAAAAGCAGCTCATCCCTGTTGGCTGTGGGGTCAGATACATCCCTAATTGTGGCCCCCTGGACAATGGCAGGCCCTGCACTCATGAGAGCCTTGGAGCTGTCCCCTCCTTACTCGTGCCCATCAATAAATCCTACTTTCCTGTCCAAAAAAAAATTTAATTAATTTTAAAAAAGAATAAGAGATCCTACAGTCTAGAGGAGAGGAGTTGTGTAGTAATGGGAGATAAGGTTGAGTTTGTTGCAAAGAATAAAAGATTTCTGAATCTTGACTTTTGTTTCACCTGTAAAATAGGTAAATACCTCCATGCCCACCTTTCAGAATTGTCTTGGGAAGCAAATGAGCTGAGCACGTGGCAGCAGATGTTAAGCAATGAAATGCTATACTGGCATAAGTTATTGTGAACTTTGTTTTTCTTTGTTATTGTTTGTTTATATATTTTTGGCTGCTTTGGATCTTAGTTGCGGCACATGGGATCTTTCGTTGTGATTCTTGGGCTTCTCTCTAGTTGTGGCACGTGGGCTCCAGGGCATGTGGGCTCTGTAGTTGCAGCACGGGGGCTCAGTAGTTGTGGTGCTCAGGCTTAGTTGCCCCGCTGCATGTGGGATCTTAGTTCCGTAACTGGGCAGTGAACCTGTGTACCTTGCATTGCAAGATGAATTCTTAACCACTGGACCACCAGGGAATTCCCAGTTATAGTGGACTTTGAATACCAGGCTGAAAAATTTGCAGTTGTGGTGATAATTGTTGAAATAAACTCCGTTCATCAAGGCCATTGTCTTTTTGAGGTTTTCCTTGGCAGTTCCTGTGATGATTTACAATGCAAAATAACGTCACTATTTCACCCTGAGTTTTCAGTGTTGGGGAGGGCTGCTGAGTTAAGAACCCTGTGAAATTTCTTTGGTTCCCATTCTTACGGAAATACAATTCTAGAGTAGATGTTACCCCACGAGGCCTCTCTAGAATGTGTTAGGCATTGTGGAGGCACGTGAGAGGGCTTCTAACCGCATTAGACCTGGAAGATTTGCACCCAGTGATGCAGCAGCATACCAGCACTACCAGTTATGTGTGAGTGCTCCTGGCACTTAGTGTGCTAAGACTTACGATGAAATCTGTCCTTGTATTCCATAACATTACCCAGTGTGCGTGCCATCCTTTGGAAGAAGAGTATGATATGTTCCGACAGCAGAATAAATCCTAGTCTTTGTACTGGGATCAAGTTAGTCTCCTGGCACAGCTGGGAGATAGTGCAGCTTTCTCTTCAAAGTGCTATTTTTAGCTGTTGCCAAGGAGATATTCAGCATGATATTGATAATTGCATTAATCCTCAATTTACACAGTCTGTGGAAGCAGCAGCTCTTTTCCAGTGTTTACTGCTTAATGAGTCACTGAGTTGTGATTTATCAGAACAAAAAATAAAATTCCTTTCTTAGAATAATTGGCCTCTGAAATATGTTCTGGAGCCTGCCTCTTAGCCAGTTCAACTTTTAGGCTTGGTTATAAACACATCAGGAGCTTTTCTCTGGCTACTTGCTCAGGCTGGCCTTTATCATTAATTCCTTCTGGGTGTACCTTGGAGCTAGGTTTTTCTCATTGGAATGTTAATGTTCTAAATGTACGAAATAAAGATTAAACTCTTAACACACACACACACACACACACACACACACACACACACACACACACACACACACACACACACACACACACACACACACACACACACACTTCACAAGAGCCTGATCTGGCAGTCTGAAAGACTCATCCATGTTTATAGAACATTCCTGATAAGTTGTTACTGAAGAACAGATTATAGATCAGAAAGTAGCTTGAAATTACAGTTAGATTGAAATTGTTAAGGGATGGACATTGAACTCTAATAACTTGATGAGTTGCCCTTCTCTAAAGAATTTTTATTTTTGATATAACTTTTTAAAATATATATTACAGACCTTTAAGACTTGTGATGCCTTTATTCATGTGATCCTATAATTTTGTGTTTTAACTTATTAACATGCTACCTTGCATTAATAGATTTTCTGATGTGAAATCAACTTTTTATTTCACTGTTAGAACTGTATTATCCAGTGATATATGGGTGTGTGTGTGTTGTGTGAATTTAAAATTGATTGAAGGACTTCCCTAGCATTGCAGTGGTTAAGAATCCACCTGCCAATGCAGGGAACATGGGTTCGATCCCTGGTCCAGAAAGATCTCACATGCCACGGAGCAACTAAGCTGGTGCACCACAACTACTGAGCCTGCGCTCTAGAGCCTGCAAGCCACAACTACTGAGCCCACTCGCCATAACTACTGAAGCCCATGCACCCTAAAACCTGTGCTCCACAACAAGAGAAGCCACTGCAATGAGAAGCCCACGCACTGCAACAAAGAGTAGCCCACACTGGCTGCAACTAGAGAAAGCCCGGGAGCAGCAACAAAGATCCAACGCAGCCAATAAATAAATAGTAAAGAAAAAATTGATCAAATAAATTTGCTAATATTATAGGGGTTTGATTTTACCCTAATTTTTTAGTTTTTCTTAAATCCTTTCACCCATTCTTACACACACGCCCCAGTCCCAACCTGTGAGCTTGGTGGTTTTTGTTTTGTTGTTGTGTTTAGATTCCACATATAAGAGAGATCATATGGTGCTTGTCTTTCTCTGATTTATTTCACTTGGCAAAATGCCCTTGAGGTCCATCCATGTTGTTGCAAATGGCAAGATTTCATTCTTTTTTATGGCTAAATAATATTCGGGGTGTGTGTGTGTGTGTAACCACAGTTTCTTTACCCCTTGATCGATTGATGGCCACTTAGGTTATTTCCATATCTTGGTTATTGTAAATAATGCTGCAATGAACACGAGGGTACAGATATCTTTTTGAGTTAGTATTTTCATTATCTTCAGATAAACACCCAGAAGTAGAATTGTTGGATCATATGGTAGTTCGAAGTTTTTTTAGAAATGTCCATACTGTTTTTCATAGTGGCTGCACCAATTTACATTCCAACCAACAGTGCAAAGGGGTTTTCTTTTCTCCACATTCTTGCCAACACTTGTTATTTCTTGTCTTTTTGATAATAGTCATTCTAACAGGTTTTTGAAGTTTTGTGTCATTGTAGTTTTGACTTGCATTTCCCTGCTGATTAATGATGTCAAACATCTTTTCATGTACCTGTTTGCCATGTGTGTCTTCTTTGGAAAAACATCTGTTCAGATCTTCACCCACTTTTTAATAAGATTGGGGGTTTTTTTTGCTATTAAGTTGTATGAATTCTTTATGTATTTTAGATATTAACACCTTATCAAGTATATGATTTGTAAATATTTTCTTCCATTCATTTTGTTAACGGTTTCCTTTGCTGTCCAGAAGCTTCTTAGTTTGACATAGTCTCACTTGTTTATTTTTGCTTTTGTTGCCTTTGCTTTTGGTGTCAGATTCAGAAAATCCTCACCAAGACCTTTGTCAAGGAGCTTACCGCCTTTGTTTTCTTCTAGGAGTGTTATGGTTTCAGGTCTTTATGTTCAAGTCTTTAATCCATTTTGAGTTATTTTTTTGTGTATGGTATAACATAATGGTTCGTTTTCATTCGTTTGTGGCTGTCCAGTTTTCCCAGCACCATTTATTGAAGAGACTGTCCTTTCCGCATTGTATATTCTTGGCTCCTTTATCGTAAATTAGTGATCATGTGTGTGTGGGTTTATATCTAGGCTCTCTGTTCTGTTTCGTTGATCAGTGTATCTGTTTTTATGCCAGTAGCATACCATTTTAATTACTGTGGCTTTGTAATGTAGGTTGAAATCAGGGAGCATGGTGCCTCCAGCTTCGTTCTTCTTTCTCAAATTTGCTTTGTCTATTTGGGGTTGAAATAACTTTTACCTGGATTTGTTGTGGGGTTTTCTTGGCTTCCAGCATTGAATCCCCTTATGTGGAGAGAATTCCCCTATGCTGTGACAGCTTACTGAGTGCCAGTCAGCCCCTCGCGTCCCTTACTCTGTTCTCTGACGGCCACGACATGTGACCTGAGCTTGGCTCATTGGATGCTTCTGACCAAAACTTTAAATCTGGATCAGGACATAGAAGGGGGAATGGTTAGGCTTTTATTTATTTATTTATTTATTGGTTAGGCTTTATTGGCTGCTATTTCAGCCCTATTTTGGCCAGACTCTTCCACTAAAAGTCAATGTTTTCTTGCTTTTTGACGTAACAGAGCTGCCTTGAGTCCTGTTTTCTGAGCCTACATTTTAGACCTCCCCTTGATTGTGAGCCCCACAGTAGCTTTTCAGTAAATATGCCCTTAATTTTTTTTCCCCCAAGATAGACAGTCCTTTTGCTAGCATCCAAAAATCCTAACCAGTACAATAGAGGATATTACAATTCAAGCACCTCCCACCCGGGTAGTACTAGGTAAATATGGCCACATTTTTGTATTTTGATTGCCATCACCACTACCCATTTTATTTTTTCCTGTATTCCCTTAGAATAGTCCTTCTTCAGATATGTTGTATCTTAAAATGAATTATTATTGTGTCTGCTAAACATCTGGTCTATAATAGATGTCATAAAAATTAGGTTCAGTTTATACCTGCTTTTAGTTTCTTTATTGAGATTCATCCAGTGTTCTGTTTCATCCAGAGTATAGTAATAAGGTATTTGGAAAGCATCCTGGTCTCAACAGCTCATTTTCAAATCTTCTCTGGAGACATAATATTTTTAGTTTGGTTCCTAATCTTAAGATTACCAGTTGTTTAGGCTCCCAGCTTGTACTGTGGATGAAAAACTCTAACTTTATTTCCTCTCTTTGAAGTTTTTATCTAGTGAGAAGCTTCAAGAATGAAGGAATAGATTTTTGGAGATTCCACCCCCCCCCTTTTTTTTTTAATGCTGTCAAAAGGTGGCAGGCAGACAATTCTGCCAGTTCTCCTTGTGCCGACCATATTGCTAGGACTTTCAGGGCTGAAAGCACATAGGGACTCGGCACATGTCATCTTTGCTCTACAGAATAACATTCGCTCTGCCTTTGAGTTCGAAAAGTGCTTGGCCATCTGTGTGAATTTCTGAGTTGTTAGAAGAAGCTAAGAAAAGAGGGATTTCTCTGGGTTTCTTCAAATTTCCCTGTTAACCCATTAACTGTGTACTGCTTGATCCTGCAAATAAGACTCATCCCCCTTAATATACTCCGCTAGCTACTGTATGTCTCCTTTATGACACAAACTGCAATTGTAGCTAAATAAGTATTACATTATTTATTTTAGAGAAAAAATAGTAGCTCACATTTATTGAGCCCTTATTTGCCAGTCAGTGTATTGGGAGCTTTACGTACATTATCATGTTAATCCATAAATCTATTAAAGCCTTAATTTTTTTTTGGTCTTCTTTATTTTTTATTTATTTATGTATTTATGTTTTTATTTTTTGGCTGCTTTGGATCTTCGTTGCTGTGCAAGGGCTTTCTCTGGTTGCAGAGAGTGGGGGCTACTCTTCGTTGCAGTGCTTGGGCTTCTCATTGCGGTGGCTTCTCTTTTTGCGGAGCACAGGCTCTAGGAGCATGGGCTTCAGTAGTTGCAGCACACAGACGCAGTAGTTGTGGCACATGGGCCCTAGAGCACAGGCTTAGTAGTTGTGGCGCACAGACTTAGTTGCTCTGCAGCATGTGGGATCTTCCCAGACCAGGGTTCAAACCCATGTCCCCTGCATTGGCAGGCAGACTCTTAACCACTGCACCACCAGGGAAGTCCAAAGCCTTAAGTTTTAGATGAAGAAACTAAGGCCCAGAAAGATCTGGAACTTGTGCAAGATCATCTGCAATTAATAAGTAGCAGATCTAGAATCTGAATGTATGATAGTAAGCATACCGGTGGATATACTTAGTTTCATTTTTAATAAGTAGAAATTACTGTTCCATGCAAAAGCTAGAAACATAGAAAACCTGGGTTTTAACTTTTAAACATCAAGAATTCACTTGGGGGACTTCCCTGGTTGATGCAGTGGTTAAGAATCCACCTGCCAGTGCAGGCGACATGAGTTCCATCCCTGGTCCGGGAAGATCCCACATGCTGCAGAGCCTGTGTGCCACAACTACTGAGCCTGCGCTATGGAGCCCTCAAGCCACAACTATTTAGCCCATGTGCCACAACTACTGAAGCCTGCGCATCTAGAGCCCATGCTCCATGACAAGAGAAACCACTGGAATGAGAAGCCTGCGCACCACAGCAAAGAGCAGCCCCCACTTGCCACAGTTAGAGAAAGCACGCGCATAGCAACCAAGACCCAACACAGCCAATAAATAAAATAAATAAAAATGAATTTATTTTAAAAAAAAAGGAATTCACTTGATAATTAGCCAGATGGTCATGTGTTTTTTTCTGTATGTTTGAGATTTAGATAAAACTGGCCCAATTCTCAAAAGTCAAGCTGCTGCCTATTGAAAGCTGAATGTGTAATGAAAGCTGACCTTTTTGTTCACTTATCATAATATTGTGAGAATTTATGTCATTCTCTGATCTCTTTCAGAGAAGGAGAGAAGAAAGCTCTAGACTAAAGGAAGAGGGAAATGAGCAATTTAAAAAAGGAGGTAAGGTACCTGTTTCAGCACTGATGCTGGGCGTCATGACTCCTCATCCTTAGAGTCTGTGAAGAAACACCAAAGAACATTTGGAAATGACTAGCCGACCTTAACTGCTAACAATACTGTGTTGCCTCCCAGCACCTTGGAATTTTGTTTTTTTTACCAGGTCCAGATTATTCTCATGTGGCAGTGACCAGTTACCATATGTCTCTAGGCACAGGCATAGTTTTTCTTTTCTGTAATGTACTATCTATAAACCCAGAAATTAGGAGGACAAACTCTTGAGTTTTTGCTTTGGGAAACTCTTACTCGAAATGTTCATCCGCTGTGGCCTAGGGGAAGGATTTTGCTTGTTCTTTGGTTGCTCTTTCATGTGCCTTTTTCTGTGGATGCCTTAAGTAGAGAGATGTTCCTTCTGCATTTCCTATATTTCCTTAGGAATAAGTGGGGTTCATTCTTACAATTTGGGGGGACTATTTGATCTTATGATCAAATTCTGTCACATCTCAGAGTGTCTGTGCTTTAGAAATCTAGGAGTAGTAACATCTTTCCCTAGTTATTTTTAGGTTAAAAAAATTTTTTTCTTATATCCTGGTTCAGCAGTCATCACTCCTTTTATTCTAAGAGAACTAAAGGTTGTCTGAAAGCGTATCTCTGTATTTCGGTATTAAATATTTCAAACCTGAGAAAGAAATGAGTAGGCAACTTTTCTTTTAGTTCCCTGACCATAATGCTGTGTGTGACAATGAATATATAAATTTATCACCATCTTCTGTTTTAAGTTATTTGGTCAACTACTGATTTTTACATTGTTGCTTTTATAAAATCTCTCTCCAAACGTTTCATGGAAGTGGTTTTAGTCAGGTTGACTCCATGAAAGCACAATTTCTTTAATGAAAATATATACATAGAATTTTTCTCTTTATCCTGGGCCATTAATCCCAGATTTTCGTCTCTTTCATCTGTCCAGTTCTCTAATCCCCTTTCAAAACTCTTTACTAAATTGATCAGCCAAATGAAAGGTGAACGTATAGAGTATTCTTTTGGAGACCTTTGTCCCGTGAATGGAAAGCTATGCATTCTGAGATCTTTTGGAATACAGTGATATCAGGTATAAAATTGTAATGACCTCTCATGTTTTATCTTATCCTCAGATTATGTAGAGGCCGAAAGTTCTTATAGTCGAGCCCTTCAAATCTGTCCATCCTGCTTCCAGAAAGACAGGTCTATTCTGTTTTCAAATAGAGCTGCTGCAAGGATGAAACAGGTATGTATCTTTGACCTTTTCATTTTAAGAAGCACATGAACTTGCATTGTTTTCGTAGGATAGCGTCTCTACAGAAACAAACAGAGGGGATTTAAAGTTGCTACCTCTCTTTTCCTACCCCTATATTTCCCTGATTTAAAGGGCATGGGGAGGATAGAAAAATATTTTGAAAAACTTGAGTCAGGTTACTGTTCACATTCCTCATTAAAGTGGCTGAGTGAACACTTTCAGGGAAGGAAGCCTGGCAAAGTTTCCACCAAACTAGGGCAGGTTAATGAAGCAAAGAGCCAAGTAGTACATGTCCTAGAATAGCCACAGCTGCTTATTTTAGGTCTCTGGAATTCTAGATAAAGACTCAAAGGGACAGGAAACAGTGCTTAAAAACTCTGAACTTCAAGGTGCTTATCCCTGAGATTCTGAATTTCTGTTGAAAGTGTGGACTTAGGGAGAAACGTGCAAGAGTTGGGGTAAGAGGTACCCTAAAATGCATATAAGGTGTCAGGGAAAGTTCAAAAGCATTTTGTGTTTCCAAAGGATTGAGAACCTGGTACAGCAGGGTGAGTGTAAAATAGATGAGAGTGTAATTATATTTGTTTGGTATCATGTTGATATTAAAAATCAGATTTGTGATTTGTCTGATAGTCCTATTTAGTCAACCTAGTGAATCTTACTGGATTGAAATGATGAGAGCTTGAAAAAAAAAAAACAGTAGCACTTGTTTAACTGTGACTACTTGTATTCAGAGCCCAAAGGGTAGATTTTTTAACACACCTTTAAGCAACCACGAACCACCTAAGATTGGGTGAAGTGGTTTTCTGTTTGTTTAGATCTGGCATCTACGTCACTTTCTTTTTGATGTTGACTGAAATTCTCTACTGCTTCTACCAGAGTCCCTTTGGATGACCAGGGTTTGGGGGTGGGGTGGGGGCTTGAATGTTTGGACATGCAAACAGTTTTTTTCCTAACCCAAACTTGCATGTTTCATTATTGGATTCAGTGTCCAAGGTGAAGTATTTTTAGAGCGATTCATGTGGCATGAGAGAGGGAATAATTCTAGAGTACAAACAGACATTTGTATTAGGGGAAATAAAACAACTGTTTTAAGTTTATTTAAAACAACATTCATTGATATAGTCTACCACCAGTCAGAATTCACACCTAACAGTGTTTACACTTAGCTGGAACATTCTGATCTTTCACTTTGCCTCTCAGAGACATCTAGCCACATTCTTAGGCTGGAAATTATCATTGTGAAGTGGAATCAAGGTACCTTCAGTGTCACAGAAAGTGCACCACGCCCATTTGGCTCCTGGGATTAGGGATTCTTTGTTCCCACAATAGCCAGGTTACTGGCATTGGCTAGCATTGGGCTGTGTGATCTACTAGTTCTTGAGTTAGGAAAAGGTATGGCCTTACTAGTCTCCTCTCTGTCACGCTGAGGAGAACTCAAAAGAGAGTTGCTCTGTGACTCTTTGCTGTATAAAGGATAGGTTTGTTACTGGGGTTTTTTGTTTTGTTCTTTTAACTTGCATTCTTAATATTGTAAGAAGATTCTAAAATTATGGACTTGGAGACTTACAGGGTTAATGCAGTGAAGTGACTTAAGGAGCATATTCTGAGTTTAGGGAAGTGATGGGTTAACTGCTTTCAGGAGAATTTCTGAAAGGCAAGTTTGCAAGCTCAGCATCCCTGACTGGGTACACCTGGCCAAGCTTTATGTTTCATGTCTGGAGAGGGAAGAGGCAAGCTGGACTTAGGGCAGAGTTTCAGCTTTAGGCCTGACTACGCAAGAGCAGAGAAAATCCTTAGAAATAGGTTCTAAAAATAGTTACTTGGAGGCACAAAGAATACCACCAAAGCAGTTGTACACATAAATTATAAAGATTTATTCAATTTCAGTTTAAAATATGAAATTATGTGCCTTATATGTATAGAAATCTAATAAATTGGGGAAATACTGACTTACAGATTTCTTTACTACAGGACTTCCTGTTAGAGTTTTTAATATGTGAAATTGCAGTGATGAATTTTGAAAGAGATAATATAGTTAGTGTTCCCCAGATGACTCTGGAACTTTTTTTGCTTATTGTGGGTAAAATACACATGCCGTAAAATTAACCATTTTAACCATTTTAAAGTATACAGCTCGGTGCCATCAGTTATATTCATAGTGTTAGGCAAACATCACCATTGTCTGGTTCCAGGATTTTTTTATGACCCTAAAAGGAAGCCCATTAAGCAGTCACTCCCCATCTGGGAACTATTTTTGATTGAATCCTGAAACTCAATTTGGTAGACATTGCTCTAAAAATATTCTGCAAAATATTTGGCATTTGCTACAGTAGCCATTATGGAAGTGTTAAACATTTATTTGAACTAACATTTCTCTAACATTGTAGAAAATTTCTAATATGGGGGAAATAGACATTTTAGAGCTTATAAAAGTTTAATAGCAGATTAGTGTCAGAGCTGAAACTAGAGTCTAGTTCTTTTGATAGTCTGTATTCTTTCCACTGCCCCATGCTTCTCGATTCAGCAAGTCAAATTAGATATTTTATTTGGCAAATTGTTTTGTATTTTTGTTTCATCAGTGAATAAATTAAGATTCATAACTGAGACTACATGACAAGCCACCCTGTGTCTGTAGATCTGTATACTTTCTGGAAGGTATCACTTTGGGTGTGATATTACGAGCTAGCCAAAGAGGAGGGTTATTAATTCAGTTATTCATATATCAGTCATTTGCCCTGTTTATTGATCATAACGTTTTCCCACTGTCAACATTCTAATGTAAAGTGTCTTGCAAATATAACAGGTCAATTGTAATAATCTTTAAAGATACTTTAGGAAGAAGCTACTTGAATAATTTGTTGCCTAGAGGCTTTCAAGTCACTGATGTCAGCATAGTTTGAATTTTAGGTTGGAAATAACATGCATGTTTTGGTATGCTTTCCTTGAAAAGCATTCTGCATCTCCATAAACAATTATTAATGATCAGCTTATGTCATTGAGCCTTTGGGCTACTGAGACAGAATTAGGGTGACACATATTAATGATCTGTTCCCTTTTAGGACAAGAAAGAGATGGCCATCAGTGACTGCAGCAAAGGTACAACTTTTTGGTCTTGTTACATGTTAACACACAAGAGCATTACCTCAGCTAGACAAGCAAATGTGGAGGCTCTCAGTCAGGTGTGTACTTGTACACATACACCCTTCTTCTGGGCCGTTAAAGCAGCTGTAGGCCTTTCTTAGAGGTACTGCACAGAAGTCGACTTAGTGTAAGCATGCTTTTGAATGGGTAGTTCAGTCAGTTTATCCTTTATTGGTAAATATGTGGAGAATAGTTCAAACCTACCTTGGCCACAGTAACAGAATTTACTTCCTGTATGTCCAAATTACTGTCCTTTGAAATTGAAATTGAAGATCTTAGCTGCTATTGGGGCATCTGAATCTGTGTGTTAAGGGTGGGGAGTGAGGGGGCAGTTGCTATTAGGGAATTGGTACTTGATACTTAATCCAAACCTCCTTGCCATCATTTTAACTATCCTTTCAGGTTCCAAACAACAAATCAAACCTTTGCTATCTGATATCTGAGTTCCATCATGGTCTTTTCATTCTGCCAACTAATAGGGACAGCCCCAGACATAGGATCACTGTTGTCTTGTTTTGTTTTGTTTTGTTCTGTTTTTTCAAAAATTTTCTGATAGGCCAGATGGTGGTCTTGTCTTTATATCCTTCTTGGTGTGGAGAACATGCATAATCCCTTTTCCTTGCATTTTGCTACTCTCATGAGTCTTTCTCCTAATTACTACTTTTGTAGTTTTTTTTTTTCTGTTTTCCTCCTTCGGATAGTATTTTCTCTGAGAGAATCATAGAGTTAGAAGGAACCTTATGTATTATCTAATCCCACTCTCAGACTAGGCATGAATTCCCTCTTCTGTTTTGTTTTTTAGGTTGTTTTTTTTTTTAGCATGAATTAGTCACCACCTTTGCTGGATTTCTTTTCTTTATACTTGGTATATCTTTAGAGTATCTGAATGAAACTGTTACTACATTAGAATGTATCAAACTTCTTCTGATCTATTACTGTCTTGGGCTGGAACTAATTCTGAATGTACTCTTTTGTTTAGAAGAAGCTGTTTAACCTTAAGCTGTGTGAGATGTGTGGGTTTGAAGAGTTTAAATTAGTAACACGCTGCTGATTTTCAGAGTTCTTTTCCCTGTAACCAAATGGTGAGAAAACGCCTTGTGAGCCTGATTAGCAGGGTATACACTAGGAAACAGAATTCATTTCTCTCTGTAACCCTCAGTGTAGGAGGCCAGAAAATGAGAGGAAGGGGAGGCAAGTGTTTCCAACCAAAGTGTTTTCCAGATTTGTTTTTGGATTTGGTTAAATCAATATTCATATGCTTATACTTAGTTGTTATGGGCTACATATGAGTTATTCAACCCATAGGCCAAACACATTGACACTAGTATGGTTGATTTGGATTAAGGACCCTTCTCCTCCCCCGCCACTCAGTGCATAAACCTTGGCAAAGGACTTAGCCTATTTCTGAGGTCATATTTGGAGCTCATTACTACCGGTTATGTGGAACAGTATTTAATGCCAGTCGCCTTTGGGCTTTTAGCCTTGGCATAAATAAAGTTTAAGTTAGTTCTCTTTATATGGATTGAGAAAGAAAATCACATGTTAAAGTGTTAAGTTGATGTTTTAGGTTTTTATAAAGTAATCATGGGAAATTCCCTGGCGGTCCAGAGGTTAGGACTTGGGTGCTTTCACTGCTGGGGCCAGGGTTCAGTCCCTGGTCAGGGAACTAAGATTCTATGAGCTGCGCAGCGGCAGCCAAAAAAAAAAAAAAGTAATCATGAGAAGGGTTTCTTCTCTTTGATACATGTTTGCATTGTTAGAAGCTCTCCGCTAGTTGAGAAGGGGGCAGTACCTGAGATAAAATGGGAATTCAGTTTTTTTCAAAGATGTAATAGAGATCATTGGAGTATTTTTTTCCTATGAGTATCATGTAGTTGGGAATATTTTAAGGGAATATGATGTGCTGGACTAAGGGGAGGTTGACAGTGTGTAAAGTTGAAATGTTGAGGTTTGGGTTCTTTCAGGAAACCTTCTCCCAAACCAGTATTCCCCTCCAACCCCTGTACCATTTCTCTGGTCTGCTTCATTGAAAGATGGTCTGTACCTACTATTTCCCCTTTATCTTCTCCCATTCTCTCCTCACACATCTGTTGGGCTTCTGTTTCCTTCATTCCCCTGAAACCCATCTTGTAAAGGTCACCAACAACTTCCTCCTGTTCAGTAGTTGCTTCTCTTTCCTCATCTTACGTGACCTCCCAAAAGCATTTAACACAGTGTGTCATTCCTCATTTTTTTCTGTTGCATTTTTTGCTGGCTTCTCCGTCAACCTTGTCATTTTGGAAGTCTCTTGATCTGTAGGTCCTTGTTCTTTTTTTCCTCTATATTTCTTCCCTGTATGATCTCATCCAGTTCTGCAACTTTAAATAACCCATCTATACGCTATAGTTTATATCTTTGGCTCTGCCCTATAGTCTGGACCCCTGTATCCCATTGCAAACTTGATGTCTCCTCTGGGATGTCTACTAGGCATTGCAGATTTACTTTGCCCAGAACAGACTCTGGGAGCTCCCCAGTCCCCATGCATGCATGCGTGAACACAGCTCGCAGTTAGTTTTTTTTCATTCTAATGAATGGCATTATTATCCATTTACTTGCTGAAACTAAAACCTTTTGGAGTCATCCCGGATTATTCTTTCTTTCATTCCACATGGCTTAATTAATAAGCATGTCCTTTGGGCTCTAATTCAAAGATATTTCCTTAATCTGGCCTCTCCTTTCCATCTCCACTGTTAGCAGCTTAGTCAGCATCCTCTCGCATCTGGACCATTGCAGTGACCTCCCAGCTGCCTCACTGCTTCCCCTCATCCCATCCACCTACAGCCAAAGTGATCCTTTAAAACTGTAGATCAGATTATGTCTTAATTTGCTTGAAACTATTCCAGTGGCTTCTTATCACACTTAAGAGAACATCCAAGCTCCTTTCTCTGGCCAGCAAGGCCCCCATGACCTGCTGGTTGCGTATCTTCAACCTCTTCTCTTCAGCAGCCCCTACCTAGTCACCAACATGCCAAAGCTATTCTTGCTTTAGAACCTTCTTGTTAGTCTTTTTTCCTATATGCTCTTCCTCAGCTTTTCACATGGCTGGTCTCCCTCATATAATCCTTTTTTATATTCTTTGACCACTCTCCAAAGTTACTTATTCCCCTTTTTACTTGGATTTACATCACCCTGCTTTATTTTTCACTATAGCACTGTAACTATCTGAAATTATTTGTATGTCGTCCTCTCTTGCCTCCTAGAATAACTTAAAGCTTCATGAGAACATGGACCTAGTCTGTTCTGTTTACCAGTATACTCCGGAGATGCACTACACTACGTACATGTATTAGGTACAAAATAAATAGTTACTGTGAAAGCATGAATGACTTTGTCATTTTTAAAAATGACTATATCATTTGAAAAGAATAAAAGTTCTAAAGCTATGATACTGCTTTCTAACAGAAAAAGAAACAACTCAAAAAAGAATAGAGAAATGTAGTATATTTGAACCAAAACTCGGGCACTGGATTATTAGAAGGGTAGTTGTTGGATAAAGGAAAGGATGTTATACACCAGTGACCTAAGGGTGTTAGAGCAGGAGTTTGAAGGAACAGTGAGGATTTAGATAAAAATGTAACCTCAGTAGTCAAGGCGTGACCTCAGTAGTTGAGGCCTAGAAAAAAAGAGAATGATAGCAGAGCCTGCCACCAAAGTTCTCCCTCAGGTTTTTTTTTTTTTTAATTAATTAATTAATTTATTTATTTTTATTGTCTGTGTTGTTGCATGCAGGCTTTCTCTAGTTGTGGCAAGTGGGGGCTGCTCTTCTGTTGTGGGACACGGGCTTCTCATTGAGGTGGCTTCTCTTGTTGCAGAGCACAAGTCTAGGCACATGGGCTTCAGTAGTTGCAGCATGTGGGCTCAGTAGTTGTGGCTCGAGGGTTCTAGAGTGTAGGCTCAGTAGTTGTGGTACACGGGCTTAGTGGGATCTTCCTGGGCCAGGGGTCAAACCGGTGTCCCCTGCATTGGCAGGCAGATTCTTAACCACTATGCTACCAGGGAAGTCCCTCACTCAGGTTTTTAATATATACCTTCAGATTCCCTCTTACTCTTTCACTGTGCCTTGAGCTCTGTGTTTTGGCCTGTTCTGAAGTAGCTGAAGGACAAGTGGGTGGAAACCAGGACTTGGGGTATAGACCAAGGTTTGGTAAACTACAGCCACAACCAAATCCAGCCTGCATGCCACCTGCTTTTGTACAGCCTGCAAGCTAAGAATGATTTTTACATTTTTAAATGGTTGGAAATAAAGTTAAAAGAGAAGTAATATTTCAGGACATGTGAAATTCAAATTGCGGTATCCATAAATAAAGGCTTATTGTGATACAACCACTCTTATTTGTTTATGCATGGTTTGTGCTTGCTTTCTTGCTACAGTAGCAGAGTTCAGTAGTTGTGACAGAAACAGTTCTGTCCCACAAAGCCTAAAATCTTTACTGTCTGCCCTTTTCAGAAGAAATCTGCCAACCCCAGGTATAACCTTTGACAAATAACTCTTCCATATGGGGACCCATGGAGAATGGTTAATAAAGAAACTTGATATAGCTAAGGATGTATAGGCCCCTTTTCCTCATGGTAACAATTATTTCCTTTCTTTTTACAGCAATTCAGTTAAACCCCAGCTATATCAGGGCAATATTGAGGAGAGCAGAGTTGTATGAGAAGACTGACAAGCTGGATGAAGCCCTGGAAGACTATAAATCCATATTAGAAAAAGATCCATCTGTACATCAAGCAAGAGAAGCTTGTATGGTAAACCCAATTTTTTTACAAAAATATTTTCTATTCCTTGTGTTGGTACTCGGTGAATCGTAAATAATCCTTTGAGACACAGCTACATGCCATTTCTATGCTTTTGAGAAGCTTATCAAAATATATGGGAGATAAAATTTTGAAGTGGTGGCCGCACTTCCACTGTACCGTGTAGCATTTAATCTTCATTTTAAAAGTGTTATCTGTGTAATCCTTTAACCTCTAGGGTTGACAAGAACTTTATTACATTGTTGGGCTGGGGATATCTTGTCTACTTGTGTAGGTGTATAGTTTAGTCAAAAGTGAGTCTTAATATTATAGATAATGAATTTCTGGTTTTCTTTTCATCCTTTTTGTTACTCAGTCACCAAGGTTTTATCCATTGTCGTATGCCCAGCACATTTCCAATTGAATATATCCTAACCTAACCTTCTTATCGCTCTTAAAATGACTCTAGTTCTTGTCCTTGGCACTAAAAATCCTTTTGCTTCTAAAATCATAATATTTTTATGTCAGTTGTAAGTTAACTAAATGTTACTGATTTTCCTCCCTTTAAAAATAACTCCAGATTTGTGCTCTTACCTTGGCACCACTCTTTGATTATCTCTAACGCACAGAGCAACATAATACTCTGAAGGATGTGTTGCAGAATTGGATGTGTGTATCTTACTGCCCCCAAGTAATGGGTGTTCAAATAAGTTTGACAAACGCTTTAACTAAACAGGTTTCTTTGCTGCCAGACTTTTCAGAGGGCCATTAGGAGGGAGAGGTCCGTCCTGAACCCAGTTTGCAGCAGAGGTGGTAGGAGCAGGACAGCTGCAGGCGTCTTTATTTAAGCCAGACTTTTCGGTTTTGTTTTTTTAATTGAGGCCACTTGCCAACATTTAAAGATGGAAAGATTTTACTAGATAAAGATCTAAGTTGGGCTCCTCTTGAAAATTGGAAGATGCGGACATGCTGGCTGCTTCTTGAACTCCCACACACTGGCGTTCAGCTGGAGCTCTCAATTCCATGCTGAGCTTGCCCGTGCTATTGCCTTACACCCGGTCCATGACTTATTTACATTTCCTGTCTGGCTCCTGAGGGTATCTGAGTCCCTGCTATACCGGTTTCCATTTAGTTCATGGGACTGTTATTCCACCAGGCAGACCTGAGATGTGTTGACTCACCTCCCAGCACTAATAGTCTAGGTGGTTTGAGCTTTGTTTTTGCTTTGTTTTTATACCCACTTGAGGTGAATTCCTTCAGTGACAACAGATCTTTTATTTACATAGAAATGGAATAATGGGAGAAAGGCTCGTTTGGGTAATTAAAATACGTAAGCAATTTGAAAGCAGTTTTAATCCTTTATCTGACTTTTAACATATCGCTGAATGGTGTTAGGATTAACTTAAATTTGACATGAGGAAAGGGAATAGAGTTCTTAAAATCTTGGTTAATTTCTTAGTAGCCTCTATCCTTGTCAGATTAGTTTTAAGGCTTCTGTGAAAGAGAGCCTTTTATTAAAGCTGGTTGTTATATGCATAAAGAATTTGTTTTGTCTTGAATTATTACAACTGAGTTATTATTGGAATCCCAGAGTATTTGGGGGCAATTACAGAGCTAAAAGTGGCCATAGTGGACTCTAATCTAGATCAGCTGGAAGTGATTTGGTTCCAGGGGACATTTGGCAACGTGGGGAGGCACTTTGTCATGACTGGGAGGGTGCTATTGGCATCTAGTGGATAGAGGCCATGGCTGCTCACAACATTCTGCATTGCACAGAGCAGCCCCCACAGCAAAGAATTATCCAGTCCAAAATATTCATAGTGCCAAGGTTGAAAAACCCTGAACTAGATGATCGTTTAGGAACATCCATTACTGATAGGATGCTTCCTCAACAAATTAGATTATATAAAGAAAGGACTTCAAGCTAAAAAATACAAATGAGCAAAAAAATTAATAATAGAAATATTACCCATAATCCCACCACTTATACCACTGTAAACATCTGGTGTGTATCCCTTCAGACATTTTGTGTGTGTGTGTGTGTGTATTTTTCACCAAATTTTTATTGAGGTCCTCCTTAGGCTGCTGTGCCAAGAACTGGGAATATAGCATTGAACCAAACAAAACTCCTGTCTCTGTAGCTCACCCACAGACAGATATTTGGTTTTTTCTATATTTAATAGGATCACGTATATGTACTTAACCTGATCTCACTTTCATCTGAGGTTTTTAATGTTTCTCAAATTCAGAATAAAGCCAAAAGATTTTCACAACCCATGTTTTGGTGCTTTTTCCTCAGAGATTACCTAAGCAAATTGAAGCACGTAACGAAAGACTAAAAGAAGAGATGTTAGGTAAGCCTGCTTCCTTTACCTTCTGTTGACCGTAAATAGCTAGGAAGCTGGGGATGGGGCCATCAGTACTGTTATTCACTGGAGGAGAAACAATAGTTAGAAGCGGCTTTGGGGCCCTTCGTTTGTTGTGGGCACCAGTACTGTGGGGCTAGTGAGTTCTTAGCCATTTTTGACTCTATAAGGAGCAGTGTGGTTTAGAGTGGGTATCAACTTTTCAAAAACTAAACTTCCATTTTGTGTTATTTTTTGGAAAATTTTCCTCCTTCAAGAATGCAAGCATAATTAACTCCCAACCTGGGCTGCCACCAACCTCTATTTCAGATCATGAATTTCATAAAAAGAGTTGAGTTTCTTCATTGAGTAAACAACTTCAGGTGTTAATTCATTAGGATGCAATCAGTACAAGCTAATGTTATGTCAAAACGAAGGGGATTTTTGTTTTGAAAATGGCAGTCAGAGTCCCTTTAGTATTTGAGAAGACGTGAGAGGGTAAGAATTAGCAGTAAATAGGAAGGGGGAAAAGACTGTGGGTGGAAGGTCAGGGAAATGGTTTCATTTGACCCATGATTTAGTTACTGCTTGTATTTGCCAAAACATTTATAGTTGGAATTAGAGAGCTCGTCTCATGAACAGTCTGCTTGACTAAGGGGAGTTAAGGTTCCTGGACAGAGAGCTGCCGAACATAGTCTGCTTATAACCTGTCTGGTAGTTCTCTGTTCAGGATCTCCTATGTGTTTTTCCTTATGAATATTTTCTAAATCTATTTTCGTGAATTGCAGTCACATGGGACTATAGGAAGATCATTTAAAATAAATTGAGCCTGGCCATTTATAGCCTTTATGTATCAGTATCCAGAGAAAGAGACAAATTTCCCCAAAGATCACTCTGATAGCAGAGTTGATTCAGAAGAAGCCATTAACCGAGTTGATCCAAAGCCCTCTGACCCATGCTAGGTAGACTCAGACTCCAAGGATAGGTGCTTCAGACTTGGGGAGATTTCTGGAGTCTCCCTTAGCTTTTCCAAAATTGGCTCTTTCCCTGATTTACATATTTAAATTTGACACCATGTTTGAGCATAAAAGTTATTTTGGAGGTACTTTTTCTTCAAAGAAGAGGGAAAAGAGCATTTCTCACCTGTTCACAGTGATGCTTTATTTTAGCCAAAAAAAAAAAAAAGGAAAAATTTTGCATTTAGCTGAGCTGGATTTCATGCTGAAAGAGATGACTTGGTGAATGACCATAGTGGATTTGGAAAAGACACTTAGGCACTGGTCTCTGCGTCTGTTTTGTTGTTGTTGTTGTTTGAACCAATATGGAACAATAAAGAGATAGGTATAAACTGAATCTTAAGTGCCATTGTCCGTTCCAGATGAAATAAAAACTCCCATCTGTCCTTGTCACTCTGAATTCTAATGAGCTGATGTTTCCTGTCTTGTGGCTTTGGCTTTTACTTATGTTGCTCCCTTCATAAACAACTTAAGTCACTTGGTAAATAATATGTAAGTTTGTTGTTGCACACGAGTAGTCTGAATGGCTGGACTCCTTTATTTTCTTAATGAATGTAAGGGTCATGAATAAAATGTTGCTTCTGGGTGCTGCCTACCGTAGGAGAGCCTTAAAGGGGGAAATCACTCTCCACGTGGAATTGCAGCCCCGCAAGAACTTTCTGGTGTTCTTCCTTCCTTGTTACAGATAAACTAGCTTTGATTCGTGTGCTTTGAGATTTTTGGAGGCTGGTCCCTCTAGAAGCACAGAGTAACATCAATTGCTTAGGAGTTCTGAGTCAGCTTTTTGCAGTGGACACGTGATTTTTAGTGCTAGTTTCTCTGGGAATGATGGCTTCTGCTGGAAGACTGGCAGTTAAAGATTTTTAAAACTGCTTAACACACACAAAAAAAACAAAAAACTGCTTAACACTGTCACTGGCATTTACAAAGTTATGTAATTATTTCACAAAATGAGGTTGTCTTTAAGTTTGTACAATAATCTTGACTTCCTTTTTGTTAGAAAGAAGAGCTATGTACCCCCCTTCTTGAGGAAAACAATTGTAATTGGAGTTATGAATGGGTAGAACATACTTGCTCTTCTCTTCTTAGCCTATCATTTATAAATGTCATTCTTAGAACAGGAGTAGAGACCCAGGGTGGCCATCAGTCATAGCACCACAGTCCTTGCCAGAGAGGACGATCATGCTGGCTTTAGATTTGAGGAAAGGGGTCAGTAACTGGAGTGTTTCCTTTTGTCCTTTTCTCTGGAAAGATAGCCTTGTGGCTGTTATAGCCAGGGAATATAAGACTTAAAAGGATTTAAGGGTATAGTCAGTGGTGTGATGAGGTGGGAAGATGTCCTGACAGAGCACCCCAAGAGGCTCAGAGCGTCTAGCTTCTGTTCCAACCATTCTGGGAGATCTGCTCTTCCTACCTCAACCGAGAGGCTGTCCTGACCTGGAAAACCTAGAGCTGTGACATGAGACTCATTGGTACCCCCGAAGGATCAAGAGACGTGGGCGAGGCATTGTGCCAGTAGCCCTGCCTTCCTTTCACTGGCACCCAGCTGCTCGGCACATCCAGGGGCCTTGTTCCTCATCCAGCCCATGTTTCCCACTTGTACCATCCCCTCCTTCCACCTTCTTGGAACAGGTTGCTGGCCTCCTGATTCCTGAAGTTACTCAGGTGTTCACTCCTGGCCACTAGCATCCTAATGAGCATGCTTTTGTGAACTGAATTAAGAACACCACCTTGTATGACCCATATTCAAAAGCTGGGTTTGGAGCTGGAAGTAAACTTGTTCGTTGTCGTTGCAAGGATGCGACATTCTTATTTGATTATTCCTGTGCATTTTGTGCTTCTCTGCAAGTGGTAGAGGGTCCTAGAATCAGCTCCCTCGCCGTATCACAAGAAAGCCTCAAAATTGTTACTGTCCCTTAAAACTGCTGAAGCCATACATGTGGGTATGGAAATCCAGGCTCTTTTTTTCCTCACGTTTCCCTTCCTGCTGCCCTGTCTAATACTCACTGCAGACTGTACACTTGCCATGCCATGTGCTCTAGGCACTGGAGAATCTCTCAGCCAGTTCCATATTGCTGTCACCTCCTCAGGAGGGAATGTCAGTTTTGGGTTTTCAGTGACCTGCTTTTTGCTTCATTTTCTAGCTGCTGATCCTGTAGCTTCTCCTCTCAGGAGACTCACTCCTGCTGCTTTGATTGTTCTTGGTAAGGCTTCCTTCAGCCTCCACTTTCACCCAAGAGCTAATACATAATCATTTGAATTGGGTGTGAATTTTATTTTCTCTATTCTGTGTTATCTGTTAATTTGCCTTTTGCTTAGAGGAAAGCAACAGTCAGCTGCTTAGCTTAGCTTCCCGCCCCATGAGAGGAAATGCAGTGTCAGGATTCACTGGTATGCAGTCGGGTTCTCCTAATAGGAGAACGTCCTAATGGATCTGTTCCACTGGGCCCAGACCTCAGTGATCTTAAGGAGGTGAAAACAGATGGCCTTCCTGGCTCTCCTGGTGGTTAACTGACTACTGCACAGTCAGTATCTCCAAAGAGAAATTACATACAATGAGTCAGTTGGGTTATTATAATACAATGTTGCTTGGAGACACAGAAATTACTATTTATCAGAACTGGATCCAGTGCGAAGCATTGATCTCTAGTCATAAATGTTCTTGTCTAAGCACAAGCAGTGTTGGACTCTTCTCTTTGCCATGGGATCTCGTCTGATAGATGAGAGCCTAACAGGGACACGTGGACACGTTCAGGCTGAGAGATGGTGCCAGATTTGCTACAAGTGGAAATAAGGGAACCTAATTGACTTCTGCCCAGTTACGGGGAGGGGTGGAGTTTGGCAGCCAGTGGAAAGTGTGGCGGATAGGCTAGTTTGGCAGATGGTCCTGTCTTGGGTCCAGCGAAGCTGCTCTAGTCTCTGAGCACCCAGCCTGACTGAACGGCAGCAGGGAGGTTCATGAGCATGTGATTGTGTGCAGAGCCGGCAGCGTGATCTCTGCTAAAGGTGCTTCTCTGCCACCGTCATAAACAGTAGAAGGTGAATTTTGCAGACACGAAAACTTGATGGTTCTACTGTACTGTTGTGCTGTTCACTTATGTTCCCATTGGCCCTGCACTGATTTCAGAGCTTTTTAAAATTGTAGTTGACTTACAGTATTGTGTTACTTTCAGGTGCATAGCATAGCAATTCAGTATTTTTGCAGATTATACACCATTTGAGGTTATTACAAGATAATGGGTATAATTCCTGGTTATCCTTGTTGCTTTTCTATTTTTTATATATATATATATATATATATATATATATATATATATATATATATATAGTTTGTATCTGATATTTCCCTACCCCTAATTTCAGAGCTTCTTTGCCCGACAGCGTAGACATCAGATGCTTGTTCATCTGATGAAGAGACGTGAATAAATGGCCTCTTTCCCAGTATGTTGCACTAACTTTCTGTCAGAACCACCTCCAGGTGCTCCTCTTGTGGTTTATTCTTCTCTTTGCCCCACAGCATTATCAGCCCTGGAAGCTGTTCTCAAACCATCAGTGGCCTTCACCGCGCCCTCCTGCCTCCCTTTCAGCCCTTTGGACGCACTGCCCACCCTTGCTTGCCTGTCTCTGTGCATTTGCCCCAACCATTTGTGCCTGCACTGCCCACTCCCTCTGTCTCAGATGGTTGCAGTCCTGCCTGTCCTTTGGTGGTGATTGAAATGCAGACTCTCACACACAAAGCTCTGCCAAGCTCTCCCTCCTCAAGCTGGAGGGGATCTTCTTCTTACTGACTCTCATAGCATTTTATATCTCAGCTACATATGAGCTCGGGCTTCTGTGTGTGTCTTATCTTCCATCAGATCTGTGCTTATTTTGATGTAAAGACCATGTCATGTATCTTTGCATCACCGCCACACTTATGTACTTAGTACATGTTAGTTGAATCAATTCATGTCAGTCAGGTAACTTCAGGTCTTCTCTAACTTGGAGACCGTTTCATCGTGCGTCTTTATTACGTGTCTGCTACCTGCCAGGGACTTCATGTATGTTGTCTGTTTAGCAAGCAGACTTCCCATCTTCTGTTCTACTGTTCTAGCGATCATAGTCAAGCTGTTGCGGAATGTTATAAAGGCAGAGATACGAGAATAAAAGGAAAAAGAATGTCATATGTGTTAGGTTGGGTCCTTGGAGAAACAGAAGGCAAGATTTGATTAGAAATACAAGAGATTTATTGGAGGAAACACCTGCAAGGGAAAGTGAGGCAGAAGGGCGGGAGCTGGACGTGAGTGGAAGCCCTGTCAGATCCCTGAGAGGAGGGGGGAGTTGGGTCGTAGAAGTCGTGCGCTGCAGGGTGGTGCCAGGGACGTTTCAGCAAAGCCACTGGGGAGCCAGTTACCTGTCCCAGTGGTCCCCGTTCTGTCGCTGCCCTACTGGGTCACTGACCCGTGACCTCTGCATGAAGGGAGCTGTGCTTCCTGCATCTGGAGAAGCACGTGTTCCTGGCTGCCACGCCGTGGAATCAGCCAAGCTAAGGTCCCAGGCTCCTTGTGGTGGGCAGGTCCTCCGGCCAGTTAGGCAAAGTGAGGGCCTGCGCAAGGCCCCCTGCTCCCTCTCCATCTGCAGTTTGAATACTTGTGCCCTTGCTTTGCCGCCATCTCCAGGGCACAGCGGCCTCCTCACCACCTTCAGTAACTGCTCCCCATCCTTCAGAGCCTCGTCTCTCCTGAAACACCTTCCTCACACCACTGCCCGGGCCCGAGAGCTCCTCTGAGCTCACCACAGTCTGGTGTCTGTCTGCCCACTAGGCTGAGAGCATCTCAGAAGCCAAGAATAACTTGTATTCTTTAGATCCCAGTGCCTGCTGTAGTAGAAACCAAGTAATATGTACCTTTGCGCTTCAGTTGTTGTTCTGGCAGTGGAGGTGGACTTGCAGTGATCCCTCCACCCAGGTGGTGGCCCCTGGCTTGGTGGACAGTCCAAAGTGGCCCTGGGACAGCCTCCTCTGGCGGCCCTTGAGGCTCCTCCTCACTTCACTCAGTCCGTGTCAGGAGAGCCAAGGATTGTGCCAGCAGTGACATTTTATTGGGCTACTTTAAATGTTTGTTTCCTCCCTGTCCTCTTCAGCCTCAAGACAGACAGACAGACAGCCAAAGTTCCGGCTAACTCACACTTTCGTGGGGAGGCCCTGTCTTTCCTTGGCCCATTGTGATCCCCTGTTCACACATCCATCTACCGTGGCTGTGCTCTGGGCCTCTCTGTGCCGCCACCTGTGCAGGGACAAGGCCTGTGCCGGTGATTCTCCTTAATCAGCAGCACTGAGCATATGTGTTCCAGGTTTAAGTTTGGGAAGCCTACCTAGAGAGTGGTCATTCTGGGTTTTGGGAACTTTCTGTGAGTATGGTGAGCTTCTGGGGGCTAAATCTTACACTGAATCTGTAAGTTCTTTCTAAGAGTTACCTGCAAGGGCCTTGACATTTAAAGGCCGTGCATCTCTAAGTTCTTTACCTGGGATTTATTTCAAAGTGGAAGACCTCAGAGGGACAAAGCTGCTAATAACAAGGGCAAGGTGGGAAGGAACCTGTATCTCTGATGATCAGGGGTTTCTTTCCCTTTTACCCTCATCCTCATATCCACTGGAAGTGGACCTGCAGGAAAAATTAGAACACTTTAGAAATGGTTGAAATATGTATTCATCCATCCTCACCAAGATTTTCCAAAACACTCCTAGTTTCAGATACTCCATTCTGTTGCCCCACAGATCCCTACGGATCTCTCCGATGTCCTGGAAACTCCAACTTTTGTACAAACTCTGTGGCCCTCTTGTATGGAGAATCAGCATGAAAATCCATGGTTATACTGTGTGTGTTCATTTTGACTATAGGACATGAACTCATCTGGTGATTAACAAGGAAAGCCTGAAACTCGGAGAGGGAGACAGGGCTATTGAGGTTGATGGCTCTGTACAAAAGAACAAGATCTCCTGTTGCCTGAGAAATGATGGGTTTGGTGCAGAAGCCGAGACTTTACTTGGAAAAGCAGGATGCTCTTGAGTTGGAACCCAGGTTCATTAGAAATCCGCTGAGTGGAATTAGATTCAGCAAGTTGCTCTGCTGTTTCATGGAGAGTAGACTCGGAGGGGCCTCAGTCCTCCCCTCCAGGCTTGACCTTCGGGCCCCAGGAGCAGCAGCCCATCGCTCATCCCAGAGCCTGTCCTCTGGGGGCTCTGGACAGTCTGGACAGGAAGTTTTGCTGTCCCAGCAGGGTTCCCTGTGCTCATCTACCCAAGCAGTGGCTCAGGGTGGACGGCACTGAAGTGACTGTTCTGCTGTGGGCACATTGGGGGCTGAGGGTTTCATAATTTTAAAAGCAGGAGTTTCTTTAACTGCAGGGAGATACTCTATTTTGTAATCAGATAGTGAGGCAGTTGGGGTCTTCCTGCTTCTGCTGATTCCCTGTATTTACTGGACTTGTTGCTTTTACATTGCAGGTAAACTAAAAGATCTTGGGAACTTGGTTCTCCGGCCTTTTGGACTCTCCACGGAGAATTTCCAGATCAAACAGGATTCCTCTACTGGCTCCTACTCCATCAATTTTGTTCAAAATCCAAATAATAACAGATAACAAAGATAACAATAACAGATAACAAAGATAAAGCTGGCTTGGAAATTGTATGCTGCTTGTGTTAGCAACGGGAAAGGTCTTGCCAATGTTTAACTTTTAAAAGCATCTTATCTCAAAGACAGGCTATCTAGTAGAGGCCAGTGCTCTCTTTTCCCCCTTGTTTTATGAGCAGGGTGAAACACACTTCCTGATGTAATGAGCCTAATTTGATTTCCATTTTAAGGTGGTGTCTGTGCAGCTCTTGCCCTGGTTCTGGCTGTCCTTTGTTTTGTTCAGGAGAAAGCCTGCTTGTCAAGGCTCACCTCCCCGAGCTTCACAAAAACAAACCCAACCAGTCTCCTTGGCCGATCAAACCTGCCGGTCGGAGACTACCCAGCAACAATAGATGGGGTCCCTACCTGCTGTCCCCTCGCCCTGATCGTGCACACTGCCCAGGCTGCCCTGCGTGGGCTCCAGCATCTCCTGATTTCCTCTGTGGTAATAAACGCTTTCTGTGACAGTCTGAGCTGGGTTGTGAATTTTGTCCCCATCACAGCAGCTAAAGCAGAGGACTTTCTGGCTTTAGGAGTGGTGTTGGTTTCGAGCTGTTACTGGATTCCACAGATCTGCCCAGAATCTTAGGTGCCACCCTGAAGATGATCTTGAAGAGTTGACCATCCTACCATGTATCAGAATTCACAAACTCCATCTCACAAGCTGTCTTGGGCCTCTCCAGGTTTGTGCAGATAATTACGAAATCAGTGTTTTTGACCAAGTATCAGTCTTGGAAACCTCAGCTTACAATAGCTTCTTTCAGGAATGGTGGTATTTAAATCCCAGAACAAAATCATATTCTTTTAAAAGACTCCATGAATACCCAGCAGTTTCAAAGGTAGATTTTTTTCCCCTAGTCATCGATGCTGGTGAAACACTTGATTGTTACAGTTTGAGTGTCAAAGGCAGTGACGTGCAGGTTTCATCTTAGAAATGAAGTACACATATCATTCTGTAAGTGACATACAGGAGGCATGCTCCCAGTGTTAAGAATTGTGCTGTTCTTTTGAACTGTTCCTCAAAGCCCCTTAGCGTGTGTTGGGAGGCAGTGGAATCATGTGCTGTGTCTACACTGTGTGATTTGCTAAGCCTGGCTCCCAGACTGAAATGAAATTCTTTATGCAGTTTACAAGGGGAAAGGGAGAAGAAGAAAGAATGTGGTTAATTTTGCTTTACTATGTTTATGATAAATCTGGCACCTAATTTTTCCCAAAAGGTGTGTGTGAGAAATCACACAAATTGTACAGAAACCTTGGCTGAAAGCCGTGTGATCCACCCGTCAGTGGTAAGTGCTTCCTGTGCAGCCAGTGCTCTGCTGGAGTGGCACTTCTCAGACCTCTGCATCTCAGGACCCTTCAATACAATTTAAAGAGTACTTTGCTTTATGTGGATTATATCTCTTGATATTTACCATATTAGAAATTAAAACAGAACTTTCTTAAATATTCCTTTAAAAATAACGAAATACGTTTTATGTTAATAAAAATATTTTAGAAAAATATCTATTAAAAAATCATAGTAAGAAGAGAGACATCATTTTACATTTTTGCAAATCTCTTTATAATGTGTGGTTTGATAGACGATAACAAGATTCTAACAACTGCTTCCATACTCATTTTGTCACGATATCCCATGCCACTATAGCCTGCAAAATTCTGTGTACCCACGACGTACTTGTGACAGAATGATGAACCACAGAATGAAAACAGTTTTGATTCCATGGACACCTGAAAGGGCCTCTGGAACCCCCGGGGGAGCCTTGGCCCACCTTGAAAACCACTTTATCAGATTGTGACTTTTGACCTCGCTTGCTGAGACTAAGCAAAGGTCAGGGCTGAGGGTCCTGAAGGACTATCTGAGTCTCCAAGGAATAGGAAATAAACCTGTTTGCCTAGAAACAGACTTTTTGAAGACAATACCATTGCTGCAGGTGGTGGTGGTTTTACTTCTTAGTCATCCTTCTTCCTCCTCCTTCCTCTCTTCCCCCCTCTCTCCTCCTCTTCCACTCTCTCACTGAAATCTTACAGGAGGTTAAACAAGGCCAACAGGTGCTTCTGGTGATTGGGCTAAGTAATGTATGTGGAATGGAAAGGAAGGGAATCTAAGTAGGTGTGGGTTTGCTTAAGCCAAGGAGTTTATCTACCACTGTTATTTTTCTGCTTCCAAAATCTGGAAGAAAAGACAGATTCAAACCTTTTGAAAATGTTTGTTCAAACCTATAGAAAAATCCTGAAAGGGTTGAAAAGTAGGAAGAGTATACATACAAGGGAGGAAGGTGGTCTATATTTGCCTCCTGTTGCTAAGATGTATGATTTAAATTCTGTGATGCCTTCCTCCCCCCCACCAAAAAAAAAAAAAGGTATACCAGAATTTACTTTTAAGGTAATCACACTGTGACATCATATGTATTCTTATGCCAGTGACATTGCAGTGGATCAAAATAATTTTGGATTTCCTTGAAGATTCAAACACATATTTTAAAATACTATGGTGTATTCCCTATCTGCCTCCATGAATAGACCATGAGCTTCTGGAAGGTAAGGGCCATGTTTATATCTTAATAGCACCAGCACCTACTGCTTTACTAGGAATTTAGTAAATTGGTGTAAAGGATGTTTCACAAGAAGTGGCCTCAATGTGAACAAGCATTCTGTCCAGACATCTCTAGATTCTGTGGCCTTTAGTTAGTACCTGTTTTTTGAAGCTTAAAAAGACATTTGTAAAGAGTCCCTTTAAGCCAGTCTATCCCATCTTGTGCAGCCACATAGAATGTCCTCAGATGGTGATCATTCAAGCTGGCCTGTAAACATATGCCTCCTGGTCTTTAAGTTTTCATTTTTGCATCTTGGATATTTACAAGGATTTGTCTTGAGACTTTCAGAAATCCCCAACATGTCCTCTAGTTTCAAGTTCCCCTCCTTCCCAAGTCACCTTGTGTTCTCCGTATATGTTTCCACACCGTTAACCACCTTCTCAGTTCTCACGTGAGCAGCTTTTCCATTCATGGGCACCTCTGCAGAAGCCTTACCCAGGACATGGCACCGTTACAACAAATTCACACTCAAATGGTAGTTTTTCTATGCAGTGTACACTGTGGATTAGTTCATTTTCCACACATTGTGGATCAGAAGTATGGTTAAATCCTATTCTTAAAACCCAACCTCTTTTTCTAAGAACTCTGACTTTCCACATGTGTTTCCCTTCATCACAAGCACTGCGGCTGTTGTTTTCTCCCCTATCGTTTTGCTGCCTGTCCCACCCCCCCACCCCACCCCCCACTGCCCAAATGCCGCATCTTATCGAGTTATTGTGCTTATAGGACTAGAGGATGTTACACCATGCCAAGATGTGGAGGCTGGGAGTGGCTGAGCCTGCTAGCTAATGACCTGAACGTTGCAGCACTGGGCCTACGTTTGAGCTTCAGTAAAATGACAAGACGTCACACACGGGACCTCCAGAGTTGCTCAGGTATCGTCAAAGGTGTGGATGTTTGTTTAGTCCTACAACAGCTTGTGTAGCTGAAGGTAGGAAACTGCTTTAGGAAATGTTGCTGGGCCTGGTGCTCCTCGGGTCTCTGTGCTAGTTTCCAAGCCTGTCTCTGAGGTACATCTCACACAGCTCTCCAGCTAGAATCCAGACTGCTTTAGGAAGACCAGGCACGGGGACTTTCTGCAGGCGTGTTACTCTGGTGGGACTGTTGTGGAATGGGGAGCTGGCAGCAGCTGTTAAGTGTGAACTTGATTGAAGATGGATTTGGAAGGTTGTCTGTCTGTTCCCAAGAGCTAAGCAGACCTGTAAATGCTGTCTTTTACCATCGGTTTAGCAAAACTTGGCATGTCAAAGGGGAAGGCTGTGATAGGAGAGCAAGGAGGATGGGAACAGCCGTGCGAGTTAATGGCTGCTTTAATCTTCTTGAGAAAGACATTTAAAGGGAAGGGCCCAGTAGCCCGCCAAGACCAGAGTGCAGATCTGAGACACCACACAGGACAGGAGACAGCAGCAGCTTAAGCCCCTGCCCTTTCCCTCTCGGCTCTCTCTGCTTTCCCGTAGTGTGAAAGGAGAGCCTGTGGCCTGGTGAGGCACAGCCTGCAGCCCAGTGGTCACCGCCAGCCCACTGTTCTGTGTTGCTCCCTGATCACTTCTGCTTTCGACCCTGCCTTTCACCTCCCTACCTCATCCCTCCCTTATTTCTTAAGGCACTGAACTCTTCCTCTGATACTCTTGTGGGTATATACTGTGTCCCTGATACACAGCGCCACACCCTAGTAAAATCTCCTGGAAGCAATTTCAGTGAGGTGTTTATGAGCCTTTTTCAGCCTGCCCCCTCTGCGCTTCAGTAGTAACAAGCTTAGTCCTTCCATCACCTGGATTTCCCTTAAAAAAGGAAGTATGTGGACATTACACCACATATTTCCAGAAGTGGCTGGAATTTCTGTTCCCTCAAGGAGCTGCACAGCTACGCAGAGAACAGAGGTTTCCAGTCACTTTCTGTTGTCTGGAGAGCGGCCTTGAGCCCACACTAGACCGAGTCCATTAATACTCCTGAAAATGAGAAATGGATTACTTGCTACCAGCCAGCCTAACCATAGAGCAGAGTAACGTAACTGCTTAAGACCCTTCAAAGGGCAAGCAAAGGAAGTAATGATAACATTAGTTTATGAAAACCAATGAGGATGTCCTCATATTTCAAAGTACCAAAACTTTCAATCTTCCTGGCTAAGAGTGGGTAATTGTCGAAGGTAGGGATGGGCACGTGGGGTTTGTTACACTCTGCCTTTACAAATGTTTAAATAGTCCGTGATAAAAAATATTCCATTTCCTTCTAACCTCTCAGTCCTCTGAGGGCTACAAGCTAGGAATAATCTCCATCGCACAGAAGTTAATTTCTATCAGCCAGACTAGAAATATGACCCCCTACAGTTTATTTCCATTCACTCAAGGGGACACTTTGGAAGCTCACATTTCCCCCTTAGCTAAAGCATGGCAGAGCCTCCTGCCCCACTGCCGGGGAAGCCCACAGCTAATACCTTGTGGCCATGATTCAGTCCCAGCTGCTAGTTTTGGCTTGCTGAGCAATACAGCCTACCCAGATGGCAACTCCTGTCAGGCACTGGGACTCCTCAGCCATCAGACATCATGACAGATTGAAGGGAATCAACCCAGAGGCTCTTTAGGAAGCCTTTAGTTCTAAATGTGAGGAGCCAGAGCTGCAGGTAGTGAACCTCACTGTCCTTGGTGTGGTGCTGTGCCAGGCTAACGTCTGTATCAGACAACACACCTGACTCACACCAGGCAGCCGCCTTGTGCCGCCAAGCACACAGGTGCCCTCCAACTCCCCAGACTTAGGACGTCGGAAATACACAAATGTTAACGTCATCAAGCAAACTAAAAGACAGAAGGAGGAAGCCAGGGATGGGAAGCAAGGGAATGGAGTGAGGTGGGAAGAGTGTTAATTGATAAATTTCAAAGGATGTAGGCTTTGGTGGACTCTATGGTACTTGGTCTCAAGTATACTAGACTGGTAGGGATGGTTTGACTGCCCCAAAATAGAATGTGCTATCTGCAACTTTGCCTCAGGAAGTTAACTGGGAGGAAAGATCTGATAACTTGCTAGAGCTATGTGACACTGATTGGATTCTGCCATTGGTAGAGCTGCCTGTGCTGCAAAAGCTTTTCCAGCTGCTCACTTTCTACAGGCATAAAAGCAGGCTGCATTTAAACACATGTATCACCCCATCACCATCTTCTGTAAAGTTGCTTTGTGTCTCACTGAAACCCCTGGTTATGCTTTCCTAGGACAGTGACACATCAGACTCCCCTTTACCTCACTCAGGGCACTTCCCATTGCTGAATTCATTCACCTCCTTTAGATCACAGGTTTGAGCGGTCTGCTCAGTGTCCGCAGGAGTCAGGCACTGAATGCAGACAGAATTCAGAACCATAAGATTATAGAATATTTCACACAGGGAAAGAAGTTTCCTGATGTCACCCATGTTTTTGGCCTTGGCTGAGTAGGAACTAAAGAGCTAGTTGAGTGACACTTAGTTTCTATACCCCATTTTGGCTGGTGTGGCCGCTAACTGATTCTTCTGTCACTAAGGTAGAACTAAGATTAGAATCCACGTCTTTACCTTAGACTAAATAAAGCAGGTTGTTCAAATAAAAGCATCATCCTAATATCACCCACTCTCTTTTCCTGCTTTACGTTAGAGGATTGCTTCTACAAATGTGCTTCACGAGGGACTGAAGAAAGGACTAGTCCTAGAAGTAGCAGCTCTTCGGGACAGTGGCCTAGCCACTCTGTTTGACCAGCTCTTCCTTCCTCTGGTACAGGATGCCTGGGCTGTATTCTTTCATCCCAGGGTCATCACCTTCTTGATATCAAAGCAGAGTTATTAGTCACAAAATTTCTTTGTGAATAAGCAAAGATGTGGCAGGATGCTCATCAGCTAGGTAAAAGTATGCTTAAAAAACATAGCATGCTCTATTCAAAGCACTGAAGAAGAATCGTAACTTGAAAGAGTAGAAATGAACTATTAGGTATAAAAGCAAGAAAACAGCTTGCTTTTATGTGCAGTGACATACCCAGCCTGTGCAGGGAGACACTGGTACAGTCCATCCATACATGATTTGAGGACATGGATCTAAATTATTACACTATGTTATCTGAAGGCAGCACCCAAAGTTGCATCTGTGGCTTTTGTTACTCATTCCCTCTATCTTGTAGGAGTTGTATCCATAAACAGACTGTCATGTATACAAGACGATCAGGAATGGTATTGGAGGGGTCTCTTCTAGGCCTTCCCAGATAATGTGCACATGACTTGCTTACCTTCCCTGGGTCTCTAGTTCCATTTTCATTTGTGGGAAACTTGAGGGGAAAAAAAAAGATATTAATGGAGCCAGATTCCAGTGGCCTCCTTCTTACACTCATTTAGATAAAGTGAAATGGGACAATGTTTGCGATTAAAGACTCCATGTATACTCTGGAATAACAGGCAGCCTTCTAAAGGACTGCTTTACTCCAGCTGGGAAAAAACCAAACAAACATACACTGACCGAAGTTTCTGGGTCAGCCCTAAAAAAATCTCAACTGTCTGGTAGGTATCAAGAGGCTAATTTTTCCTGACAAACACTTGACCTCACATTGGATGTACTGGGCTTTTAAAAAAGCAACCATTTACCCATAAGGGCAGAACTACTTAAAATTAAGACAGGCAAACCCAGCAGCAGATGTTTGTTTAATCATCTCCAACTCTGAATGGTAGGTTATTCGTTTCCATCAGAAAAGAAAACAGTAATGTTTGTGCACAGGTTCCTAATTAAACTATTCTCCCCTCCTCTATCCTTGGTCATAAAGACATCCCATAATATCTCCCAGTGATTAAAACTACACGTTGCTCTTCTAAGGAAGCAGTGCTACTTGAAACAGCTCCCTAAAGGACAACTGGTTGAATTTTAACAGTTTAAAAAAATAACCTTTAAAACCTAACTCCTAAAAAGTAAACAAATAATTTTTATATAACTAAATTTAAAAAAAATCAAGACTTTATTGGATAAATGTTACACAATATTCTTTAACATTTAGGTCTCAGCATAGTTTAGATGAGAAACAATTTTTGTCATTCAAGTCTACAAAATGAAATAGGCTTGTGAAGATTTGAAATACAGATGAAGGTAGCATGAAGCAAAGCTTAAATATTAAGCAACTAAAGCAATGAAAGTGAAATAACATGGTATGTCTAGATTTTAAATACAACCAAGTTTCATTTTTTAAAAAATGAAAATCTGGCTTATAACAAACACCACTGAGAATTGTCATAAAAAATATTTAGATACTTAAAACCTAATCTCTCCCAGTTCTTTTGCCTTAATATTACTTCTTGGTCATTTCTGTCACTCTGCAATTAGAATTTTCAATTATACAAAATCTGCTATGACCTGGGAGTTACCAGGTTCTTGAAGTGAGCCTGAAAGGTACTGCTGGGTTACATATCTGAAAGAACAAGAGGGACCCCAGCCTAAGCTCCAGGGCCAGAGCGCAGGGAGCCACTGAAGTGCACATCATCTCTAGAACTCCCTGCTGCTACAGTTCCTGAGCTGACTTTTTCAGACTTAATCAAATGTGTGATGACTTCATGATAAAGAATTTTCCATAAAGACAATTTTAGAATGCAGTCAGACTTTTAGTTACTTACAGTGTAATCAGGATTTGCATTAACTCACTAGAAGCAAGACTGCCTACCTTTTCTTGAGTTGTAAAGCAAATCCTAGTCAGGTATAGTAAATATTCTAAAACTCACCCAGAACTTTTTGTTAATCCTGAGTGTGGGGTTAATAGGTAATTCCAAGCCTATACAGTAAGACTATGCAAAGCTTGAACACTTGAGCCAAATGCTTAAGTTATGTTGCTTCAAATGAATTTTGTATTTTTTTAATTTTTTGGCATTTTTTGTATTAAGTAATCAATATGGACTATCTTTCTGGTTTAAAAAATAAATCAGTATTGCCACTAAAAAACTTCAGGTTTATTATTAAAAGTACGGCACCATCAAATATAAAATGCCTTAAAAATGTAGTACTAACAGGTCCGTGTGGATTTCTCATTGTTTCCTCCATTCATTAAAAAAGAAAAATGAAGGTTTTTCATAATATGTATTTTTCATAGACAAGAAAAACATTATGGTCTTCATTAATAAGAATTCATGAAAAGTTCACCGTCTTTATGGGTCTGTTCCTGCTGCTTGTTCCCCAGGGTCAAGTCCCATCTGACACCTGTGAGGATTTCTTGCACTTAGAAAGAGGGGCTCGCTGTGGAGAGACGTCAGCATCAAAGTTCAGATGTTAACACCTTTTCTGAACTAGATAAGATCAGTAAGGATAGGGAGAATAATAAAAGCCTTTGCAGCTCAGTAGAATTAAGACCTGACATTTTCACTCCAAGATCAACACGAGCCTATCCACTTTGAGTCAGAATTTGAAACGTATGAATGTAGTTTTGAAACTGTGCACAAAATATTAAATACTGGTGGCAAATAAATACATCTTAATATGTTCTAACAAGCAAATGTATATTTACGATACTATAGACCTGCTTTATTAAAGGAAAGATCCAGATTTTCATGGTGGGTTGTGGGCACTTCGCCATCCTTTTAGGAGGATGTTAATAACCTTTTCTGTTGTTGTTTCCACTGGCACCCTGAAGGAAAGACTGGCCTCCGCATTTGTGACCACTGCTGTTTCACAGGAGAGCCGTTTTAGGATACCTTTGTTCATATCTGAGCTGATTAATAGAAACCTTGGAGAAAGCAGAGTTTTTAGTATGAAAAATAATTCAGCATTCTGTCATCATCCCATGCCTTTTAGGCGTGTCCAGACTGTACCGAGAAGAACTTCACGTTCAAAAGAAGGTACTGTCAAGTGAGTCTTCACACATAAAATTCAAGCGTTCTTTTGCGTATTTCACATCACTTTTCTCCTCATCTCATGCATAATTTATTGCAATAGTTTATTTTTTTTATAAAATATTCCCCTAATACCTTTTCTGTGGTTTAATGTAGCACAATTTGCAAGTGCCCCTTAATAGACTTGATTTTAACCACTGCCTGAACATTTACTTCTTAGTGCAGCTTTAAAAATCTGAGTCTCCAATTTCATTCAGTCCTGATGCTCTGGTGTTCTCTGTGTCATTGTGGTACAGGTCCACGAAACCAGCAGCCTGCTAATGTCTTTGTGCTGAAATATAGTAAAGAAAAGGAAGAAAATGTAGTTAAGCACAAGTAATTATATGAGAAGAATGATGTCCTTGTTTAAATTAAGCCCTACAGAGATGGTGGAATCACACCTGATTTCTTACTTCAAATCAGTCAAACTTGACCAGTGTGGGTTTTTTGAGAAAACAATTTACTGCCACTGTAAACCAGAAGCATTCCTGTTCTTTCTAAAGTATATCTGGCCAAATTCCAACACAAAGTGGTTGTCACCTTCACGTAGTCAGTCTGCACTTGAGTATTTTTTTAAATACTTATGAATATTTGCCTAATAAAGGGAATTTTAGCTTTGCTCTTTATGCACCATCTCACAATATAAAAGTCTGCAAGTCAGCTTCGCTGCTGTGGACTATGAAACATCAGCAGCCTTCCTCTAGCACAGGCTGCCTACCGGCTTAAGGAGCAAACTTATATACAAAACCAGGCTATGGAAAAATCAGCTGCAGCTGACACTGTCTACACATGTGCAAGAGCACAGCAGAGGGGGGTGGAGGGTGCCTCTCCAGAGGTAGACACGCAGCACGTCAGAAGGCATCAAGAGCCCCATTTTGCTCTAGGAGACAACTTAGGTACACTGGTTCCACTGACCACAGGGTCCCTCATTACACCAGGAAACCAAGTTATCAGCACCATACCTCCAACAAAAAGCCAGACTGAGCAGAACATTTATAAAGGGCGAGGCTTATAAAAATTAATGCTAAGTAGCATGACCAGAATGCTCATTACCGACCTTCCTTTGATACCAAGAAGTGGCAGAATCCCACTGAAGCCCGCTACAATCCCTGCTTATGCCTCTCAAACCTGAGGCCTAAGTACCAACAAAAGTTTGAATTTCAAAAGAGGTGATCTGTGGAAATAGATTTCTCCTTGGTCAAATGTATTTTTAAACCAAAGATATGGTATCGTCAGTGGAATAATAACAGACAAAACAAAAAAGCAAGGATAAAAGAAAAACCACCCCCACCCTTCCCAATATTTGACTTCCAAACGTTTCAAAGTAGATGTATTTCTCATTCTTTGTTAGAACTCTTGATCTCCTGTTAACTTCCCAGCGCTGCCATGCTTCATTCACTTATTGGATCAGGGCCTAGAAAATAAATTTCTATCACATTCCTTCTCAAGCAATGAAAAATTATTTCTAGCCATAAATACTGCACACATCAAAACAATAGTAGTTTCTGCTAACGAAAGCAACAGAATTATTAACATGGTTTTAAAATTTGACATTGAGCTAAGAAAAGTTTTTATTTTCTGAAAATATTATACTAATATGATCATACTAATAAATTTAGACTCATGGAAATTTGCAAGTAAATATTTTACAAACTGAAAGAGAAAGGTAAATAGCCAATTTCATGTACAATTCCATTTCCTTCTACTTATGACTTTCTCAATATTTGGCTTCAACCTTGGTGAGGCCTATTCAAGTTGGCTGGAAAGCCCAAGGATTGAAGCAGATCTTATTACTACTCTTATGAGAAGTGCAGAAAATTAAAAATGCTGTTCCCTCAAGGGATCACCAGGTAGCTAGACTCCTATATAGGTAAGAGTCCAAAATATCCCAGTCTCAATCTCTGATCCAAAATGTGCCATTATGACCCAGTTTGCAAATTACAGCTCATACACAATGATACAGCCCCGTTATAGCTCTTCACTACCTTCAAAAACCAGAGTTTAATAGCCTTAATTCAAGAAAGCAAAAAAAGTAAAAAAGATCCTAAGTTCAAAAGCAGCACAACAAAAATCCCTAAACCTTTCCAGCCATATAAAAGCCCCAAATAAGCCTTTTGAGCATTATCCAAGGAGGTTTTACTAAATGTACTTAAAGAAACAAATGACAACTACACTTCAGCATTATCTTTTGCCACCCTCTAAGTTTTGGCTTGCCTTATGTAAATGACAGTGGTTTTGAGGTTGATTTAATCATTAAGAATATATATATGTTCATATAACGATATATATATTCTTATATAGTAAGTAATGACTAAGAAGTTAAAGTAATGAACATAAAAGTGACAAAGAAAGACTGAGATAGTGAAAAGATAAATCCACTAGTTGACTTTCCATGGAGACTCAGTTGCTACTTGACATAATGCTGCAATCTGACACCCAACTTCTACCACCCTAGGATAAACTCTGGATTCACGGAAGCTTTCAGGAGGCCAGCGCTACTTTTGTTTGTTTGTTTGTTTAAACACAGCAGGTAATATTGACTGAAAGCTATTCTCACTCATGAAAACTATCACCAACATGAGGTACACCCAGCTACCAAGCTCAATGAAAACAAAGGAAAAAGAACTAGTGCATTCTTTTACGTCTAGCCTAATCTACTTTGGGAATGGTAAGTGATGACATGATGCCCTCTTCACTTTGTGGCAGGGCTTAACACAGACAGACCTGCCCGTTTCACTGTTAACTTCAATGCTCCCAGTCTGAATCCACAGTGGTCTGTCAGACACTGTAAGGGAGCAGCAGGACTCGTCACTGTCTGATGTAATAGCTGCCATTTGTTGAGACCTATGGTAGAAAAAACCAAGTTAACAAAAATAGAGCATTCGAGTTCTTTTTCATCCATTTTACCAAAAAAAAATTTAAAAATAAGACCAGAATTCAGTTAAATTTTCATAATGAATTTATTCTAGATAACTTGCTAGCTTCACACAATGTGAAGCTCTGGTACTAAAGGAAAAGACTTGAGGTGTGTACACACCAGTCTCGGCCAGGAGAGGGCACTCTCCAGCCCAAGTCAAGTGAGCAGCAAAATGCCTTGAAGGCTCATGAAGATTTTGCCCTCCAATGCTAACTCACATTTAATGCTCCTGACAAAAAATTTTTACTAGCCTAACACTAGCCTAGTGATGGAGCAGTCCTGACCTTCTCAGTATTCAACAAGGGCCAAAGTTGTCATTTCCTTATCTGCAGCATATCATTAATGAGCTCAGAGACTCCGTTTTGAAGAATCACCAAAATGGCCTGAATCCCTTTCTCCTTAATGCCAGTGGTACCTGTGCATACTATTCAGCACCTGAGCTTACTGTGAGGTAACACCTGCTTGAAATAAGTTTGACAGGGTAAGCTTTCTCTTAGGCTTCCAGAACAGAGACTTCACAAATGCTAAGCAAATGAAGGATTACTATTTTACGTCATTTTTTATTCGATTATTTGTTGGTTCCCTTACTTTCCCTACTTTAAGTACAGTAATAAGAAACAACCTCTCAGTATCAGTGTGGGCAACCCCGGGGTCACTGATTTAGATGATGTCCAGCCCCTGTAATATCTTTCTAATGCTAACTCAGGAGCAGTAGCATATAACCAAAACCTTAAGACTTCTCTGACACTGAAAAGGAGAAACTTTATACACCTGATCTATAAACAAACATGATTACTTCTGAATGTTAACGCAGAGAACAATGTTCTTAAAGAAAGGTTTAATAATGAGGTTATTTACCCTTTTGTTCATGGGAAAACTTAAATATACTATTAGCTAGAACCCAACAGCAGCCACACAAGAAAAACAAATATGAATGCACACAGAATTTATCTTTTGAACTCTCCCTCCATAGGTAAGACTTAGGTTTCAACAGTCATTCCAAAGAATCTCCCTTACAATTCTAGGCAAGAGTCAAGAAGCTGCATCAAAGAGTGAACTTATTATCCCTGTGCATTTATCCCTCCAGTGCCCAGAAATGCCGCGTAAAATATTAACATGCAAGACCCCAGTCCACAGAGTCTGGCTCGAGAGTCTTTTGTGCTCATGTTTAAGATGAGTTTCCCCTCAGTCTTTTTGTGCTCATGCTCATGTTTAAGATGAGTTTCCCCTCAGTGCTTTTTAGGGTCTCAAGGTTTTTCTTCAGAAATTGACGACACTTACAGGCTCCATTAGGAAGAGCCAGGAAGCCCTGGCAGTGAGGCAGTAAACCAAAGGAAACCCTAATGAAAGGCAGGGATTTCACTGGAAATGACTTACTTTGTCCTTTAAGAGAAAGCTTACATGCAACAATGGCAACTACTCCTGGGAGGCAGCAGAGATATAAAGGGGCAAATCAGAACAGGGTAAGAACTTTTAATCGCCTTGGTAGAGCGTATGAAAGAAGGGAGTAGAGGAGGTCACGCTCGTAGAACAAAGTCTGGAATTAAAAACTAAAGAATTAAGACTATATACATGTTCCTACTGTCTTCCTGAACACTCAGTATAAATTTTCTCTCCATACAGTGTAGCGTGACACAACATGAAAAACCAGGAAAAGCATAAATAGTGCCTTATTTTACAAGACATTCTGGTTTTTTCCAGCCTTAATGCTATTTTTCTAACCAGTTATTTTTTAGGGTTTTAGACAAAATACACATAGTTCTCCCCAACATACTAGGACAAACACCAAGATGTGCCACTCCCAGCCAGATTCCCTGCTAAAAACTAAAAGGTGAGGGGAAATCAGAGGTTTGTAATCAACAGCATCTCAAAAATGAGCCATGGGTAGAAATGACTACCCTCTGGAAAATACAGCCACAACGCACACAGATCAAGGCCTTGGAATGTGAAGTATTTCCCTCCTAGAAATAGGAGACAATCTTCTACTCAATCATACCAGTGGCAATAAAAAGGAATGTTCAAATTAGTATCTACTTTTTCACCATTTGGCAAGATATTAAAGTAATAAAACACCAGGGTTCCAGGAAAACACAGTATCTATACCAAAAAAAGCTAATTTACACTACTTAAAAGCTTACAAGTATAGCTTTGTGGTTCTAACACCTTTGGAAAGTCCTCCTAAGAGGACCTCTACTCCACTGAGCCCCACAAGCTCAGATACTTCTCATGCCTTTGAAGGGATCTGGGATGTGCCAGGCTTCTGAGATGGTGACTGGTCGTTAGTATGTAAGTGTCTGAATCATAAGTAACTTCCTCATTCAAGAGCTGAAATGGTAATGGACTTCTCCCCTTACCATAATCCCCATGACCTCCAAACCCAGGTGCCCTCCACAGATGCCTGTTGGAACTAGTCAGACCATGCCTACTTCTACATATCTATAGACGATCACACTATGATTATTGGAATTTTCAGGTAAGAATAACGCTGCTATAACTTTTTAATTTATACTGCATGTATGTTGAAGAAAGATACTATCAAAAGCTACCAGAATGAAATTTCTATGCCACATACAGAAAGTGTTAGTTGTGGTAATGACAACTTTATGTAAGTCTTGTGCCAGGCACTTTATTGCTGTAAACATTTAAATTCTCACAATTCCCTTTTGAAGAGGTACTGTTTTTCTCCCCCATCTCACAGATCATGACACTGAGGTAACCTGCCTAGGATCACACAGCTTGTAAGTGGCAGATCCAAGTTAGACTTTGCCTAGGAAATCTGGCTCAAAAGCCTTACTTTCCACCATGTGCCCAAAAAGTGAAAAAGAATGATCCTTTGCTCAATAAAAAGACTGATACCAAGCACTATTAGTGCAAAAATATTAATGAACACTGGCAAGTTACATTCTCTTAAGTATCCATTTCTATCATTTACACTGAACAGGATGATCCTCTCACATTTCTAAAAAAAAAAAAGTCTCCCCAAGAAAGCAAAAAAAACAAAAAAAACAAAAAAAACCCTATTATATTTACTGGGGGGGAGGGGAAGATATACTCCTTCCAGGCTTTTTCAGTAGCTTTTTAAGTGAATCTTTGTGCTGCTGAGAACTGAGGGATACTGAGGGTTACAAAATTATCTTAAAATTTAAAAAAAGCCCTTGCTAAAACTTGATAAGCATTATAATTACAAGTTTTTTAGTTTACGTGAAAAAGTGATTATAACACAGCCTTAACACTTTGGCTATGGGGTATGTTTTTCCTTCTAGATAACCCACACTGGATAGAAAAAATTATAAAGAGATTTAAATCATGGTTTCTAGCGATAAAAGATTTCTAAGGCAATAAAAGGAGGTTAACTGTCACATTCTTATGATACAAGGAAAATTCTGTATTTAAATAATGGCTGTGTTTTCAACTTATTTTTAATGAGATCTTACAAGTATCAGGAATTTAAAGAAGAAATAGTTAATTCATGTTTAAACCAACTTTTAAGACAAGTAATTTTAGAACTGGCCAGTTTTCAACATCAAAGTTTTATGAAATTGTTTTACAAACCAAAGTGTCTAAGAGAAGAAGGCCCACAAGTTAGATAACATATACTACAGCTATCTAATTTATTCAGTTGAAAATGAGAATTTGACTCAGAAATTCGCTATTTTGATAAATCCTGGTAACTTTTGAGTCTAGTTTCTTCATTTCCTTTACACATCCCCCACAACCAATCATTAATTTATGCTAGCATAACAGGAATCCATAAGAAAATATCTGTTTGGCAATTAGTTTTTTCAGAGATTAATTAGATGCATTAAAATTTGACTCTATCCAAGATGGACTTTAAGGCATGATATAAAAATTCAGTTATTTCCTACCAAAGTGTAGTATAGAAGATGAACTTAGAATTTTAATAGAATTATCTACATATGTCAAGGCAGATTTGTTTTCCATTGACAGTACTGACATAAAAAGTGGAAAAACAGTACATATATTATGAAAATATGGTAAAGAGTGTGATGGTATGTAATTATTTAAAGTTTTGGAAACTAATTTCATTACTAAAAAGTCATTTAAATGGTTTCCATATTCACAAAATTGTTTTTGTCATTAGGAGGTGATGGTTTTAACCCAAAAGCTATTCAAGAGTAATAGATAAATGCAGTCATACTAATTGACCTAAAAATTCTACCAAGAGGTAGTTTAGTTCTTAAAAACAGGCACCATTAGCACTGTACAGGACTGCGGGTTGGTTAAGAACGAACACTGGAAGCCAGGCTATCAGAATAACCATCCCAACTTAAAAAGATTTCTACCGAGAACCAAATTGCAGATGGATGGTAGTGATGACTACGCAACAACATGGACGCACTTAATGCCACAGAACTGTACTTTAAAAAAAATTAAAATGGTAATGTTAGGTATATTTAACAATTTTTAAATACCCAAAAAACCAAAAAATAAAAACAAAAACAAAAAAACCCCCAGCAAATTACAATGCTCTATTAATATAAAGGAAAAAATGATTTCCACTTAAAGTCCCAAAGAAAGTAAAACGGGAAAACCCTGTTTGAGTCTATTAAAGGTTGTCTCTTACTCGAGTAAAGAGTAAACAAAAGAGTTGAGCTGTTTCCCCTCTGATTTCAGTATCAACTATCCGGGTAAAAAAAACCAAGACATCCTGGAAAACTAAAAATATATATATATCATCTATATCCCTATGACTTTTAATTACTAAAGCTTTCGGCTTTATTTCTGTTCACGCTTTGTTGAATGAAGGAGTATAGTAAATGCATACAAACTGTAAATACAGAATATGAAGAGCCTAGTAACTAAGTTAGAACCAGGTAAAAGTAATTAAGGCAGCTGAGCTCTTTTATTTGTCCCGGCGACTTGCGTGGCACAGCCTCCTGTTCTATTTCTGAATTCCATCAGGCATTCAGTTGTTTTAATAGCAACCATACTAATACAATTCCAAAGCAAACTAAATTTGTCCCAGCTTAGAAATAAGGTCTTCAGAATTCTCTCTGGCAAATTCCCTACTGGAAGCCGTTAAAACAGTCCTGAACTTAAACATTATCAACTTTTCTAGACATTTGCCAGTCTCTTCTCTGCTATGAGCACTAACAAATGTGAACCAATGCAGCACAAGCTATAGAAAAATTCACAACTTAAAAGAGAAAAACTAGTTTTAGATCCAAATTATAGGTTTCTTAAGGTATTTCCAATTCCCAATTCAGTTATTCTATGTAAACGAATGTATGTGTATATAAAGGAATGTAAATGTGTATCTTTTCTTCAACATAACCAATAGTAAGTACAGCCTGCTCAAATAGGGGTTCAACTCAATATTCTTAAATTAGAAATTCAGACCCACTAATGAAGATATTCATTTTGCTGATTTTAGTAAGCTCCATATCCTTTGCCTGTAGTCCATCCCACATCTATATTGTCTTTCCTACTTAGTGCCAATCTAAACCTACTATTTATAGATTTTTCCCATCAAAACCAAGTAGGGACACAATCAAGTCCTGCAAATGGGCTTCAGACTAGTGAGTTCTACTTTCTGTCTCACTGATATCTTGGGTCTCTGGTTCCACATCTATAAACAGTCTCTTCCAAATTTATAGACCAGACCATTTCTGGTCTGTAAATTCTAGAAAACTAAAAAACACTCTGATGCTTTACATTTCTGACGATCTTTAGCTTTCACAGCTCTTACTTCCCTTAGTTTCCCCCCTTTGCTAATCCTGTGCTAACCACTTTTCTTAGACCACTGGGGTGGTCTGGCCTGAGCCTAGTTTTCTCTCTGCAAGGGGGAAAACAAATACCCATTTGGTTGTTCCCATATAAAGAGTTAAGTGTCTCCTATTTTGTTGTTGTTAAAGAGAATTGTAAGACAAAAATGCCTAGTTACCCAATTCAACCCTGTCTTCATCTACAGTGGATGCTGGATAAATATATCTTAGCTGCTTAAGAAATTTCTATTTGACTAAAACACTGTTTAGTATGCAGCTAGTGTTTAGAACATACAGTACATCTTAAAAATCACAGAAATTCTTTCAAACTTGTTTCCCTAAAGTTGAGATGAAATATGCCAGACTGCTGGTTTAAACGGAGGGATTATCTGGCATAATAAGAGATCATGCACATTTGTGATTATGCTTCAACTTTTTCCTCAAAGGTATGGACTATATCAAATTGTTACTTTTATACTCAACAATCATGACTATTATTTTTTCTCCTTTTTCCCTATGGCTTCTAAAACAAATTAAATTTAGTTTATCCCACAAGAGCACATTTGCCCAAGCACTTGACTACATTAGCAGCATCCACTGTCAAAACCATTTCTATGTTAGGATAAAACTCACCTGGATCATTACATGAAGCCTTGTAATTACATAACCTAGGTGACTCTTTGCTTTGCCTGATTTAAATCTTCCTGAACCTTAGATTTCAAACTTTCAAAAATACCTGAATGAACAAATTCACTAATCTGAAACAAATACTCCAAAAATGTTTTAAGATACTTCCTTAAAACCCTTCAATCACAGTGAACTTCTTTCAACCTGTTATAATAAAAGAATTTAAAAAATACTATAGTTATTTCTGTTTGCAGGAAAGAATATGTTCTATTCAACTGAAACACCTTTTTTTTAAATGTGTGTTTATTATAATCAAAAAGCATTGACTGAGTTCCCAGAAGAAATTCCACTTGCTTTTGCGGAAATCGGTACATTACCTTAAGGAAACTGAGAGAAGACTATTGATTTTCAGTGTTAATCTTTTCATAATTAATTCCATACTAACTAAGATATTTCAAACTGCATTACTTAGAAATCCACAAACAGTTGCTCTCTTTGAAAGTTCCAAGTTTCCAAAAGTGCCAAACTGACATTGTATCATATTTAAAAGTTGGACGCATAAAATATGAAAGCAACTTAAAAAATCTTGGGAGAAACTTGCCTCCACAGGCAATCAGTCAGATTTTTCACTAACAATACAAAGCTAAAAATGGAAAATAAGAAGTCAAATCTTAGGGACAGATGGACCACGTACAAAAATAGTGAGCTAAGTTACAAGCCCCAAAAGCAATGATACCTGAGGCAGAAGATCAAGCAGAAAAGACTGATTTTAATTACCCAAATGTTTATCAAAAAAAAACCAAAAAAACAAAAAGCATGTGATGAGATATTAAAGCTAAAAATGAAATAAAGTCCATACACTTATGAGAAATTGGATGGAGGGTCTCAAATCTAGAAGCATATCAGACCGCTATACTACAAAACCTCATTTTAAGAATATATTGATTAGTCACATATTGGAATTTTATCTATGCTCAGATTATATATTCCCTGATAGGGCAAATAGGAAAATAAAAGTGATTTGTTTCATCTCCTCTATACACTATTACAAAGAATAATTTTCTACCATCTTGAAATTTTTCAAAGCTTTTTGAGAAACACACACAAATAATTTGGATTTAGTTGATTTTATTTACAGCTTGTTTTCTTTACATTTCAGAGCATTACACAATTACATTTTCTCATTTTCTGACCTGCAAACAGATACCTTAAACGGAAATATTTTTTAAAAATTATCAAACTAGGTACATCCAAAATGCAACAATTACATATATGACAATTAATTCACAAAGTGTAATTTACCAGGACGTATCCTAAGAATTTAGGAACAGCCAGTCAGTCAGGAGAAATCTGACCAAATTTAGCAATCAACTATTTACATATCCAAAGACAAACCTATCTAAACTCCCAAAGCAGAAGTTTGAAAGTTTTTGTTAAGTCCCCATTGGACAAGAGAGAGCGAGATGATTCAGACCTAACCAGCCTTGACAGTCTTAATCCCAAATACTGGGCTATTTCCCCAGTCCCCAGCAATTCAACAACAAGCATCTCAAGTTTGTCAAACATCTAAGTATCAAACACCCGTGCCATTATGCACATAGAAAGGCTAAGTGTTCATTAATTTAAGAACAAGTAGTCATTAAATATCCTCGCTATTCCCCCCAGCTCACCAGCCCTTACTATGATCCCAGATATGCAACCTGTGTCACACAGTGACAGGCTATGTTTTATATATGTATGTATCTATGTATACACACACACACAGATATTTACATGTGTGAATATACAAATACACATACACACAGTACTAGGTACAAATAGCAATTAACAGTCCCTGCAAAAATTCATTTTCAGTTGAGGCTATGGCTCCTATGCCTTGGGATGGTTTTAGACTTCAAAACCGAAAAATACTGCTAAAATCTCACTTAAGACAAAATTTGATTGCTTGTTCAGTTTAAGCTTCTCAATATACAAATGGCTATAAGGTTAAGTATAAAAAAGCAGCCAACTGAGTGCAATTTTCCTCTCCAATTTGGCCAAGCTATCTCGTAGAAGTTACCCCTAACTAGATTAGAAAGTCTGTGGTGCCTTCCAAAGGTTCTTGCCTACCTTACTGTCCATGTTCACGTCTCAAACTGTGTCAACAGAGCCCGCACTTCAGGGGTCAGCTGCTTGGCAGCCTTAGCTGCCTCTGTGATAGCCTTGCGATACAGGCCCTTTCTCTTCTTATTAAAGCGTGACTGGAAATTTTCTAAAAAGGGGGAGAGTTGCGAAAGAGCCAGGAAAGATGTTGTTGGAGACCCGAACCATGAAATACGGGCTTCCTGTCGGACTAAAAGGCCGTTATCTTTCCGGCTCACAGTTATAGTAAGAATACGGGCTGGCCACCAGGGGAAGCCATATATCTTGGCCCAAACAATGTCCCCTACACATATGGTCCTGCCATCTGGTGTGACGCACTTAGAGACGTTTTTGGAAAAGACTTTCATTTTCAAGGAATTACTGAGCTTTTTCTCTTCCTTTGAAGAGGAGGAAGTGGAGGAGGTGGAAGGTGCATGCATACAGCCTGGAGGAAAATCAAAGCTTTCAGAAGAACTACACTCAGAGTTGGAGGATTTCAAATCATCTGTGCTATCAATGCTACACACTGAAGCACTGGAAGAGTCAGATTTCTTTTGATTTAGGGTCATGTAAACAGAGATATTGCTTTTGCTGCCCTTTTTGCCCAGTGTCTGTGGTTCATCCTGCTCATCAGGCACAAGCACTTCAGTTGTGTCCTGAACCTCCCTGCTGGCCTCTTCAGGGCCTTTGGAGGGACTCTGATTTTCTGAAGGGGCCTCACCTGCTGAGCGGGTAGAGGTGCAGCGAGACTGGGGCTTAGGTGCCATCTTGCCACTCCGCATTTTCTCCAGTCCTGTCTTCAGAGAAGAGTCATTTTCTTCATTCCTGTACCTCTGTGGTTTTAAACGAACCCGGGGTGGAAGGGAACCTGAGCTAGAATTCTGATATCGACGTGTGAAATGGACTTTTGAATGTGCATTTTTGGACGTAGAGGTTTCACTCTGCTTCTTCTGTGCCTTTTCTTTGGCAATTTTCAACACTTCCCGAGCTTTTGCATGATCCATGTTCTTATTCTGGAGCACTTTTTTAGTACTTAACTGAGCTTTTGATGTATTTGCCTGAGCAGAAACTTTCACTACTCTGCCTCTGCTGTGAGCAATGTTTGAAACCTTAACCACAGCATTTCTTTTCTGGCTTTCATTTTGGTTTTTCCCATCCACCTTATGGTCAGTTTTCAGTTTTTTGTTCACAGTACTTACACTTTCATTTCTCCGTTTTTTATCTTCATATTTAGAAGAGTCACTTGCACTACTACCTTTTCTAATTTCTTTTTTTTCAGCAACAACACTGTTTTTACATTTGTCACACAAGACTTGCCTGGGTCGTAGTTTAATAGCATTCATTATTGAAGTAGGTTCTTCCCTGTACATTTTTCTCTTGGGTCGTTTAATTTTCCGAGGAGGTGGCTGAGGTATTGATTGGTTATATGTGTCCCTGATAAACAAAGGGGGAGGATAGGGTGCTCCTTCGTGGAAGAGAGGTGGTGGTTTGGAAGTCCACAGGCTTTCGGCCAAGCTCAGCTCGGGAGGCGGGACAGGAGAAGGGTCATGGGGAACAGCACCATTCACTTCACGCTTGACTTCCGTCCCTTCTTGGAATGTATTACTTTGGAGCTGCGTGGCTTCAGGTTTATCCTTATATTCCCTTTTGGGAAATACTGTCACAGGGATCCCATGGGGCCCAAACCTTTGAAAGAAATGAAAGGAAAAAAAGAAGCCGTTAAGTTAGTGTTTATAATTCAGTTTCCTGAAACACTACTTGATGTTTATTTGTATGACCTTTCCTGAAAACTATTTCACTTTAAAAAACAAAACCAAAAACCTACAGACCACCTCCCTGCAAAAGTCCCAAACCCTTTCATTTTTTTTGGTCTTACATTCTAGGTATATACTCAATAAGAAATACTCAATAGTTGCTCTAAGCAATGCCAAAATAGCTAGTGTTATTTAAAATAGATCTTTCCAGGCTTGAATCAGTAAAGGTGTTCTATCAGATAGCTTAATATTTACTGTCATCTGATATAACATTTGCTCAACTATAGACCACATGTCCAGTAAATGCAACGATAAATTTGTAACATACATATATCTTCCTCTGGATATAATAGCTTTCAAAAGCTTCACAAAGCAAATTCAGCCTTGACTACTCCAAAATATTGAATCAGTAAAATCCCATCTCAACTTTATTGTTTAAACACTAAAGATTCAAAGGCATATGCTTCTCTACTGTTCTACCCTAACTCCTAAGCCCTTCATCCACCCCACCCCCATACCCCGAAAAAAAAAAACCCACAAAAAAATACTAGAAATTCGGATATTCAAATTATCGCAAAAGCAGACAGGTATATAGCTATGGCTTTCCAGTTTCATAAAATCACATCATACATTAAGAAATACTTTCACATGGCAATCCAATATGTTTATGCATGTACACATGCATGCATATATACATATATAAATATACACACAGGCGAAAGTTTCACTGAATACTTGACCTTATATGATACATAATTATATTTTTTTCTACTCTAGTGTATTTTCATTTGTTTTTATGCTAGTCAGATACATTAAATTGATTTCAAAACTCCCTTACAGGTCCAGACCCAGTTTGCAAAGCACTGGTATAGAACACGAATCTCTACAATTATCAGTTTCTAATAAAACGGGTCAAATGACCGTGTTTCTCATGTAGACTTAGGAATAACTAGTTTAAACATCAAGAACCCTTAAATCTAAACTTGCTATACTCCAACTGCTGCACATAAAAATAAAATCACACTACCAAATAATTTCATCATGTACATGTTAACATGCTAATTTTAAGCACTAATTGAGTCAAACAGTATTGAACGCAATACAATTCTAATGCCAATCTTCTAAAGCAGAGGTGCTGAGAACTCAAGAACTGGCTTCAAGTAGTCAGGCAGAACCCCTGACATTATAAGATACAAATGTTTGTATAGGTCTGTTTTTCTGGAGAATAAGTCTTGGTTTTCAGATTCTCTAAAATGTCCTTTGTCCAGAAAAAGGTACAGAATTCTTTGTTGGAAAGAAATCTTGAGATGAAGTTCTTAGGGCTGCAGATACACCTAAACTTGGGCAGGGGTATATGAAGAGCCAACATCAAGATATGTTTCCAGTGCCTAATTGGTTTTCCTCCTGAAGTCTTTTGTTAGCTTGGCTACCATAAACCAACAACTTTTAGCAAATACAAACCACAAACAGGAAAGCCTTTTTTACCTAGGGTGGGACAAGTTTGGATCTGTGCTAATCCACAAAGGAAGGACATACTCCTCACATTATAGACTTTGCAAAAAAAGTAGCTTTCAATTCAACCAGACTTCAATTAAAAAAAAAAAAAGTAGCTTTCTATTCTAGCGTAGCATTTCATACCCAAGCGTTTGCTTCCTGACTACTTAATTGCAAGGCACTTTGAGCATTTGGTCTTATCTTATATGTAGGTGCTCAACAACTACTTTTTCAAGGTGACAGGAAGAGGTTAGTTTTGTGTTTTAATCTAGAGCTACATAAAACAATATAACTTACTAGGTGACACCACTATTTGTATTAACAATAAAATTTTCTAACTTGTATAAGCCATCATTTTGCCCCATGACAATTTCTCTTGTTTCCATAACTGGGAAAAGAACAAATTTCCTTCAAGAATAACTAAACCACAATCATCTAAAAGTTTCTTTTGTGTCCTCAAGCAGTACTAAACCTCCCTAAAAGTTTCTTTTGTGTCCCTCAAGCAGTACTAAACCTCCCTGCATATGTAAAAGGGAGTTATACTATTTCCTACCTTAGAGAATTCAGGGGATGAGTAATAGGTCAATAAATGTTAGTCATTTTTCTTGGCTAAGAAAAGTAATTTATGCTTCTTTTAAGTAATTTGATCTTACTTTCAACTAATAATTTACCAGAGTTTGGGATCCTTTCTGTATCTCTAATTTATTATCTCAATGTGAGGATGATCCAGCCAATTACTTTTTTTTTAAATAAATTTATTTAATTATTGGCTGCATTGGGTCTTCGTTGCTGCGCGGGCTTTCTCTAGTTGCAGAGTGGGGGCTACTCTTCATTGCTGTGCATGGGCTGCTCATTGTGGTGGCTTCTCTTGTGGACCATGGGCTCTAGGCACTCAGGCTTCAGTAGTTGTGGCACACAGGCTCAACAGCTGTTGCTCACAGGCTGTAAAGCAAAGGCTCAGTAGTTGTGGCGCATGGGCTTAGCTGTTTTGCGGCATGTGGGATCTTCCTGGACCAGGGCTTGAACCCGTGTCCCCTGCATTGGCAGGCAGATTCTTAACCACTGTGCCACCAGGGAAGCCCAAGCCAATTACTTTAAAGCTGTTTATATCAAATAAGCTGTCAAATCTGATGTCTACCTTCATGGAGTTTAATAACAACATTAATTTCACTTATGGATTTTTTTTTCTTCCGTGCCTTTCCTTTTTAAGCATATAAAATAGAAGCATTAAATGTTTTTAATAACATAGGGAGGCACTTAATTGTGTAATGATGAACAGAAACTGCAGGCACCAAAAGAAAAAAAAAGCCGCCACCAAACTGGTAATTGTGGGTAGTGGGCTGGCAAAAGAAGAAAAATATTTTTAACTGATAATAAAACTTCCTCAAAGAATCAGAAAGATAAATTAAGAGGAAAAGGGGAATCAATATCCTGCTCCACCTTAGTAATCATGCTGTTACTCTTCCATGGACAGCACTTAATACCATGGCCGTGTTTTCAAACTGAGTGTGGAGAGGTTGGTTGCAAAATCAATTTCATGGGTCACAACTATGATTTAAATAAAGAGTGTAAATATATGTAACTGCAATGAATCTATTTCATGTATATATATGTGTGTATATACAGGGGTCTACAGGTAAAATATATTTTTAACTATGCTCAAAAGTTTGAGCCATTGACTTATGAAACTGTAACCTTAATAAGTATATAAAGTAGCAAAAAAATTATGGTTTCCTAAAAACCCTAAAATCTAATTTCTCAAATATAGTAGGGGAAATCTGCAACACAATAACATTCGGTGGTGTTTGAAAATGGAGATTCTTAAGCCCTGCCCCAATACTGAATAGTAAGGCTCCCCTAGGATGGAAAGAAGGATCTAAATTTTTAGCAGGCATGTCTGCTTTAGCTTTTTCTAAAGTGAAGATGTTTATGTCCCATGTGAATTCTCACCAAAGAGCAACCTCAGAGAGGAAGATTTTAATGATTAGTCAGGAGGTGGAAAGCTGACTTGCACTTTTCCTAAAAGAACTTTTTTACAAATACTCAGAGTTGAGTAATAAGACTCAAACTCTCTCTCTCCCTTCCCCTCCCCTTCTTTGTGCAGCATGCGGGTATTTATAATGTATCCGTGACTCATTCTAACCCTTACCCATTTACAATCTTTTGTACCCAAAAATTCTAAAGGAAAATTACTCAGGTATTATGGCTTAATTTAAAATAGTTTTTGGGGAAAACCAGGTAAAGTATACAAGAGACCTCTCTGCACTATCTGCAAATTCCTGTGAATCTATAAAAAGTCTTAAAACTAGCTATCATCTTAATAATTTAGGGAGTAATGAGTGTTAAAATTTTGAGGAGGGAGAATACTGGGGCTTAATATTTTGTGTCAAGGCAAGAGAAAAATCACTGTGAAAAAAAATCTTCAGCTAATGTAAATGTGAAACAAATGCTCAGAAAAAAAGTTCAGGTGGGTTAGTTGAGACAGGCCCAGTGTTCTTTCTGGACCAAACTTCCTTCCAGTAAATATATCAAATAAGACAAAAAGAATGCTTTCCCTCCCAGAATTCTTTTCTCTTAAAGAACCTACAGTAGGAAAAAATGATATGCAATTAACCCATTTTAAAAAACATCTAGAGGTATTTCATTTCAAGCAGATGTTTTAAGAAACTACCTCCCTCCTTAAATTGACGAAAGGTTCAATCTTAAAGGAGGGAAAACTGAAACAAGCTTATTTTGGTTCACATTTCATCTGTGCAAGATTGGTTATTATGTCAGAGTTTAATCTCAGGACAAATGAAATTAGTTCAATAGTCAGCTACATGCAATATAAAATTTTATTTTATTATTTTTTTTTAAATAAAGTTGTTTTAGTTATTTATTTGTTTATTGGCTATGTTGGGTCTTCGTTGCTGCATGTGGGCTTTCCTTAGTTGTGGTGAGAGGGGCTACTCTTCATTGTGGTGCATGGGCTCCTCACTGCAGTGACTTCTCTTGTTACAGAGCACAGACTCTAGGCACATGGGCTTCAGTAGTTGTGGCTCACAGACTCCAGAGCTCAGGCTGAATAGTTGTGGCGCACAGGCCTAGTTGCTCCATGGCATGTGGTATCCTCCTGGGACAGGGATCGAACCCATGTCCCCTGCATTAGCAGGGAGATTCTTAACCATGGCGCCACCTAGGAAGTCCTAAAATTTTATAATAAAATGTGTATCTATGCCTCAAAAAATTTAAAATACAAGCCAGCACATCCACTTCTGGGTATATAGCCAAAATAATTGAAAAAGGGTCTCAGAGATATTTGCACACCCGTATACAAAGCAGCATTCACCACAGCCAAAAGATAGAAACCACCCAAATGTCTATTAACAGACAAATGGATAAACAAAATGTGGTGCATACATACACTGTGATACTATTCAGCCTTAAAACAAATCCTGTCACTCGCTACATGTATGAACCTTGAATACATTATGCTAAGTGAAGTAAGTCCATCAAAAAAAGACAGTGCATGATTCCACTTATATAAGATATCTGAAGTAGTCAGAGTCATAGAAACAAAAAGTAGAAGGTTGCCAGGGACTTGGGGGAGGGAAAAAACAGGAGTTGTTTAATGCATATAAAGTTTTAGTTTTGCAAGATAAAAAAGTTCTAGAGATTTGCTTCACAACATTGCGAATGTACTTAACACTGCTGAACTATATACACTTAAATATGACTAAGATGGTATATTTTGTTTTTTACCACAATTAAAAATGTTCTTAATTGTCTGCCTAATGAAGAGGGGCAAGTTTGATGAGAAGCAGAATATTTCCATGGTAGTAAAGGAATTATTAGTGCAGGGGAAAGAGTGATTACACTGGAGAGTAACAGGACAACACCCTGACCTGAGGAAGGACTTAAGTGAATATTCACCAATGAGGGCCCATGACGATCACATGCCCACAGATGTGGTGCCCTGAGCACCACGTTATACAGCACTGCCTTATAACTGAGCCTCTCCAGAGCAAGTATCAGACAACCCTAAATTGAGGAACAGTCCCCATCACATATATTCTATATTATATTGCAGCTAAATGTAATACATGATCTTTTACTGGAGGAAAAAAGTTTTGAAGGACATTTCTTGGAAAATTGACAAAGTAATGAAATACAGGCTACAAAACAGATAAAAGTTCTCTCATTGTTTCCTGAATTTGAAAACTATACTATCATTATGTACGAGAATATCTTTGATCTTAGGAAATATTCAAGTATTAAAGGGTAAAGGAGAATGATGCATGCAACCTACTCTCAAATAGTTCAAGGGAAAAACATGTTTATATAAAGAATGATAAAACAAATGTGGCAAAATGTTAATCAGTGCATCTAGATAAAGAGTTTGAGTTCTCTGCTTTGAAATATTTACAAATAAAGTTTAAAAATTATTCTAAAAAGTATAATCTTAAATTTAGTTTACATCTCAGTTCCATCAAAACTTTCAAGTAGGGACTTTCCTGGCAATCCAGTGGTTAAGACTCCAAGCTTCCACTCACTGGGCATGGGTTCGATCCCTGGTTGGAGAACTAAGATCCCGCATGCTGTGGCACAGCCAAGAAAAAAAAAAAAAAAAAACTTTCAAGCAAAGAAAGTATATAAAAAACAAAATGTGTTCTACTTAAGCATAAATGCCAGCAAACTCACCTCAAGTACTACTAAGCACAAACTCTATTCAAATACAAGTATGCTAATTAGTCAGATAGTATAAAACTAGGTCCCAGCCCTAGGACCTAACTGCAAAAGGTGAGACTTAGAATCCAACCGTCACTGCCAAAAGAGGCTATAGACTAGAAGGAAAGAGAGCACTGCGGATTAGTGATTAGGGAATGAGCTTTGCAGGGAACAGACTATACCTGGAAGGGCCCAAGCAGATTAAGTAAAGAACAAAACAGAGGAGTGGCAGAGTGGTTGCTCATTTTTGAATGTTGGTAACCAACTTAAGTTGGTTTAAAAAAGTGAAACACTGAGCAGGTGCAGTAAACACCAACAGGTGAAAAGATGTAGCGTAGGAATTAGCAGTCAGCAAACTGACACCCCCATCCACAGAGGACAGGTAAAGATTCAGAGGCTTAAATAAGCAATAAAATGCAGAAAACCATCTGGCAGAAAAAGAGGGCATGCTGGTGAGAGTGTGTATGAGGGAGGGTTAAGTAGGAGTGTGATGGATGAAGAATACTAGTCTCTCAAAAAGACAAGGCCAGTGAAGGCTTCTGATTATACAGTAACGGGACCAAAAGTGTAAATCACTTTGTTAAAAAGTTCAGCTATACTAGTCTTTGTCATTCTCAAAGGTGAGCCCTTTTCAATTATGTTTTAAAACCATATAAGAAGCAGAAAGACCATAAGGACTAAATTTCCCTAATGAGACTATAACTTTTTCTTCATGACAAAGCCCATAATTTCCTCACAAGCCATCTGGTCCCCAGGGGGTTACTGGGAAGAAACGATTGAGATACATCCTCCACCATCCATCACGAACACTCCTAGCTGTCTCATTCCCTCGTAAAATATAAATGTCATCCTTCCTTATTAAAAGGGGAAAGTTATACTTCACCAGTATTACCTGATGCTTCCACACTTTTTCCAAGGTATTTTGAAGATGCAGATTATACTGTAGGCCACAATACATTTAGGTCAAGTGGCTATTCAAGCAAATCGATTTAAGTGACTATAATAGCTGCTGTCATCTTAGTTCTGCCACTTTGTAGCTACTTCATAAAAGCATTAATAGTTACCAACTATATAGCACTTACTATGTGCCCGGCACTATTTTAAATATGTACTTATTTACATCAATTGATTTATCATCACAATTTATAGTTGATCAAACTCAAGCACAGAGTTTAATGGCCTTCCCAAGATCATACGGCAGTAGAGCCAAGATGGGAATCCAGGCAGTGGACCCAAAGTCAGTTTCTTAACCACTACTACTTCTGCTTCCCCTCACTTCAGCAAGTTACTTAACCCCTCTCCTCCACCTCCATGTCCCCTCTAAGGGAGTGGAGGAGCTAACAGGTCCACGTACTCTTTTCTGAACCAAATGGAGATGGACAGAGTTCAGAATTTCTCAGTTTTCAAATAAATAATAAGCACTCTACCATCAAGCATATTACTATTTCAGCAGTGAAATGAAAGAACATTCATGCTAAATGGGATAAATACATAAAATATCCTCACATAATTTCAGTCAGGTTAGGTTTTGCCACCAAAAAATTAACAGAAGGTTCAGTTTTCAGAGCTTTTTGGATATTGGAATTGCAGTTAAGTAACTTGATAGAATTGTCAAGATTAATTTCAAGATTAATTAAGGGCTTACCATAGGGCCTAGTTACACAGTAAGTAGACATAATATATGGTAACTATTATTATAGTAAAATTAAAATATATTCAACTTTGTTAACTGAGTGAATGGATGTTTTTAATTAAAAGTATTACAAGTATCCCCAAGTATTACAAGGGCAATCTGCAGGGGACTGTGGGTACCCAAATGGGTAAGGAGGGACGGAGGATGACTTCAGCAACATACAAACAAAACACCCACCAATTATGAACACGAATGCCAGGAAGTATCTTTTAAAATCAACTGGGGAAAAAATAAATAAATAAAAATAAATAAAATAAAATTAACTGGGGGTGGGGAGCAGGGGCAGGCTGCATGAAAGTTTTAAAAGAACATCTCTGTAACCATAAGAATTTACTCAATCTTTTAAAATGTCTATGCAATCCCCTCTTATAAATATAGCTTTTGGAGCGAGGGAAAAAAGAAGTTAAACGTGAATAATTTAGATTTTAAGCTCTCACTCATGTACCTTCAAACAATCCTCTAAAAACAGCTTACCTGGATATTTTGGAAATAAAAATGGAAACAACTATGGAGAAAACACTAACGCTTCAGTATTTTTAAAAGCAAAATTGGTCACAACATCTGTATGGTACTCAATTATTTAACTCCCTAACAGTAAATTCTTCTTTTTAAAAAACCATTCAGGAAAATGGTTTGCCACCACAAAGTGGCAAAATATTTTTAAGAGCAGACAAATCTTGACTTCATTTTTGTACATCACTTAGAGAAAGATACTTGACATTTTCCCAAGAAAATGAACACTGGCATAAAAGAATGTTTTTAATTATTAACATAAATACTCATCACAGTTTTCAAACACTTGAAAAGAATTCCCTTGGTCCTGGCTTTAACACACCAATAAGCAGTTTTAAGTTCTCTATGTTTCCATTATGATTTCTAAGTACTTTGGATGTTTCTTTTGTATTATGTTCAATAGGGTCTACCACACAGAGGTCTGAGTTATTTCTCAACAGATGGACTTCTTTTAAAAGGCAGTTTAGTCGATTTATTTCACTATTTCTATTTTACCAAAAACAGGTTGTCCAACAACTTACTATATGTTAGTCTTTAAATTCTTTTCCAATTCAATCATCCAGCACTTAATGCTGATCTTGTGCTCAACGAGCTTCAAATCTGACATTTTGTGATTCCTCCCATGATGAAGTGGACTCCACTGTTGCCAGGGCCAGGCCAACCGAGGCAAAACATTTAAGACCTAGGACCATATATGAAGAAGAAACCCCATTTTCAAAAATGCCCAAAGAATTCACTGAATTGAACTGAAGAGCAGTTCATATTTTAAAACCAAGCAGCTATTCCTGTTGGAGTGAGAAAGAGAGTGCTCTGCCATTTCTACCTACCAGGGTAACTCCCCACCAAAATCGTAAGCTAAATGGTAATGGCAAAATATAGTTAAATGTATTAGAATTAGAACAGGGTTGTTTTCAAATCTTAGAGAACTGCGTATCATTCAAAAAGGCATCTTCAATTTCTTAGTGCTTTCCTATTCAGATCACAAAATGTAATTCTCACAAACTGCTGTGACCCTCAGCTGTTCATCTTATTCCCTAAACAAAAAGGCGTCTACCACTTATGGTTTTAGGCAATTTAATCTCTCTGAGGCTTGGTGTCTTTATCTGTGAAATGGGGATTAATAGAATTTAACTTCATTCCATTTCTAGAGTAAAATGAAACAATGTACACAAAGTGCTTGGCACAATGCCAAAAACAGGAGTGGGAAATACATAGTAGCTATTATTAATTACAGAAAGTAAAGTCTGGCAACCTTCCTAGATGGTGGGACTAAGCAGAAAAGTGAAGGCAAACCTTATAGGAGGTATGTGCTTTAAAAGAAAACCACTATTCTATTTTAAGGCCACTTGGTCCAAAAGGAAAGAGACAAAAATTATGGACTACTTAAACTTCTAGTGGGCAACCAGATTTAAGAAACAATTTGCAAGTCTAATTAGCAGTTCTACAAAAAGGATCTGGATCTACCACCCAAGTAGCTCATCCCCATATATACTGCTTACTTTGTAATTACATTCCAATCAAATTACCCAATAACTTTAAAAACAGGTTTAACAAATTTATGGTCCTACCATTTTGGCAAAACTACCTCCTAAAAGTCAGTTATCTCCAAATATGCTCTAAGAATCATCTGCATCAGAATCACCTTTCTAAAAACAAACTGGTGGAGTAGTGCTCAGAAATCTTAAGCACATTTGTTTTGAGAACTGCCCAAAAGATGTTTAGCCAAAACATTCTATGTTAAATCCACCCAGAGTATAACTTAACCTCCACTTTCCCGCAAGATCTGCCACTAAAGCAAGCTCTGTTCTGCTGCTGTGCCTGAATTAATTAGGAAATAAAGGTAGAACAGGACCAGTAAATATCAAGAAGTAAGGATGCACTTCAGAGGCACCAATAACTAAGAACATCTTTCATTTTTAATCAATGTGAAATTAATTCAACCATAACAGAGAAGATGAACACATAATACACAAATTCTTTAATGGCCCCCCACAGAAAAACTGATCTTAGGAAGATTAAACCTGGTTTCATCAGGAGCTTTGCTTTGAAACAGTACACAGTGAAGTATGGTCTTATTTACACATAAAAGGCTGAAAATTAACCTCATTAGAGACCCAACTCCAATAAAACATGCCTGGCATAATTTTTATGTAACACATCTAATTATCCAGTTTATAAAATTTATCTAATACTCTGATGTTACATGATTCTCTATATTCAAACTAGACTTTAATGTCCAACAACTAATCATTTCCAAAAAAAATAAAGCACTGCAGTCCAACAAGCGATGAAGAGCTCACTCTTGATACAGGAATACATGTCAGCACAGCAGTGGGTGTCCTACAGCTGCCTGGGTCAGAAAGTGATTACCACCTGTGGCAGTGCTACTTTACTGTGGAAGCCCTTTATCAACACTTTGGGATATAAGCAGAATAATCATCAAAAAATATTAAAAGTGTTTTAAATATGTACAACTCAACACAGATCATTCAGGCATACTACTTGAGGTCCTAAATTCTCAACCTGGATGCTTAGTATAAGCTACTCATACCACTACTCACTGCTTCACCAGAATGGCTGTACATTTTTCCCACCAAAAGTAGGGCTATTGCACCATACGTTTCATGATCTCTGTAAAGAAAAAAAATCATTGTCTTGGTTTATATTTCCTTAAAAAACAAGTAAAGCTACAAACTGTCTTAAGAACTTAGTGAAATCTGAAGATTTCTAAAGAAATCACCTCAATTCTTTTTAAAGCAACCCGCACAGACACACAGTCAATATTTGTAAAAGATCAATTCTGAAACGCAACTAGCTGCGACGCTTTAATAAGCAGGCACCGCAAAACGTGCAAGGGTTTGCACGCAAGCATTCACTCCATGGCCCCCTGACTCACCGTCAGGTGCCAAAACTGCCAGGTGCCAAAACTGCAACCGGGAAGGGTTTTCAGGATTTCACAGCGGCTCTGTAACTTTGAAGATGTGGAGAACAGTAACAAACAGTTTAAATGATCCCTCTTGTATACAGGAGGAAACCACAGGTCCCATTAAATGTGTCCCTTCAAGCACAGCTTGAGCAGACTGGGAAACTACCTTTCCCGAAGCCTGGGCGGAAGGCTTTTTGCAGATTATTTTGGCTGGTTAAATTTTTCTGTGTTTGGAATTACTAAAGTTGGAGGTGTGTTTAAGGGATAGGCCTAGTTTGCAGGCATACAGGAGATATCGTATCATTTCTAGTAACCCAAAACAAGGCCCTTAGGGGACTGCAGTTGTCCCTTCTGTTTGCTCTTGAGGGAAAAGAACTATTTTTAAAATGTTATGGGATGCAATCGGAAAAAAAATCCAGAATGTGGAAAATTCTACCCAAAAAAGTCTGGAGTAACAAACTGCAAGGGAATAAAAGTAATGGCAGAACTATGGATGAAAAACTTAGGAAAATTCTAAACCAACTGCAACGTATAAACTTTACTTGAATTCTAATTTGAACAAAACTTAGATGTTGATTTTGACACACTGACTGCATATATAATGATGTAAAGGAACTGTTGCTATTATTTTAGGTGTGATAACATTAGTGTAGTTAAATTTTTAAAGTCCTTATCTTTTTAGAGATCTATACCAAAATATTTATGGTAAAGTGATATGTTCGGATTTGCTTCAAAATAATCCAGTGGAGGTGGGCATGTGATGAAACACATTTGGCTAACAGTTGATACATGTCGAAGCAAGGGACTTTCACTTACCATAATACATAATGCATGCATGTTCATTTACCATAAGAAAATCAAACAAATATTATGGTACAACCACTGATAATTCTGTCTAAAATAAGCATTAAGACAGTTTGGCAACCTGAAGGAATGCTTATTATATAATGCTAAATGAAGAAACAAATGTACCTATGTCAAAGTTTCAAAAGCATAAGGTTAAGGAAGAAAAGAGAATAGGAAAACCAAACTGAATTTGTGAGTTAGTTATTACCGACTTTATCTGCTAGTATTAGACTACTGCCATTAGACATTGCTAATGAATTCAGGAGTAGGTAGGTAATTTAAACTAAGAGGACTGTGTATAAAAACAATAGTGGAGAGGCCTAGAATAAACTAAAGAATGCATGCCTCAACTTAAAGGCACTGTTTCAAATAAATACTCTACAACATAAAATATTTTCAACCAGATATTCAAATATCCTAATTTTTAAGGTGACCGTGTCATTTATTTGCCAAAGCAAGCTACTTTGAATAAAGAAAGGAGAAGGTAACAATCAAACCAGGATGGTACAGGAAAACCAGGCCAATGAGGCATTAAGTTTGCTTACTTGTGTTTAAAGTGAACTGCCTAAAGTCAAAATGAATTAACCTCATAAGGACTAAAGACCGAAGCCCAGGGAGGCACAGAGATTTGCCCAAAGTCACGGTGTTAACTGGAGAGGCAGGTGCTAGAAGTCATCACCCAAGTACCCTCACACTCTGTTTAGTACCACTTTCTTTAGGTTTTGTTCTTTTTTTTTTTTTTAATTACATGTGTCCTGCTCCTTTTTTCCACAGAAGGATTCTCTCCAAAAATATGTTCTTCAATCAAATAATTCTAAAAATAAGGCAAAAAAAAAAAAAATGCAGTGACAGGAAGGTGAAGAATGTCAAACAAATGCTTACAAAAGCAAACTCTATCAATCCACACATATGTGAAATCCTATACTCTAGGACCAAACACTTTTTCTACATGGTGGACAACTCTTCCAGCTTTAAAAGACATTTCTGTACCATGCATGATGTCAGAATAAAAAAATTAATTAGCAATAACTGGCCCCTTGGAAGACTGAAGAAAAGCACACATACATTGATGCACCTAAGAGCCTCCCAAATGTTAATTCTTTCCTGATTATCTCACTGAAGAGGCAAGAAGCAAGACCTCAGAGCCTACTACATTCCCAGTATACAGCTAAGAAAATGGGGAGTCTCCAGAGCAGATTCTATGGCTATGCGCTGACTAAAGGATCTGCTTGGCTCCAACACCCATTAACAACCTCTGTATTAGCCCATACAGCTATTAACATCAAGATCAGCACTATATTTCAGAAATATGCAATTCTTTACTTACTGCTTCACAGGAAATTTGCCAGCCCAACTACTTTTCTTATAGGAAATTAGAAAAATCATAGGCTTTAGAATCAGATCAACCTACATCTGAATCCTTACTTTGCCATTTACAAGCTAAATGACCAAATTGAAGGAACTTAGATTTCCTCCTATACAAATGAAAAGTACCACCAGAGTTATGAAGATTAAAGCATGTGGTACAAAGCCTGGTACTTAACAGGTACTCAATGGGAAGCTTGTGCTTTAATTTTTATTTTATGTAGTTGATTTACAATGTTGTGTTAGTTTCAGGTGTACAGCAAAGTGATTTAGTTACACATATACCTTTATCTGTTCTTTTTCATATTCTTTTCCCATAGAGGAAGCTCTTGTTATTTCTACCTAAAGGCTTCATTCAATGGCCAATTCAAATAGGATACAAACTTTTATTTACTTTATTTTTTACTTATTTATTTTTTGGCTGTGCAGCCTTGTAAGCTCTTAGTTCCCCGACCAGGAATGGAACCCAGGTCTGAGCAGTGAGAGCACTGAGTGCTAATCACTGGACCACCTAGGAATTCCTGATACAGGTTATTTTTAAAGCAACTGAAGACTACAGTCAGGGTCTTGGTAAAGTCTGTAAAGAGTTATCTCCTGGATCATCAGTTAAATCCAAAACTTTGCATGAAAGTATGCAATCAAGGTAAGCACAGATTACAAAGTATATTTGCAGATCTATTTTTCCAAATTTTGTTACATTATGAAAAAAAGATACTCAACTAGTCAATCACTGGTCCAATAATAATTCCTTGAAGTGCTAAACTTTAAAAATACTATTTTATTTCCTCACCATTTCCACAACATGTGTGACTCCTATATAAGCTTCTAGAAGGCAGACTGTGTCTCATACATATAATATTCAGAATATCGGGTCGGGGGGGCAGGAGGTGCCTTACAGATGTGCTCAAAAAATATTTGTTAACTGAAAAGTTGATATGCTTCCCTTAATGGCTTTAAAAAAAAAAATACTTTAATGACAGTATCCTTTCACTTCAAAACATTAAAATGTACAAGGTTCATAAGAATAGCACTCCCAACAAAAGAAGATACTGTTTATAAATAAGAAGCACTGTAGGTAAAATAGACCAAAGCTCAAAAATTGAATTGCAATTCCCTATGAAAGAAAATTTTAAAAAACAAAACACCAAAATAATGAGCACCTCAGAACAAGAAAGTGCTATCCATTCCATTTCCAGAAACAACTTACCTTTTTGCTCCTTCCTTTTGCAGATTTGAAATCCAGATTCTCACACAATCACTGGCCTTCTCTTCTGTTTGATTCAATAGCATACACACTACTGAGCATACACACTCTCTCTGCTATTACATACATCAATAGAAAGCACACTGCTCTTACTCTGCTTTCCAGCTACGAAAACAAAAGTGCAAAAGTCCTAACCCAAAATTACTTAAAAAAAAAAAAAGAGAGAGAAAGAAACTAATTAAAAAAATTTTTTTGATTTAACATTCAAGGTAATCATATACACTCCCATCTTTTCCCATACTACAATTATGTATTTTAAATGGCTTTCTTCCCCAAATGAGAAAAGATTCTTGTATCTTCATGGGAGGGCAAGCAATTACAATTAATACATACTAAAATAAGCTGTTTCTAAATGGGTGAGATACCATCAGAGTGTGTGCTTTTGCAGGAAACAGAATGGAGAGCCGTGAATGGGAGTCTCTGCACTTCATATCTGCAAAAGAGAATAAAAAGGTTAACTTAACTCTAGACTTAGAACAGAGTATCTTCACCTGTTTAAAGCAATGCCCATAAACAATTTAAATTAAATAATGAAAATGTGCTAAAACAAGAGGTTTGTGGGTGAACTCAACCGCTTAAACTGTATCTACAGTTTTAGAAGTTACTATTTGAACACTTTTTATACCACACCATCTTGATCTTAAAGGTTTAAAAAAAAAATCCCATCTCTTCTTTAGACTCTTCTTAAAGTTATTATAATTAGCTAAATGTGCTTCCGTATTGAACAGTTATCTAGGAGAAATCAGTTCTCACAGTAACAGTCAAAGGGCTCATTTTTAATAAATGTCCTTCCCCTTATAAGGGCTGACAGTTAACCTTTCGGGAACCCCAATGCACACACCCCTTTCTCCAACCTCATTAAAATTAAAGGTTAATTTGAGAACTGAGCAATCTCCCCCACCCAGCACCCCCTTCTCTGCGAAAATCCTTCTGCATTTTGCATGAACCCACCCGCCCCAGTGTGGGTGAGCAGGGCCAGGTCGCGGAAGGAGGCCAGGACGGGGGGGTGAGAGCCGCGAGCCCGTCAAGCACCGCGCCCCTCACCCGGCGGCACACCTGCCCCACAGGCGCCCACCTGGGGCAGGGACCGCCCTCTCGCGGCCCCGCGCGCCTGCCCCACACGGAGCGCGCGCCACGCGCCGCGCGGGACCCGAGGGCGGCGCAGGCGGCGGGGCACCTGAGAGGCGGGGGCCCGGCGTGACTGGGCCACCCGGGCTCGCTCCCTCCCCGGGGGCGTGCTGTGGGCGGGCGCGGTACCTTTTGGACAGATCCATGAGGACCCCGGAGAAAAGCTTCTCCCCGAGGCGGAACGACACGACGAGCGCGTCCTCAATGATGTGGTCCAGCGTGACCCGCACCTCCGAGCCTGGGATGAGCTGCGACACGGCGGAGTCCCCGCCCGCCGGCGGCACGAGCGCCGGGGCTGCGGGCTGGGGCAGCGGCGGTTCCTGACGCTCCTCGGGAGCCGGGGGCTCCGCGGGCGGCGGTGCAGGGGAAGGTGGAAGGCCGGGCCCTTCCGGAGGCGCGGCTGCCGCCGGCTCCACCACCCGGGCGGGCAGCTTCTCCTCAGGCTCCAGCTCCGGCCCCGCCGCCTCCGGGCTGCGGGCGAGCTCCCCCGGCGGCGGCGGCGGCGGCGGGAGCGGCGGCTCTTCGGCCTGAGGAGAGGACTGCTGCCCGTCGGCCTCGGCGTCCGGCACAGATGCCTCAGTGGCTGTGACCGGGAGGGGGTCAGTGCCGGCCTCGCTGCCGGGGATGGGCTCCATCTCCGGCTCGGCCTCGCCGGCGCCCCCCTCCCCGGGGGACGCTGCAGTCGCTGCCGCCTCTGCAGCCACGGCCGCCATTTTCTTCCTGGCTTCTCCCTCCTCCAACTCGGGCTGCAGCGGCGGCGGCGGCGGCAGCAGCGCTGCTTGGTTCCCTGGGCCTTCCCCTCCCTCCCGCGGACAGTTTTGTCCCGCCCTTGCCCCGATGCTCGTTATTGGCACCGCGCCATTGGTTCTGTCCTACACCCCTCCCGCACTTGTGATAGTCCATTGGTCAGGAGAGGACGTCTATCATCCAGTCAGCCCATCCTTCCCATACAGAGTAGGAACTTCTCATTGGCCAGACGAGTTGTCAAATGCCGAATCTGGAGGAGTGGAGGGGCGGGCTCAAAGGGGGCGGGGGGAAGTCACAAAAGCTGAACCTATGCCTATCGCCTCTTTCTATTGGATGGAAGAGAAAATAGAGTCTTATGGTTGGCCTATGCTCCTGCCCATTATCAGCCAGGTTTTCAGAGATGGGATAAAGGAAGGAATCACGTGGCGCGCCTGTTCTTTCAGAGGCTACGGAGGGGAGGAGTAACGCGGTAATGAGCGAGGGGAACAGCTTCCCAAGAATCTCTGCGCAGAGGTCCTTAGAATAAATGTTATTTCTAGGCGCGGACCTGCTTGCGCCTGCGTGTAGGCACGACAAGCTCCTTTGGGAGGGACAACTAAAGTTTGAAGATAGTTCTACAAACAGTTTCTGAGCTCCTACTATGCTAGGCACTCTGCTGGGTGCTGAGGATAGAATGATTTTAAGACATTCTCCACAACCTCATGGCAGCCACTTCAGCTCCCACACAAGGAGTGCTTCCTTGAGTTCTCTACTTTCTAGGAACGATACACCTACTTATTTCAAAGTAGGAAAATGCTAATGAAAGTAAGAAGGATACCATGCACACCGAATTAAGATGATGAATGTTCCAGAGAGCAGTCCTGAGGCACTGCTGGACTTCCACTTGAACAGCAATTTTCCAACCCAAATTCATTGGAAAGTGGTCACACCTAATTTTTTGCTTCCGCCTTTGTCTTTCCTTGCCTCTTTTTGCCACTGGTGCAAAAAAGCCTCTCTCTTCAACATCCTAATGCCCCTACTTCTCTGTTCCCACTTTAAGTTTCTTGATTTGTTTTGTCTGGAAGAATCTACTGAACCCATTTCTCTGAAAGTGTGGAGTGAGCCTCTTCTCCAGAAGAGATGGTAGGCACTGAGAATGCCTACAGGAGGGAGGGGAGAAAAGTTGCCAACATTAGGGGAAGTAAAAAGTGAAATTCTAGACTAATTACAGCCAACATTTATTGAGCACCCTCTATATGCCCGGCACTAGTACAGTGTAACACCTCATTTAATCCTTACAATAAGGCAGGTACTGTTATTATACTCGTTTTATAAATAAATTGAGGCACAAAAAGGGTGCCCAAGGTCACTCAGCTAGTAAGTTGCAGAGTCAGAATTCCAGGTGTGTACTTTGGGGGGTAGAGGATAAATCAGGAGTTTGGGATTAACATATACACACTACTATATATAAAATAAACAACAAGGATCCACTGTACAGCATAGGGAACCATACTCAATATCTTATAATAACCTATAATGGAAAAGAATCTGAAAAAGAGTATATACATTATATATATATATATTTGAATCACTTTACTATACACCTAAAACTAACACATTATAAATGACCTATACTTCAATTTAAAAAGTAAAGTAAAATAGCAAAAAAATAAAAATTCAGTTTTACATTGAAAGCACTGAAAATGGGAAAAAGTAAAATCACCATATGCTCCATTTCAAGTCCTGGGGCTCTTGGGAAAGGCATGTAGGAAATCCCAGTCAGGGCAGGCTCAGTAGCTCCAAAGTAACAGAAGGAAATAAATTTACTTAGTGTCCATTCTGTACCAGAGATTTTCCCATAAACTCTCATGTAAAATCCTGTGAGATAAGTCGTCTCCCTCTTTTACAGGTGAGGAAACTGATCCTTAGCCAGGTTAAAGGTCGTCTTAGTGGTCACACAGCTAGCAGTAGATCCTGTAGAACCCAGGTCTTTCCAAGTGCATGATTATTTCAGTCATTCACTGAACATATAATTTATCCCCTGCAAGCTAGACGCCTGCAGAAAACAGACATGGATCCCACCTTACAAAAGTTTTCACTTTTCTATATTTCAACATAATCAATCAGCTAAACATAGCATATAGTTCTGTGAGACTTGTAGGCCCACACTGAGTTCTCACATTGTATAATATCCCACAGGGAGAAAAATACAATTCAGGTCCTAGGACCTGATCACCTCTTGCAGTAATTCATTGCAAGTTGCTGTAGTAAATCATTTAAATTAAGGATATATAGCAGATGGTGGCATATCAAGTCCCCCTTCTAAATCACCATTTTCAAAGTGCAGCTCAAGAGCCTCTACTGGCTCCCTATGTTCACATCAAATGTATCTTCTTCTGCTTGTTGTTCAAGGCCCTCTCTGTTCCTACTTTAGCTTTCAAGGTCTGTTGTCTACTACTCTTCAAGCTTTCTAATACTGGGAAGATCTTTCATCCATTTATTCAATAAATAAATATTCAGGGCCCACTGTATGTCAGTTACTGGGCTAGGCAGTCAGAAGGCATGCAGAAAGAACATGAAAGCCTCCTCGGAGTTATTTTTCTAGTTAGGGAGCTAGAAAATAAGCAATGAATAAGTAACATGATTACAGATTATGAGCAATGCCATAAAAGAAATAAACAGGGTGAGGTGATAGGGAATAGCTGGGGAGGGGCAGAGAGTGTCTTCTTTAGATAAGGTGGTCAGAAAAGACCTCTCTGAGAACAAGATATTTTAACTAAAATGCAAAGGATAAGAAGGAGCCAGCTACTGACATTGCTAAATGAAACATAGGGTCAAAATGAATAGCAATTGCTTAAGTCCTGTGGCAGAAGAGGGCTTAGCTTACTCCAGAAACAGAAAGAAACCAACATGGTTGCAGAGGAATAAGCTGAGATAAGGTTGGAAAGGAAGGCAGGAGTCAAATCATATTTATGTACTGCAAATACAAAAACAAGAGATTCTGCCCTCAGCGGGTTCCAAATCTCCTTGGAACCCAGCTTTTACATGTGTTATTGTATCCTAGTCTCCCCTGTCTTCAGCCTCCTCCTGGCATAGGATCAGCACAGAGGCGGGCCCTTGGTATTTGTGGAATGGAGAACCACATGGTATTTGTTGCTGAATAGATAGAGGTTTTGATGAATGGTTGGAGGATTGGATGATGTCTTAGTCCATTCATGCTACTAAAACAAAATGCCCCAGGGTGGGTGGGGAGGGTTGGGGAGGATGAATTGGGAGATTGGGATTGCCATATATACATTACTAATAAGAAAAAAAAAATCAAATTGTACACTTTAAATACATGCAGTTTATTGTAAAAAAATAAAATAACAAAAAATAAAACAAAATGCCACAGACTGAGTGGCTTATAAACAACAGAAATTTACTTCTTACAGCTCTGGAGTCTGGAAGTACAAGATCAGTGTGCCAGCACAGTCAGGTGAGGGCCCTCTTCTAGGCTGCAGAATTCTTGTATGCTCTATGGCAAAAGGAGGCAAGGGTGCTCTCTTGGACCTCTTTTATAAGGGCATTAGTCTCTTTCATAAGGGTCCTACCCACATGACGCAATCACCTCCCAAAAGCCCCATCTCCTAATAACCACCTGGGTGGTTAATATTTCAACATGTGAATTTTGGAAGGACATAAATATTCAGACCATAACAGATGAATAGTTGGCTGACTGGACAAATCGTTGAATGGATGGATGGATGGATGCATGGATGGCTGGATGGGTGGATGGAGGGGTGGACAGATGAATGGCAGGCATAAGGAATCCAGCTGACTACCCAAGTGGGTCCTCGCTGTCACAGACAGACTTTGATCTCTGAGCTCTGCGGGGTACTACAGTTTGGTGGATAAAAACTCAGAGAGTGGAACGAATGAACCTGTACGTGACTCCCCAGTTGGCCTCTGACTAGCTTATGATCTGGGCATGATCCTAGGCAAGTTGCTTAACTTCATTTATAAAATGGCTTATTAATAACTACCTTCCTACAGGGTTTGTTTTTTAAAGTATGTAACATATATGAAGCACTTAATGTAGAATTAAAATCATGGTGAGCATAGCTCAATAATTGTTATTAGCACCTAGATCTAGAAATGCGGAATTATCATTGCATCTGGGGCTGATCACGCTCCAGGGGTTCTGACCCCCAATAACCAAACTTGTGAGAGACTAAGTAAAAAAAAAAACAGACACTGGGGTGCCGGTTCATGCAGAGGGATAAATATGGCTACGTATGGCTTAGTCATTTTTATTTTTGTTTTCTGAGCCTGGTCTCTCAGGAAATCAAATTACAGACAGACAAAGCATGGGTAGCAGAGACTCAGGACAAAAGGAACTAACTGACAGCACATGGCTGTGAAGTGACAGTGGCTGAATAAAGTGCTCCTCCTGTTCTAGGCCTATTTCTGTCCAAGTAACCAATATTTCTCTTCTAAAATCAGATCGCCCACTCCCAGACCAAGACTGACATGTCTGTCAGTAGTTATCCATCACAATCACTGGCTCTCTCTCCATGTGTCTCAGTGGTTCTCCATGTACTGAGGGATCTCTCTGAGAATCCGCTAAAAAGCTTTGTTTTGCATAGTGTGATCACATTTATATAAAGTACAAAAACAAGCAAAACAAATTTATGCTGTTAGAAGCCAAGATAGAGGTTATTCTTGGCAGGGGAAGAGGGACAGTACAGCTAGTGACTAAAAGGTCATATGAGTGGAGTTTTCTGGGATTCTGATAATTTTCTGTTTTTCATCTACTCACTAGTTATACAGGAATGTTCAGCTTATAAAAATTCATCAAGCTGTGCCCATATGTGCTTTTCTGTGCATAGATTTGTATTAATTATCTTTTACTGTTAGTGTCTTAAACAACATATATTTATTTTATCAGTGTCTGAGGGCTGAAATCCAGGATGGCTTAGCTGGGTCCAATATTTAGGGTCTCTCTCAAGGCTGTAACAAAGATGCCAGCAGAGGCTGCAGTCTCATCTGAAAGTCTGACTAGGGAAGGGCCCACATCTAAGCTCATTCACATGATCTTGGCAGGATTCAGTTCCTTGGTGGCTGCTGGCTAGAGGCTGCCCTCAGCTTCTTGCCACGTGGGCCTCTCCATAGAACAGTTTGTGATTTAGAGCTTGCTTCATCAAAGCAAGCATATGAGAAGAGCCAGAGAGAAATGGTGCAAGGAAGAGAAAAGTCACAGTCATTTATAGCCTAATTTCAGAAGAGGCATCCTGTCACTTGTGCTATATTCTGTTCAGAAGCAAGTCACTAGACCCAGACCAAACACAAGCGGAGAAGACCATACAAGGGCATGAGTACCAAGAGGCAGGGATCATTGGGAGTTGATGGTTACATCATTTAAAGGTTTTAAAAGATGAAAAGGAAAAATATTTCAGATGTTTCTCCAAACTTCCCCCCACACACTCACTCACAGACTGTGCTAAAGCCTCTTGTTCGATGTGGATACTTTCCCCCGATACTACCTGCTCCCTAGTAACAGATCCTCACCTCAGACTGGGAGAGTGGAAGAGGCCATCATATTAAAAAAGTATATCCCAATACTGAGGACAGTCCCTATAAGAAGAGCCATCATGGATCCAACCATTTAGTGAGCACCTACTATGTGTCAGGCTGAGACAGCAGCCAGATGAGCCTGAGGGTGATCAAGCACATCAAAGGTGTGCAGTATCCCTAGACATCTTCCTCCATGGTCTCAGGTGTTCTTTCACATGCTCCCCTCCCCTCTCCTCTCCGTACATTCTCGACAGCTGCCATGTCAACATAGTTCCTTGAAGATGGACCCCAGAGACTCCCCTGGTGGCACAGTCGTTAAGACTCTGCACTCTCAATACTGGGGGCCCAGGTTTGATCCCTGGTCAGGGAACTAGATCCCACATGCATGCCACAACTAAGTGTTCGCATGCCTCACGAGCCTGTGTCCTGCAACTAAGGAGCCCACCTGCCGCAACTAAGACCAAGCGCAACCAAATAAATAAATACATAATTTTTTTTTAATAAATAAAAATGGACCCCAAGGGCACTGCTTGGGAGGGAGTAGTTCTAGGCTGATCATCTCACTTTGTCTGGGACTGAAGGGTTTCCTGGGACACAGGATATTCAGTGGGACAGTCCTAGGCAAACCCTAAAGGTTGGCCAGGCTTCATGCTTCATGTCTTGCAGAAATTAACACTGATCTTTGCAACAATCCAGCAAGAAAGGGCGCCTCAGAGAGGTTAAAGAAACCTTCCCAAGCTAGAGACTGGGCCTCTCAGTCTCCAAAGAATGTGCCCTCAGCAACTTCGATCTTTTGGCTGTTTCTTGTAGTTCCTCAGCCATCCCCTGGGACAAGATCCTTGGGTAAAGGCCAGATCAGTGTGCATTTTTTTGTCTAGCCTTCTAGTTCCAAGCCCACAGGTTAAATCTGACCTTAAAAATAAAAGTAGAAAATTTGAAAAAACAAAAACAAAACCTGACCTTAGATTCTAAACACCCCTGATTGTCCCCACCCGCTCAAGAAAATTCCAAAATTGACATGTATTTACTTGACATTCCTCTCGGTTGGGTTCTCCCATCATTTCAAATGTGATAGTTATTAGATTTTTAGACCCTTGTAAAGTATTTATCAAGTGCTTACTTCACATCAGGGCTTAAATCGATTAAGCCTTATTATATTCCTATGAGATGCATCACTATTACTATTAATGATGACTATTACAGATTAGGAAACCGAGGGACAGAGAGGTTAAGTAAGTTGCCCAAGGTCACACAGCTAGTAAGTATACGTGCCAAAGAGTAATATCTATTTGCTCATTGATTATAAAGAGCTCCCTGTGTTTTTTTTCTGGAAAGACTATCATTTGCTCTGACAGACTTAAGTGAAGCTTTCTGAAAAATGGGTGGAAATCTCAGCTAAAGAGGTACATGTGATATGACATCCATTCTTGAAAAACCACAAACCCATGATTATTTTGACAGAATTGCTTCTGTGTCACCACATTTCTCTCTGTCTTGGTTTCCTCATCTCTACCTCAAAAAAACTGGGCCAGGTCTATAAAGCAGCAACTATTCTTATTATCCCTCTGGAAGGTCTGGAGGCCTGGGCAGGAGCATGGAGGTCACTTGGTTCATCCAGTGTGAATTCTGAGCCAGAAGGTGCAGGCCAAGCCCTGGTCTTAGCATTTAGCTCACGGCTACTCACTCCCAAGCAGTTATTTTAGTGCTTACCCCCAGTAATTTCTCTCACTACACAGTTGCTATACATGCAAATAAAAAATGACCTGAATATTCAGTGCTAAGTTGCTTGGGTTCATTTTTATACCAAATGCCTACTCTCTGTTCTATTTGTATTTGTTTGTTTTTTAAAACAGCAGAGATTTTTTTAGGAAGAAATGTGTGTACAGCTATACATAGAAAAAAAACCCTTGTGACATCAGTCTTGGGCATCATTTGCACCTCTCCCACAGAGCCCAGCGCCTGGAGGACAGTAGGCCTTCAAAAATACTTGTAGGATTCATAAACAAATGACTAAATGAATGGTTATTTCCAGGGAGTAGGATTACTGTGGGTTTTTTCTTTTTGCCCATCTACATGTCCCAGTTATCCTAATTTTCTCATTTTTCTACAATGAACATGGATTTCTTACAGAAAATGTTTACAAATCTTACTTCCGCAAATAAATACATAAATAAGTGAATAAAATGGAGTCTGGGCAGTCTTGTAATAGGAAGATTCCAAACATGGGCTGCCTGGACAGGGTGTGCAGAGCTCCAGGCATGACTCGGTTGCCTGGGAACTGATGGGGAGGAGGAACGAGAGTCCCCATCCTGAGAACCCAGAGGCTCCACCAGCCTGCCGTTTCCTTTTCCTTTGAGTCACTAGACATCGTTGTGTGTGTGTGTGTGTGTGTGTGTGTGTGTGTGTGTGTGTGTGTGTGTCTCGTGTGTTACTAGGTGAAAGCGAGAAGCAAGTCCCAAAGAGTTTTTCAAGGACTGTAAATGATTCATAGGGAGCTCATAGACCTTGGCTGTCTTCGCGGCGCTGTGGTGGTGCCACTCCCACGCCCCCTCCCCCAACCGTCCCTGAACCCTCAGAGGCGACCCCTTTCTGTAAGTGTTGGCCCCCGTAACCAAATCCGAGTTCCTTCCAGGCTCAGCCCGCTACTCCACCCGGGTCTGTGGATGCTGATGAAGAAGGGAACAGACAAGCCAATTTAGTTGTCGTCCTCTCTTTGTTCCCTTGACCTTGAGGCACTTAACTCAGCAGAGCTCGCGGTGGGGGGAGCTCGGCAGAGTCCCAGAATGAAAGGCTAGAGACCTTGGAGGGCTGTTGGAGCCCGCGCTCCTTCTCTCTGCTTTGGTCACCATAGTGACTTCTCTCTGAAGCCTCAACCCTGTGGTTTTCGCTCGATATTCATTCATAATAAGGCCACCTCTGCGTTTTCCGCCCACTGGGGAACAGGCACCGAGTGCTTTCAGTCACATGGCTGACGCACTCGGCCTTTAAACTGTGTGTGTGTGTTGGGGGGTGGGGGGCGCAGGGGAGGTTCTGCGCGGCTGGGAGGTGGTCCTCTCTATTGTGCAGAGGGAAGGGTCAGAGCTGGGAAGGGGTTCAGATCCCTTCAGTTTACAGGGGGAAAAGGACTTGCTCAAGGTTTCTCAGCCCTTCGAGGGCCAGCCCCGATTGGAACATGACAGCCTTGACTCCTGGCGAACTGCTCACTGCACTCCATCATCAGGGATGCACGTAGGGCCCATGTTCTCCCCCCAGATTTTCTAACTTCTTGGTCTTTTGTGCCAAGCACCGGGCACACTTTCTGGGACTGTTACTAAAGGTTATCAAATTTATGGTACTCAGATCATGATGAGCACCTAGTAAAAGGCCAAAACTAGAGCTCCTGTAGTGAGACAAAGCACTTCCATTCCCAGTACAGATTTGCAAGTAAATTAGCTCATTTAATCCCTAAAATTACCCTGCAATGTGACTGTTATTATTCCCTTTTACATTGAGAAACCTGCAGCTTCAGGGAGTGTTTGAATGGGTCAGCTTGGAGTCAGAGATGAATTTGAATGCTAACTCTGCAATTTACTAATGATAAAGAATGGCACAATAGCTCATTAGTATAGGCAATGACTTCAAATTCACTGAGATCAAGTCCTGCCATTTCCCTGCTGTGTGACTTTGGGGAAGTTACTTAACTTCTCTGAGCCTTTATTTCTCCAGCTGTAAAAACATAATAGAACCTACTTCATAAGTCATTGTGAGGATTAAATAAAGTAATGTATGTAAATCACTTAGCACTGTGCCTGAGCATTAATAAGTGTTTTCTGTTATTCCAAAATTAGAAAGTACTCTTCTGCTAGAACTTCTGGTCACAGAGGAAAAGAAAATCTACACCTCTCTTCCAGGCTCACCCAGAGCCCAAAGCCTTTCCTTTGTGTCAGCCAAAGAATAGAGTACTTGAAAAAAGGACATTCCAAAGAGAGGGAGGTGAATTTGAAAGATGCTTTTTTATAGCTTGATTTTGCATTTTTAAAAGATTCAGACAAGGGAAGAGAAGGAAAGAGTTGAAATCTCTATCTCTCTGTACCCTTGCTGCTAATATCTCCACAGTTATGCTGCCCAACAGGGTGGTCGCCAGGCTCGTGTGGTTACTGAAAACATGAAATGTACCTGGTCCAAACTGAGATTTGATGTTAATATAAAACACACACTGGATCTTAAAGATTTGGTGGGAGAAAATTATAAAATATCCCATTGTAAACAATAAGGTCCTACTGTATAGCATAGAGACCAATATTCAACATTCTATGATAAACCATAATGGAAAATATATTAAAAAAAAAGAATGTATATATATGTGTAACTGAATCACTTTGCTGTACAGCAGTAATTAACACAACACTGTAAATCAGCTATACTTCAATAAAAATAAATAATTAAATTTAAAAAATAAATAAAATATCCCACTGATAATTTTTATACTGATTTCATGTTGGGATGATTTTTTTTTTTTTAATTTTTTTTTTGGCTGCACCATGCAGCATGTGGGATCTTAGTTCCCTGACTTGGGATCAAACTCGGGCTCCCCCCAAAAAAACCAAAAAAACAAAAACAAAAACAAAAACTTGGGCTCCCTGCCAGTGAAAGCAAGGAGTCTTCACCACTGTACTGCCAGGGAAGTCCCTGGAATGATATTTTAAATAAAATACATAATTAGAGTTAATTTTACTCGTTTCTTTTCTTTTTTTTTTTTAATATTTTTTGATGTGTACCATTTTTAAAGTCTTTATTGAATTTGTTGCCATATTGCTTCTGTTTTATGTTCTGGTTCTTTGGCCCCGAGGCATGTGGGATCTTAGCTCCCCAACCAGGGATGGAACCCACACCCCCTGCATTGGAAGGTGAAGTCTTAACCACTGGACCACCAGGGAAGTCCCCTACCCATTTCTTTTGATGTTTTTAATGTTTTTAATACCAGAAAATTCAGTTATATATGTGGCTCACATTGTATTTCTATAAGACTGAGCTAGTATAGAAAACTCTAATTCCAGCTCAGCTGATCTATGTAGGACACCTCCTCACATTTCTCTCATTTAATTATCACAACAATATTATCTGAAGTTATTGTTATCTACGTTTTACTGGTGGAGGACCAGCTTAGGGATGCTGACCCTTCATTTTGCCAGGTAAGGTCACCAAATCACTATTATTATGTACTGTCATAATTTCACAAAGAAAAGCCTTCTTTAGTAAGAACAAAATAGAACATTTCAACTATGTAAAAGTACATTGACCCCCACAACTGTCTCCTATTAAAAAAAAAAAAGCAGCTGGAATTCTTTAAGAGCTTACTCTTTTTCAGGCACTGGGATAACTTATGCTTTATTTTCTTCAGTTCTGTAAAATCCATGAGGTTGGTACAGATGAGGAGACTGAGGCTCTGAGAGCCATTTGGCTTATAAATTGGGGCTGTAGGATTGTAAGGAGATAGGTTACAGGATCCCCGGAAAAAGAGAACCAGGAACAGCTTTCTTGACATAAGAGAAGCCATTTTGGCCCAAGCCATTTTGTAACCTAAGCCCGGCCACAATGCTTGCCCTTGAAAAGGTCTCAGGGCCTCTTCCATGATCGATGATCTTAGAGAACAAAGGAATGCAGCAGCAGCAGAGAAAAGGCAGTCAAACAATAGTGCAGTGATAAAGCGATAAAGCAGAGTCCTAGTTCCTCCTCAAGAGATATACATAATAATAGATCTTTGAGTTCTGCATGAACTGAGGCCCCCACCCAGGTCGGGAATGGAATGATGATATTGACCCTCCTGACTTCCATCAACTAAAGCTTAGACTCTGTGACCTTGGCCCCAATTCTATGATTTCCAATTCTAGAAAGTCCTGACTTAGGTTTAGATTTTAACTTGGGCCAGGCCACTGGGCTAGCCTCCATTTTGTGGCTCCCGATATATAAATGTCCTTTATTAATTCCCAACTTTTGATCAATACTCTCAGTTGGGGGCTTCCCTGGTGGCGCAGTGGTTAAGAATCCACCTGCCAATGCAGGGGACACAAGTTCGATCCCCGGGCTGGGAAGATCCCACATGCCATGGAGCAACTAAGCCCATGCGCCACAACTACTGAAGCCCGTGCACCTAGAGCCCATGCTCCGCAATAAGAGAAGTCACTGCAATGAGAAGCTGGAGTGCCACAGCAAAGAGTAGCTCCGGCTAGCCACAACTAGAAAACCTGCGCAGCAACGAAAACCCAATACAGCCAAAAAAATAATAATAATTTTTTAAAAGAATACTCTCAGTTGCAGTAGAATATTGAACAAAATTTAAAGTGTTAGCTCTGCTCTGAGCAACTACTTTTTGTGAATGCAGGGGTCAGGTTGGATCTCTGACTGGAATTCATAAGTCTTGGTCCTTGACTTGGCCATTTTCAGCATTCCAGGCAAAGGGAGATCATTTTTCTGGTCCCCAGCAGCTACATGCATTTCAAGCCTTTGAGAGAACACAGCACACAAGGAAGACTAAGAGAATGACTATAAGCAGGATGGTACCCAACATTTGGAGGGCACTCTGAGGCCAAGGTCCCCACAACCCAAACCAACTCAGATCAGACAGATCAGACTGTTGAAGTCACCTTCTTAAGCCAAATGGCTTGCTCAGTAATCTTATGTAGCTGAGTCTCAATTTCCCCAAAGTATTAATCCAAGTGCAGAAAGTGGTGTTGGCCACAGCACAGCTACTTCCTTGCTCATCTAAAAGATAATCAAGGGCTATCCCGTTAACAATAATTTTGGCCAGAGAGTCCAGGGATTTTTGTTGGACAGCTATTGCTTTAGCAGCAGATTCTGTGCTGGCTTCGGGAGTTAAGGAGAGATTCCTAATCATAGCCTCCTTTGCACTAACTCCAAGCCAGAGGAGGAGGGATCTGCTAACGGAAGGGAATTTTGAATCAAGAATGCCTCCTGGTAATTCCTATTTGGTTTGCTAATGCAAACTGAGGGGATTTGCAAATTTTCAAAGGGTACCTTTGGGGGTGGAGTTATTCCCCCGAAACTTGGATGGTTTTATCAGGATTATAAATTTGACATGTTAAGCACTAGTTGGGGACTTCCCTGGTGGTCCAGTGGTTAAGAATCTGCCTTCCAATGTAGGGGATGTGCGTTCAATCCCTGGTCCAGGGACAAACCTGCACGTTATGACGAAGACCCAGCGCAGGCAAAAAAAAAAAAAAAAAAACTATAGTTGCAGCCTTATGGCAATTTCCCCACCAGTACCATCCCATAATTTGGAAATTTTTTTTTTATTCCCAGTAAATTAGTTATTTATTCTAATCAGAAAGGTCTGAATTTTATTTACCTGTTGCATTGTTAAAACTTTTAAGTCAAAAAATAAATACGCTAAGTTCAATTTTAAATTTATAGACACTTTCAAGTTCATCCCATTTACAATATCATATCAAAGCTACATTTTAAAACTTTACCTATTTCTTCTTCTACAAGGAAAACTTCTAAAGTTCTTTTTAAAAACTTATTCTTGGTGCTTCCCTGGTGGTGCAGTGGTTAAGAATCCACCTGCCAGTGCAGGGGACACGGGTTCCATCTCTGGGCCAGGAAGATCCCATATTCCATGAAGCAATTAAGCCTGTGCGCCACAACTACTGAGCCTGTGCTCTAGAGCCTGCGAGCCACAACTATTGAAGCCCACACGCCTAGAGCCTGTGCTCTGCAACAAGAGAAGCCATCTCACTGAGAAGCCCATGCACCACAAGAGTAGCCCCTGCTCACCGCAACTAGAGAAAGCCTGTGCACAGCAACGAAGACCCAACACAGCCAATAAATAAATATTAAAAAAATAATAATAAAATAAAAAATGAAAACTTATTCTTTCTCTTAAAAGAAGTGAAGTAGGCATGCCAAGTGATTAAACGCCATAGAGGATGAAGTAAAATAAAAAAGCAAGTTCAGGCACTCGGACCTATTTAAAAAGTCTGCTATTGTTTGGTACTTTCCTCATTCCTTCCCCCTAATGAAAAAAAAGTTCTGATAGCTTGTAAAAGCTTTTTTCTGTTCCCATGGTGCGTCATGGACCATAAGGTATGGAGAAGGGGTACCTTAAGAGATTATGGGAGAACCAAGTGGCCATCCTGACTCTCCTAGAACTTGGTGGCCTTACTTAGATAAAACCTTTTGATTTCCAGTATCGATGTTTCCCAGGAGGGGAAGTAGTGTGTTGTGAAATGATGATCTATGATGTTAAATGTTGAGTTAGAATATTAATGGATCTCTGAACCACGCTTTAGTATGACACTCTGCCCACACCTTTCTCTGGTATTCGGGCTCAGTTCTTTTAGTGTGAACTGTGATCTTAATCACATGTGTTTAGAAGGGAGGTGAATGGCGGAGAGAAGTACTTCTATTTATACCCTTTTTTTATAGGAGTGCCGCTTGAAATTGGAAAACCTCTTTGTTTCCATAACATTCCAAAACCATGTACCAAGCTAAAGGCACAGCGGCTATCAGTGTAAATGTTAACTGATTTTTCTTGAGCAATTATGCATGCTCTTCTGGTCAGGGCAAATAATTCTGCCTGTTGTGCTGAATTACCTTGTGGGAAAGGTCTGTGTTCAATGAACTCATACTGGGTAGTGACCGCATCACCAGCTTGGTATTCTCCCTGTTTACTTTCGGCATAAGACGCACCCAGTGACTTAAATCTAGGTTATATAGATCTATGTGCTTTAGATCTGGACATGGGGTGACTAACTGGAAAGTGACTGTCTTATAGGCATGTTCTTCTTCCGCACCTGGTAAGGGAAGTAAGGTAGCAGGATTAAGAATGTTGCGCCAGAAAATTTTTTAAAAAATTAACATTAAAATTTAGGAAAAGGGAATTCCCTGGCAGTCCAGTGGCTAGGACTCCTCACTTCCACTGCAGGAAGCCCAGGTTTGATCCCTGATTGGGGAACTAAGATCCCACATGCTGCACAGTAAGGCCAAAAAAATAAACAAATAAATAATTAAATTAAAAAAAAAAAAAAAAGAAGGTCATAGCGTTTAAGATGTATGTTAGATGGAGATAAAAGTAGGAGTCCATAAGTAGTGAGTCTGCTCCAGGAAAGATGCTGACCTTAGAACAACAGCATGAGATGTTGGCAGATAAACATTATTTCCTAAGGTCAGATCTGATGAGGCTTCTATTAACTGAGTTGCAGCTGCCAGTCCCTTAAGCTGATTTGGGTCATCTCTGGCTACTGAGTTCAGTGGCCTGCTATAATATTCAGCAGGCCTCCTTCTTCCACTGTGGTCCTGAGTTAAAATTCCTAAAGCCTGATTATTCTTTTCATGGACAACTACGGTCATAGACTTGTAGTTGGGTAGACCCTGAGCCAGAGATTTGGGATGGTTATCTTAAGGTTAATAGCGGCTTGTTTGTGTGTGTGTCTTCCCACGATGGGGGTTCTGGTGTGGCGGTTTCGGTGAGTTCATAAGGTGGAGAAGCTGTTGAGGAAAAATTAGGAACCCAATGCCTGCAATATCTTGCCAGGCCTAAAACCTCTCTAAGTTGTCTTTTTTGTGGTAGGTTTTGGAAAGTTTGTATTTGTTGTATGCACTTTAGAGAAAAGTAAAATCCCTTAGTGCTTTAAATCATGTCCAAAATAGCAAATATCCTGAGTGCAAAACTCAAGTTTTTCCTTTGAGGACTTGTGACCTTTGTTTACAAACTGCTGGAGTAAATATATTGAGTCTAATTTAGAGGCGTCCTGTGTGGGAGAACATAGCAACAGATCACCCACATATTGTAAAAGTAAGGGAATTGCAGGGTGCTCAGATCTTGCTAGAGGGCTTGGGGAAAATATGTGGAAGCTTCAGTAAATCTCTGGGGCATTAAGGTCCAAGTATATTGCTGATTGTCCCATGAAAGGCAAATAAATGTTGGTGATTTGGGTCCACAGGGATGCTAAATGAAGCTGAGCTTAAGTCTACCACTGTGAACCATTTAGCAATTGGTGGGACCTGTAATATTAAGCTGAGCTTAAGTCTACCACTGTGAACCATTTAGCAATTGGTGGGTCTTTGGATTGGGTACCACTGGATAATGAGGAATCACAATTTTATTTATTGCCCTTAGGTCTTGGACAAATCGCCCTCTTTGCCCATTTAGCTATTCAACTGGGAGGATGAGAGTGTTACAAAAGCTAGTGCAAGGGACAAGGAACCCTTGTAAAATTAAGGATTCAACAATGGGGATGAGTCCCTGTGTAGCCTCTGATATTAATGGACATTGAATCAATTTAGGCAAAGGTTTGGTAGAGTGTATTTTTATGGGTTCAGCACTCGATTTTTCCAATGTCTGATGACAAAGTTGCCCACAGATTCTAGGGAACTTCGGATAACTCTGGAGTCTCATAGGGTGAAACATCTTCAGTACTATCTATAGCAAATTGTAGAGCACATAATAATTGCGATTCGGGTTGGTCAGGTAATTCAAGGATTATTTCTCCATCGGGTGTGACCTTTATGTGCCCTTATAATTTTTTTTTCCTTTTTTTTTAATTTTTGCCCCCTTAACTTGCAGAATCTTAGTCCCCTGGCCAGGGCTAAGCACAGGGCCATGGCCGTGAAAATTCTGAGTTCTAACCACTGGACCACCAGGGAATTCTCCTTGCCCTTGTAATTTAGATCAAAGGTCTCAGTCCATTAAGTTTGAAAGAGGCTGACTCATAAAGTAGAAAAGTATGATTTTTGGAGATTGGTCCTAGAGTCATCTGGACCAGTTTTGATAGGTATTCTCATTGTATCTTATTTGAAATCCCCACTATTTTACATTGCCTTTCACTCTGAGACATAGGTTGTTTTTAAAAGATGGGTGCTGACTTGGGTTTAGATTTGTGACTTGGGCTGGTCACAGGGGCAGCCTCCATTTTGTGGGTCCCAGCATATGAATTTCCTTTTTGAGAACCCACATCTGGTCAACCGAAGCCTCTTCTCTATCAGTTCTACCTCTCCATAGTTGTCCTAGGAAGTGATTGCAGTTTGCATTTGGTTGTAAATTTGATGAGTTTTGATTGTTGTTTTGGGCTTTTTTTTCTTTAGAATTCCATTATAGATTCATATCCTTTTCCTCCCCACTCCACCCCAGTCTGTACTTGAATTTGGGGAAACGTAATTACAGTTGAAGTGACACATGCACTTAAAAGGAAATCAACATCTCTGCCTTCATCCTGCATGAATATGGAAGAGGGATTTCTATCTAACTAGCTCTTCTCATTTTCCCTTCTGATGGGAACTGTCAGGAAGCTCTGGAGAAGACCAGGCTATAGTTGGGTTGCCTGCCTTTTTCTCACCCACGGCTTCATCTGCATCTTTCCAGGCAGTGCCTGAGGCCCTGGGAGACCACTCCACTTCAGCCCTCTTTCCACCTGACAGGGGATTTAGAACTGAGCTTCCCATGCCTGAGCTACAATTGATTTCTAACTTGTCCACCTCCTGGCTTTCAGCTCTCAGAGCTCAGGCCTCAGGGAGATCACACTTGACTCTGAAAGCTGAGGGGAAACATGCTTGGCATTAACCTCCAAATTCAGATCCTGCAGTTGCAGATTTGCAGGGTGGGCAATTAGGGATGCTGGCATTTTAAAGCCACAAGTATAAGGGGAGGCCATGATAATCATGTCTTTTAGTCATATTGGGCTTGTGGTTATAATGACTGTTACTTGCTAGATGCTTTGCAAACATGGAATCATTTTGTCTTCATATCAACTCTCATTCATCATACAAATGAGAAAACTGAGGCTGTGAAGTGATTTGCCCCAGGTCACACAGCTGGTGATGGCTGAGCCAAGACCGAAAACCTGGTCTATCAGATTCCAAAGCTTAGAATTGTGAACTAGTTTGCCCAAGGTCATGTCATGGCTAGTACATGATAGAGCCAAAATTCCAATTAAAACAAAAATGAGAGACCATGCCTTCCCCAGAAAACTTGTAGAGATGAAAAAAATGATGATATCAAATGTGACCGAAGGTAAGTGAGATGAGCTTTCCTTTAGGCACTCAAGCCTCTGAAATTTGATAGTTCCCTTTTAAGTAGCAATTTGATAATATACACAAAGTCCTTAATTTTTCAATTTCTAGAGAAGTAATTTTTTTAACTTTATATACAAAGAATTTTATCACTATGTACTTTACTAAAAGGAACAACTTAAATTTCACTAACAAGGTTTGGTAAATTAATTATAATATGGCCACTCAATGGTATATTATGCAGCTTTAAAAGCTGTATTCATAAAGATTTGCATTAACACGAAAAGTGCTTATGACATGTCTAAAAGGATAGAAAGTATTGCAATAATGTTTAAATGCATAAAAAATCCTGGGAATAAATACTTTGACATATTAATATTTTACACTTGAATATTTAACATTTGAATGTTAGAAATAGAAGCCATTATAATTTTTTCTTCTATTTTTCTGCATGATTTAAATTTTCTATAAGGAATAAGTCTGACCAAGGAGGTGAAGGACTTATCTGCTGAGAACTTTAAAACATCAATAAAGGAGATGAAAGATGATTCAAAGAAATAGAAAGATATCCCATGCTCTTATATTGGAAGAATTAATATTTTTTAAATGGCCATACTACCCAAAGCAATATACAGGTTTAACACAATCCCTATCAGATTACCCATGACATTTAGGAGAACTAGAACAAATAATCCTAAAATGTATATGGAACCATAAAAGATCCAGAATTGCCAAAGCAATCCTGAGGAAAAACAACAAAGCTGGAGGCATAACCCTCCAGACTTCAGATGATACTACAAAACTATAGTAATCAAAACTGTGTGGTATTGGCACAAAAAAGCCATATGGACCAATGGAACAGAATAGAAAGCCCAGAAATAAACATACACACCTATGATCAATTAATCTTTGACAAAGGAGGCAAGAATATAAAATGGGAAAAAGACAGTCTCTTCAGCAAGTGGTGCTAGGAAAGTTGGACAGCTGCATATAAATCAATAAACTCAAAATGGCTTAACAATTTAAATATAAGACATGACACCATAAAACTCCTAGAAGAGATTATAGGCAAAACATTCTCTGACATAAATGATACCAATGTTTTCTTAGGTCAGTCTCCCAAGGCAATAGAAATAGAAACAAATAAGTGAATGGTACCTAATCAAACTTACAAGATTTTGCACAGCAAAGGAAACTATAAACAAAACAAAAAGACAACCTACACAATGGGAGAAATTATTTGCAAATTATGCCACTGACAAGGGCTTAATTTCCAAAAATACAAACAGCTTATACAAATCTACAACAAAAAAACCCAATCAAAAATGGGCAGAAGACCTAAATAGACATTTCTCCAAAGATGAAATACAGACGGCCAATAGGCACATGAAAATATGCTCAATGTCACTAATTATTAGAGAAATGTAAATCAAAACTACAATGAGGTACCACCTCCACCAGTCAGAATGGCCATCATTAAAAAGTCTACAAATGGGATTTCCCTGGTGGTTCAGTGGTTAAGAATCCACCTGCCAATGCAGGAGTCATGGGTTCAATCCAAGGTCTTGGAATATCCCACATGCCACAGAGCAACTAAGCCTGTGCACCACAACTACTGAGCCTGCACTCTAGAGCCTGCAAGCCACAACTACTGAGCCTGCATGCCTCAACTACCAAAGCCTGCGTGCCTAGAGCCTGTGCTCTGCAGCAAGAGAGGCCACCACAATGAAGAGACTGTGCAATGAAGACTAGCCCCCACTCACCACAACTAGAGAAAGCCCCATGCACAGCAACAAAGACCCAACCCAGCTAAATAAATAAATGAATAAATAAATAAATGTCTACAAACAACAAATGCTGGGGAGTGTGTGGAGAAAAGGGGACCCCCTGACACTGCTGGTGGGAATGTAAGTGGTGCAGCGACTATGGAAAACAGTATGGAGATTCCTCAGAAAACTAAAAATAAGTGGGATCCAGCAATCCCACTCCTGGGCATATATCCAGAAAGAACTATAATTCTAAAAGATACAGGCACCCCTATCTTTATAGCAGCCCTATTCACAACAGCCATGACATAGAAACAACCTCAATGTCCATCAACAGAAGAATGAATAAAGAACATGTGGTATATATATACACAGTGGAATATCAGCCATAAAGAAGAACAAAATAATGCCATTTGCAGCAACATGGATGCAACTAGAGAGTATCATACTAAGTGAAGTAAGTCAGAAAGAGAAAGACAAATACCATGATATCACTTATATGTGGAATCTAAAATACAACACAAATGAACCTATCTATGAAGCAGAAACAGACTCACAGACATAGAGAACAGACTTGTGGTTGCCAAGGTGGGGAGGGTTGGAGTGGGAGGTTGGGGTTAGTAGGTGCAAACTATTACATATAGAATGGATGGACAACAAGGTCCTACCATACAGCACAGGAAGCTATATTCAATGTCCTGGGATAAACCATAATAAATATAAAAAAGAATACACACACACACACACACCTGAGTCAGTTTGCTCTACAGCAGAAGTTAACACAACACTGTAAATCAACTAAACTTCAATTAAACATTTTTTTTCTATAAGGATATTTTTCCCTTAATGGATAAATATTGGCTACTATAAAGAGTATTCAAAAGTATGTGCTCGGGCTTCCTAGGTGGCGCAGTGGTTAAGAATCCGCCTGCCAATGCAGAGGACATGGGTTCGATCCCTGCTCCAGGAAGATCCCACATGCCATGGAGCAACTAAGCCTGTGTGCCAAAAAAAAAAAAAAAAAAAAAAAAAAAAAGTATGTGCTCTGGTCTTTGAAAGCTATTCCAAGAGAAAGAAAATCATAACAAATAACATCAACATCTTTAGACTAAGTGTAAAGCAGCTCAAAGTGACTAGTTTGAAGGAAGCATGATAATTTATTCAGACTCTGCATCTCCCCCCTTCCTTTATACCCCTTGTGTTTTATTTTCTTTTCATCACCGATCACTATATGAAATGACTGCTGTCCCTTTTGTACATCTCCCTCACTGTCTCCACCCCTGCACCTAAATAAGTCTCTAGCTGTCAGTAGGCCTCAACAAAGATTTGTAGAAGGAATGAATTCACTCTTGCCCTGACACTTCCCTAAGGCCAAAGTGCTGTTATGTTCACTCAAGTCAGGAGTTCAAAGAAGAGAAACTGAGAAGGGAAGGACAAGAACGTAATAATATAAAAATATCTCTGATCCATCTGGCGGCTGGTTTAAGTACCATTGGCAGCCAGGGTCAGGGTTCCCATAATAAATCATGTCCACTGCCAACCTTAAAAAGAATATTTCACTGTTGGCCAAAAATGTTAATAAAAATGACTCCCATATTTGGAATGTTTACCACATGCCAAGGACTGTGTTAATAAACGTTTCTGTGCATTAATATCCTTTCATCTTCATGATAGCCCTATGGGTAGATATTATTATTCTCATTGAAGAAACTGAGTCTCAGAGAGGTTAAAAAACTTGCCCACGGTCACCCAGATGGCAGGTGGTGGAGCCGCCAAGCAAAGTGAGCACATGGTTTTCATCCCTTGCTAAGCATGAGAAAATGGAGATTACCAGACCCCACTTAAAGTCACCAGCACAGGATTTCCCAGAGTCTGGTCCTGGGAATTACTGAAAACTCTGCACAGGTGACCTAAACCAACCAAAAGTTGAAGACCTAGGCCCAGTTTGGTCTTAACCCAAATTCACTTTTTTTTTTTTTGGTAAATTTCTTTTTTTAAAAATAAATTTATTTATTTATTTCATATTTATTTATTGGCTGTGTTGGGTCTTCATTACTGTGGGTGGGCTTTCTCTAGTTGCAGCAAGCAGAGGGTGCTACTCTTCATTGTGGTGCACAGGCTTCTCTTGCTGAGGAGCACGGGCTCTACGTGTGTGGGCTTCCGTAGTTGTAGCACATGGGCTCAGTAGTTGTGGCTCGTGGGCTCTAGAGGGCAGGCTCAGTAGTTGTGGCACACGGGCTTAGTTGCTCCGCAGCATGTGGGATCTTCCCGGATCAGGAATTGAACCCATGCCCCCTGCATTGGCAGGCGGATTCTTAACCACCGTGCTACCAGGGAAGCCCCAAACACTTTTTTAACCACTCAGTCACCCTGGATCCAGTACTAATCATATTTTGTTACTTCCCCAGAAGAATCTTTGTTTGGTAGAAACACTGATGGTTTTGTGAAGGCTTTGGTCCAAAGCTCAGCTTTCAGGCTGTGACTTTGTCTTTGGAGTAATGGAAACCAGCACACAGCCTCAGAGGATTCTAACAGAAAGTTTCAAAAACCCGAATGATCTAATAATATCTTTCAAGCCCAGGAACGTGCCTTTCACTCAGCCTGGAGCCCTGCCCCCATTCCTTGCCTCTTTAGCATATACCCCTTCATCTTTCAGATCACCACATCCCACAAAGCTTTTCCTATTTATTTGTGTGGTTTATGTTGTTTCCCTTGCACTGGACCAAAGAGAGCAAGGATCAGGCCTTGTGTTGCTTATCTCCAAACCCTAGCCCTAGGCCTAGCATGTAGTAGGTGCTTCGTAAATTACAGCTAACTTTATAGCCCTCCCACTGTGTGCCAGGTTCTGTGCTGAGCACTTTATGTACATTAACTCACAACCTAATCCCTGTTTCACAGATGAAAACTGAGGCATAAAAACACCAAGTCATCATGTGTCTGAAAGGCTCAAACACACCACGCTAGTCAATGGTAAAGCCCAGGTTCAAACTCAAGCAATCCAACTCCAAAATTGACACACTTGACTAATTCATATTATGGTGGTTGATTGACTGATGCTTTAATTAATGGCCCGTGGAGCAGCCACACCCACAGTTCACCTGCTGGAGGCTAGAGCTAATGCCTGCCTGGGCAGGGCTGATCAGAGTGTCCAGGAAACGTGGCCAAGCACCAGCCCTCAGAAAGATGCAAGGTATCCTTGAGATTACATCCTGGCTCCGTCACTTACCCTCTTTGGACTCCAGTTCTCCCATCTGCTACGTGGGCTAATAACTATCACCCTCAAGAATAGTATGAAGATTACATGACCTGATATACATGAAGCAATCTCCCGTGATGCATCATACCTGGCAGCAGGTTTATAACACAGTTGTTTCCTTTCTTTAATCAGTCGCTCCCTTTCCACATCTCAGCCTAAAGACTGTTCTAACAAGGCTGTAGCTTTTTCCAACAAACATTTTCCAGCTGAGACAGAAAGGCAGCTGTGGCCTTTGCTCGCATCTGCCGGCTCTCTCACTGAACACTTCTGCTATTTCTAGCTTGTCTCTCATCAAGGTCTTTTTCTTTTTCCAAGGTAGCTAGGATACAGACTTGCTAGACCTGGCTCTGAATCCCCGGAGGTGGCCAAAGCAAGGCCTTGGACAAATAACCACATGGGGAAACTGAAAAGGACAGGATCAAGAGAAAAAATTTTGCCCTGAGAATGTAGGCAAGGGCAGCCAATCCCTCTCCTCTGCCAGCAGCTGTGGGAGCATCTTTAGTCATTCTTTCCTTCTTCCCTTCCTTCCTCTCTCTCCCTCCTTCCCTGCCTTACTTTCTTCTTTCCTTCTTCCCTCTTTCCCTCCCTCCCTCTCTCCCTTTCTTTCTAGACAAAGGTTAGTATTTTTGAAAGGACTGAATGATCTGGGACTCCCAATGACCTGAGGATTGACTAGGACCCATGACAAACTAGGAAGGACAGTGTCTTGGTAGGGACAGGATACTGTGGCATGTTTAAGCATAAGTAAAAATTAGACTCAAAAGCACCTCCCCGTGGGTCTTTGTTTGACAGAGTAAACTTCCTGCTTGGCAGTGCAAACAACGGGCAGAACCTCTCCTGCAAGGGCGATGGACCACTTGTTTCTGAAATCACTCTCCCAGCACCAGTGAGACTCGGGTAAGGGGTACAGGAGGGAGTCCACACAAAGATCTAGGTTCACATGTCCCCTCCTTAAGGGAGACCTCGATTTCCTCTTATTTTTTTTTTCAGATTAAAACATTTTTCCAATAAACACATGCACATAATGAACAATCCAAACTGCTCAGAAGAACAGAGTGGGACGTCCCTGGTGGTGCGGGGGTTAAGAATCCACTTGCCAATGCAGGGATTTGAGCCTGGTCCAGGAAGATCCCACATGCCACAGAGTAACTAAACCCGAGCACCACAACTGCTGAGCCCATAAGCCACAACTATTGAAACCCACAAGCCTAGAGCCCGTGCTCCACAACAAGAGAAGCCACCGCATTGAGAAGCCCACGCACCACAACGAAGAGTAGCCCCCGCTTGCCGCAACTAGAGAAAGCCCGTGCGCAGCAATGAAGATCCAACACAGGACAACTAACTAAATACATAAATATTTTTTAAAAAGGCTCCTGAGCCTCACCTTTAAAAAAAAATTGATTAAAAAAAGAAAAGAAGAAGAACAGAGTGAAAACTTAGCCGTCTTTCTACCTCAGCTCTCAGGTTCTTGGGTACAACTATTATCTGCCCCTGCCCCTCAAGGTATTACAGAACATCAGATCTCCTAATCCAAGCATTTTGCTTCCTGTAAATTATTTCCATCACCCAATATGTATGGAGCCCCTCCTATGTTGCAGGCACTAGACTAGGCACTGAGGATATTACGATAAGCATAGAGCCCCAGTCCCTGGCCTGAGGGAGAGCATTAACAAACAAGCAACTGCAAGAATTCCCGGGAGGCCCAGTGGTTAGGACTCCGAGCTGCCAATGCAGGGGATCCCAGTTCGATCCCTGGTCAGGGAACTAAGATCCCATAAGCTGTGTGGTGTGGCCAAAAAATAAAAACTAAAATGAAATAAGTACCATACGAGCATAATTGTGAGAAGTGCCATAAAGGAAAAGTACAGGCCTAGAACATGCCTGGCCAAGGAAATGATTTTTAAGCTGGTGTCTGAAGAATTTTAGGAGTTTAAAAACAAGAGGGAAAAGGTTTCTCTGCCAGAGGGAACAGCATGTGCAAAGGGCCTGCAAAGGGAAGGTGTCTGGCAGGAGGGACTAGGAGAAGGCAGTGTTGCTGCACAGAGTGAGAAGGAAGTGTGAGGTGAGGTTCAAGGGCAGGCAGAGCCAGCTCACTCAGCCATCTGGCAACTCTGGCAACCAGCCCAAAGCTTTTCAGAGTTGTGACCGTAACAAGGCCCTGCACCAAGCACTTTGGAGAAATCAAAGACCTTTTAGAAATTACTTGAAAAAATAAAATATGTGCAAATGAAACAAAGGCTAACAGCATGGAATTTGAGCCAGGGGTGCAGAACAGTCCTTGGGTGGGTTAGGAGGAAGGACAGAAGACTCCACCAGGCTGGGAATAGAGGAAATACCCAAAAGAACTGAAAGTAGGATCTTGAAGAGATATTTGTACACCCATGTCCACAGCAGCATCATTCACAATAGCCAAAAAGTGGAAGCAACCCAAATATCCATTGATGGATGAATGAACAAAATGTGGTCCATATAGATAATGGAATATTATTTAGCCTTAAGAAGGCGGGACATTCTGACTCATGCTACAGTGTGGATAAACCCTGAGGACACTATGCTAAGTGAAATAAGCCCGTCACAAAAAGACAAGTACTGTATGATTTCACTTATGAGATACCTAGAGTAGTCAAATTCAGAAAGAAAATACTACAGTGGTTGCAAGGGGCTTGAGGGAAGGGGAATGGGGAGTTGTCATTTTATCATCTATATAGTTTCCTACGTCCACATCGCAGCAAGATACAGAACAGCTCCATCACCACAAGGACCCCTTGTGTTGCCTTTTCGTAACCACACCCACCTCCCCGCTTCATTCCCAACCCCTGCAACCCATCCATCCTCCATTTCTAAAATCTTGTCATTTCAGAAATGGGACTTCTCTGGTGGTCCAGTGGTTAAGGCTCTGAGCTTCCAATGCAGGGAATGCAGATTTGATCCCTGGTCAGGAACTAAGACCCCATATGCCACATGGAGTGGCCCCAAAACAAAACATTTACGTAAATAGAATCATACAATATGCAGTCCTTTGGAATTGACTTTTTTCCCCTAAATTCCATGGAGATTCATCCAGGTTGTTGCACGGGTCAGTAGTTTATTCCTTTGTTATTAAGTGGTAAGTATTCCATGATGGGTACATACTTCAGGTTGTTTGACCAGTCACCATTGAAATATATCTGGATTGATCCTAGGTTTTGACTATTACAAATAATGTTGCTATGAGCATTTGTAGACTGGCTTTTTGTGTAAACGTAAGTTTTTATTTCTCTGGGGAAAATGCCTAGGCGTGCTATTGCTGGGTTGTATGTTAGTTGCATAATTAGTCTTTAAGGAAACTGCTAAACTGTTTTCCACGGCTGTACCACCGACACTCCCACCAGTAACATGTGAGTGATTCATATTCTTTGCATCCTTTCCAGCATTTGGCATTGTCCCTAGTGGTTTTGTTTCTTGTTTTTTTGTGTGTTTGTTTTGGTCGCTAGTTTTTATTTTAGCCATTCTGATAGACGTGTAGTGATACCTTGCTGTAGTTTTAATTTGCATTTCCTAATAGTTAATGATGTTGAACACAAAAATGTGCTTATTTGTCACCAACACATTCTTTCGATGAGCTTTTTCTTCATGTTTTTTACCCATCTTGTAATAAGATTGTTTTTTTTTCTTTAACTACTGAGTTTGAGGGTTCTTCATATTTACACACTAGTCCTTTGTCAAATATGTGGTTTGCAAATATTTTCTTCCATTGGGTAGCTTATCTGTTCATTGCCTTCACGTGGGCTGTCACAGATCAAAAATTTATTTTGATGAGGTCCAATTAATCAATTTTTCCTTCTATGAATCATACTTTTTGTGTTCAGTCTAATAATTCTAGTCCTAGATACTGATTTTTCACTTTTTTTCTAAAAGTTTTGTAGTTTTAAAGTCTATGATCCATTTTGATTTAACTTTTGTATAAAGTGTGAGGTTTAAAAAAAAATAAAGTGTGAGGTTTATGTTGTGGTTCCTTTTTTTTTTTCTTGCTTATGGACACCTAATTAGAGTTGCTTGATTTTTGTAATGACACATTTATCCAGCATCATGATCAGACTATTAGATTTAGCCATCAACACAGATGCAAAACAAAACAAAAACAAAAAAACCTAAATCTATATTAAAACCGTTTGTTAAAACTCCTAGAAGAGATCATAGGCAAAACATTCTCTGACATACATTGCACCAATGTTTTCTTACGTCAGCCTCCCAAGGCAATAGAAATAAAAACAAAAGTAAATAAATAGATGCCAGTCAAACTTACAAGCTTTTGCACAACAAAGGGAACCATAAACAAAAAGCCTACAGAATGGGAGAAATTATTTGCAAGTGATGTGACCGACAAGGGCTTAATTGCCAAAATACACAAACAGCTCACACAACTCAACAACAACAAAAACAAACAACCCAATCGAAAATGGGCAGAAGACCTAAATAGACAATTCTCCAAAGAAGAAATACACATGGCCAATAGGCACATGAAAAGATGCTCAACATCACTAATTATTAGAGAAATGCAAATCAAAACTACAATGAGGTACCACCTCAGACTGGTCAGAATGTCCATCATTACAAAGTCTATAAATAACAAATGCTGAAGAGGGTGTGGCGAAAATGCAACCCACCTACACTGTTGGTGGGAATGTAAACTGGTGCAACCACTGTGGAAAACAGTATGGAGATTCCTTAAAAAACTGAAAATAGAGTTACCATATGATCCAGCAATCCCACTTCTGAGAATATATCCAGACAAAACTATAATTCAAAAAGATACATGCACCCCTATGTTCACAGCAGCACTATTCATAATAGCCAAGACGCGGAAACAACCTAAATGTCCATCAACAGAAGAATGGATGAAGAAGATGTGGTACATAAATACAATGGAATATTACCCAGCCATAAAAAAGAATGAAATAATGCCATTTGCAGCAACATGGGTGCAATTAGAGATTATCATACTAAGTTAAGTAAGAGAAAGACAAATACCATATGATATCACTTACATGTGTAATCTAAACTATGACACAAATGAATCTATCTATAAAACAAACAATCTCACAGACATAGAGAACAGACTTGTGGTTGCTAAGGGGGAGCAGGTTGGGGGAGGGATAGACTGGGAGGTTGGGGTTAGCAGATGCAAACCATTATATACAGAATGGATAAAAAACAAGGTCTTACTGTATAGTACAGGGAACGATATTCAATATCCTATGATAAACTATAATGGAAAAAAATATAAAAAAAGAATGAATATAAATGTTTACCTAAATCACTTTGCTGTACAGCAGAAATTAACACAACATTGTAAATCAACTACAATTTAAAAAAAAACAAAAAACCTCTGTTGTGAAGCTTTACATTTTCCACAGAATATAAAGTAAAATAACCTTTTATACAATTAGTCACAAATACAGTCTTTGAGTTTTTTGTCCCTACACATGCATAGTGACTGAAACATATTTTCTTTGTAGCAGATAGGCCCTGCCATCACCTTGCTTGGCTAAGTTCACAAATCTCTTGTAACCTGTAGCTTCTGTTACTTCTCTGGCTCTCCTCTCCTGCTAAGTGTTATTTCCTGGCAGTAATTAAAACCATCTGCCACTGTCACAGCCACTGCTGCTACTGGAACTGCCATAACCACCTTGGTTTCATGGTTTGACAAAGTACTGGTCTCTACCACCAGAAAAGCCAGAGCTTTTGTCTCCAAAGTTTCCTCCTTTTGTGGGTCCCAAATTTCAAGATTAATTGTAATTGCCAATATCACTGTAGCTTCCACCACCTCCAAAATTGCTTCCATTATTACCAAATCCATTAGACCCATCCCCACTGCCATCATATCCACCACCACACCATGACTGCCATCAAAGCCACCCTGACCACTGAAGTTTCCTGCATGATCAAAGCTGTCATGCCCACCAAAACCACCTCTACAACCACCACAAAGTTTCAGAATCATTTCAATCTCTTTGGCTGAATGAAGCACTAGCTATTTGCTGCTTAGCCAAGGTTTCCTTACGTCACGGTGGTGACCATTCTCAATACGGTATTTCTCTCTCTCTTTCTCCATTTTCCATCTTTATTAAGATATAATTGACAAACTTATTGTGTAAGTTTAAGGTGTGCTATGTGATATTTGATATACATATATATCAAGAAGTGATTAGCACATTAAGGTTGGTTAACACATCCCATCACCACTTATAGATACCATATGTGTGGGGTAAGAACGTTTAAGGTCTACTCCGGGGACTTCCCTAGTGGCAGGGTGGTTAAGAATCTGCCTGCCAATGTAAGGGACACAGGTGTGATCCCTGGTCTGGGAAGATCCCACACGCCGCGGAACAACTAAGCCCGTGCGCCACAACAAGTGAGCCTGCGCTCTAGAGCCCACAAGCCACAACTACTGAGCCCAGGAGCTTAGAGCCCGTGCTCTGCATCAAGAGAAGCCACCGCAATGAGAAGCCCGCACACCGCAATGAAGAGTAGCCCCCTCTCTCCACAACTAGAGAAAGCCCACGCAGCAACAAAGACCCAATACAGCCACACACACACAAAAGTCTACTCTCATTTCAAATATACAACACAGTGCTGTTAACCGTAGTCACCATGCCATACATTAGACCCCCAGAACTTACTCATCTTATAAGTAAAAGCTTGTACCTTTTGACAGTATGGTGTTTCTGAATGACAATCCTGTGTACGGAGTCGTGGCCGTCAGCGGTTACAAAAGCAGACCGCTTCTTCTTGCCGCTGCCTCGGTCAGTCATGATTTCAGACGCTCCAATTTTCTCACACTGTTCAAAATAACCTCTTGGGCGATGTTCTTCCGTGTCTCCTTGAATGCTGCCAACAAAAATCTTTTCCACCGTTCAGTGGGCACCTGGTCTTCGAGAATCTTCTCTGGACACAGCCCTCTTTGGCTCCATGACTCTGTCGTGCACCTCCCGTGGCCCCGCATCCACGGCTGCATCCTCCTCCTCCTCCGCGGTGGCGCAGGGGGCAAACCCGAAGCCCCGGAGCGCTCGGCGCTTGGACCTCTCCCACCCGCAGCCCGCGAGCGAGCGCTCCGCACAGCTCACGATGGCTGCTCAGACTCTCACCCGTTGTTTCAAAGCTCAGGCCTCTACTGAGGGGCCTCACAGCTGTTAGCCCTCTTTGGGAGCCTCTAACTAACCAAGACGGCAGGGGGAGGAGGCTGTGGTGATGCTTGCTCAGCAGTGACCACCAGGAGAAAGTGCCTTGGCTTGATTTTTAATCATCACCTCTCTCCTCGTTACTCATTCCCAAAACACCGAGATAGCCCCCACCCCTAACTCCTTTAGGACACGCGGGGTTAGCTTTTGTTTCCGTCTAAAATAAATTGACATTACCTCTTTTACAGATATTCACAGAATCTCCCTAGGGTACTAGAGACCTTTCTAGGTGTCCCCAAAACAAGTTTGGGCATCATTGCACCAGAAGCTTTTGGGGGTTTGATGTATTGTTGCTTTTGTGATTTATTCATTGATTTCACATGATAACCATGCTAGTCGTTACCATGTGCCAATTGCTTTGCACTATTTATCTTTTTTTTTTTCTTCACAATATGCCTGCAAGGTAGGTATTTTCATGCCTATTTTATGGATAAGAAATTGAGGATGAGAGAAGCTGAGTAACTTACCAGATAGGAGAATTGGAATTTAAACCCAATCTTTCTGATTTTAAAGCCTGTGTTGAAAGTGAAAACATAACCTGCACAAATCAACCAGTTTGCAAGACAGAAATAGAGACACAGATGTAGAGAACAAACATATGGACACCAAGTGGGGAAAGCGGGGAGGGTTGGGGGGGAATGAATTGGGAAATTGGGATACCAAATGGTACACTCTAAATATATACAGTTTATTGTCTAACTGTATCTCAATAAAAGTTCTTAAAAAAAAAAAAAACATAACCTGCAGAGTGGGAGAAAATTTTTGCAAATCATATATCTGATAAGGGAGCTTTATCTAGAACATATAAAGAATTCTCACATCTCAATAATAAAAAAGACAACCCAATTGAAAAATGGGCAAAGACCTTGAGTAGACATTGCTCCAAAGATATACCAATGACCAACAAGGACATGAAAAGCTGCATAATATCATTAGCTATCATGCAATGTAAATTAATATTAAGAGCTACCAGTCATACCCACTAGGAGGGCTACATTAAACAGATGAAGGAGAGCAGGGTTTGGTCAGGACCTGGCGAGATTGGGACCCTCATAACACTCTTGATGGGAATTTAAAATTGTGCAGCTGCTTTGAAAAGATGCAGCTGGATGCTCCTCAAAAGGTTAAAACAGGGTTACCACGTGACCCAGCAATTCCAATCCTAGATAAATACTAATGAGAAATGCAAGCATATGCTCACACAAATACTTGTATGTGAAAGTTCATAGCAGCATTATTCAGAATAGCCAAAAAGCAAAAATAACTCAAATGCCCATCAACTGATGAATGAATAAAGTGTGGAATACTCATACAACAGAAATTACTTGGCAATAGAAATGAAGTACTCTCATGAACTCAGTGACAGGGCAAGAATAAAGATGCAGATGTAGAGAACGGACTTGAGGACACAGGCGGGGAAGGGGAAGCTGGGACAAAGTGAGAGAGTAGCATTGACATATATACCCCACCCAATGTAAAATAGATAGCTAGTGGGAAGCTGCTGCGTAACACAGGGAGATCAACTTGATGACGGGTGATGACTTCGAGGGGTGGGATAGGGAGGGTGGGAAGGAGCCTCGGGAGGGAGGGGATATGGGGATATATGTATAAATACAGCTGACTCACTTTGTTGTACAGCAGAAACTGGCACAACAGTGTAAAGCAATTATACTCCAATAAAGAGCTTAAAAAAAAAATGAAGTACTGATACTTGCTATAAGCTGGCTGAACCGTGAGAATATTATGCTAACTGTAAGACGCCAGACACAGAAGGACCACATATCATTTGATTTCATTTATATGAAATGTCCAGAATAGGCAAATCCATAGAGACAGAAAGCAGATTAGTGGTTGCCTGGGGCTGAGGGGAGTCAAAAGCAAATGGATAGTGACTACTAAAAGAGGCTTCTTTTTGAGATGATGAGAATATTCTAAAATTGATTTTGGTGATGGTTGCACAGCTCTGTGAATATACTAAAAAGCACTGAACCGTATACTTTACATGAATGAGCTGCATTTGATTTACATATCAATAAAGCTGTTAAAAAAAATAAGTCCTGGGCTACCACATGGTTTGTCAGGGACTCAGTTTCTCATTCAGTCAGTCATTCAACAAACATTTCTTAAATACCTACTGTGTGCCAGGCACCGTTCTGGGCACTGAGGATACAGTGGTTTACAAGCGAGACAAGGGCCCTGCATTTACAAGGCTTATTCTCTAATGTAGGGAGGCAGAATAAAGACAAAGAAATTTTAGAGAGATCAGGACTGCACTGGTGGCCCAGTGGTTAAGACTCTGCACTCCCAATGCAGGGGGCATGGGTTTGATCCCTGGTCTGGGAACTGAGATTCTGCCTGGTGAGGCAAAAAAAAAAGAAAAGAAATTTTAGAGAGAACATTTCAGATATTGATGCATGCTATAGAGAAATGAAATGGTGGTGATCATTTTGTAATGTATAGAAACATTGAATCACTAGGTTGTGTACCTGGAACTAACATGGTATTATAGGTCAATTATATTTCAATAAATAAATTAACTAACTAGTTAAATGATTAATTAGAAATAAACTAAATGGGGTTTTTTAAGATAGAAAGTGACTGGTTGAAAGGGAAGTGAGTTACTTTAAACAGCGTTGCCAAGAAAGGCTTCTTTGAGGAGGTGGTCTTTAACTGAGTTACTCCTTCCTTCCTTCCTTCCTTCCTTCCTTCCTTCCTTCCTTCCTTCCTTCCTTCTGCAAACATCTCCTGAGCTCCTGCAGGCCCTGTGATAGGAACTCATTCCATGGCCAACTCTTAGCTTCCAACAATGCTTTTCCTGGTTGACTAATCTGTTTCCTTGTTCAGCTTGGTGCCCATCTGATTTGGGAAATGTCTGTATAGCATCTTTCCCATTGTCTGGTGGGAGGGAGGGAGACAGCAAAAACTACTTCACCTTGGGACAGTGAAATAAAAATCATTCAAAAATTGCAGAGAAAACCAGAAAATAAAGCAAACATTTTCTCAAAATAAGTGCCACAGACTAAACAGACTGGTTTTGTTGAAGCCCCTGGGAATTCTCCCAGCTCTTACATAAACCTGGTTGACAAATGAGAGTCCTAGAGGATGAAACTGCAAGTTGGTCAGGCTGCAGCCTCTGCTCAACAATTCCAAGACCTGGGGTCCAGACCCTGGTGTCAGAACAGTTCTTTGAGTTTCTATGTGAGTTCATGGCTTTCCCTATCAGGACCCTAATCCCAGTCCGGTGACACAGGTAGCGCTGCGTGGCTCTGAGACCTCTGACTCCTAAGGGCTCACCACCTGTTTGAATGCCACCAGAAGTGGTATTTCTGACCTTAAGTACAGCAAGCAACCCCTTCACCAGGATCTGAGGCAGAAGGCACAAAAAACAGACTGAACCCTGGAGACAATGGGAAGAATTGGTGGCCCAAATTCTGGTCCCAGTTCTGCTACCAAGTCCTTTTTTTTAAGATTTATTTTATTATTTATTTATTTAATTTTTGGCTATATTGGGTCGTCGTTGCTGTGTATGGGCTTTCTCTAGTTGTGGAGAGCGGGGGCCACTCTTCAGTGTGGTGTGGGGGTTTCTCATTGCAGTGGCTTCTCTTGTCGTGAAGCACGGGCTCTAGGCAAGCGAGCTTCAGTAGTTGCAGCACGTGGGCTCAGTAGTTGTGGCTCACGGGCTTAGTTGCTCCTCAGCATGTGGGACCTTCCCGGCCCAGGGATCGAACCTGTGTCCTCTGCATTGGCAGGCAGTTTCTTAACCACGGCGCCACCAGGGAAGCCCCCAACTAAGTCTTAAAACTTTTTGGGGACTTTGTTTCTCCTTTTGTAAACTGAGAGGGTTGGACCAGTTCTGGGCTGAATAAGACCAGATCTGGATTCTGCCACACATACTCCTGCCATGCAGATGTCACTAATGGATCACACCACTCTTGAGATTCAGCTTCAGAATCCTTCTCAACACAGTGCTCTAATCAGCTACCACACCACTAAGGGGTCAGAGTTAGCACACAGCCTAGCACCTACTAGCCATGTGCCTGAACTGGGTTGTTTCTAATATCCTGATGAATCTGAGCCTCTAAGTTTGTAAGTACAACAGAAGTGGGGCGTGGGAGTGGTAGGAAAGGAACATGGGCATTAGAGTCAGAAAGTCCTGGGTTTGAATCCCAAAAGTGCCACTTACTAGTTTTGCAGTCTTGGGTGAGTTAGTTCTCTTTGAATCTTAGTTTAGTCTCTTAGTTCTCTTTGAATCTTAGTTTAGTCTCCTCTGTAAAACAGAATCAGGGTCCCTAACACATACACAGTTGTACAAATTAAATTAGACAATGCTTGCAATGCGCCTTTTGCTTGCACATGAACACACAAGACACATCCAGTAAATGTGTATAAGAGACTTGTCTTCTACCCCGCTATGCTCCCCTCTCCATCCCACACAGCAGAGAAGCCCTGACAAGTGGCTCCTGACGTGTGCTGCCTGAAGTCCCCTCCTCCCAGGGCTGTCTCTTCTGTCAATGTCAGATGGTTCTCTGCCCTTCCAACACTCCCTGGGGCCTGCCAGCACGTCAGGGAGCTCAGAGCAGCCTCACAGTTCTTCTGGGCAAGGCAGAAGCTGGAAAGAAGCATCAGAGATCAGTGAACTGTGGGCTTTCCCCCTGATTGTCATGCTTGACTTTGGCCTAACAGCAGCAGCACCAGATACTGGGTACAGGTGGGAATATAGTTTCCTAGAAGCAGGACTGTAGCTGGGCTATTTTTCTGTCATTTAGTATAAGTGCCCAGGGCCACTGTGGGGAAAACTTAGTTTATAGGCCCTGGGTGGGAAGTTCATGGCCCAAGTACTGCCAATCTCTTTACCTTAGCCCACTCCCCATCACTGTGCTGTCTTAGAGCTGGGTTCTCTGGGAAGTAGACTGTGAGACAGAGATGAGCATGTGAAAATTTACTAAAGATGCTTTCAGAATCAACAGTTGTGGGGAGACAGGGAAGCAGGATGGAGTACTGGAGAAGTTGATGTATATGCAACAAAGGCCCCAGTGCATCCTACTGGGAGCTCAGGAGCTGGAGTGATGTGGGCAGCCTTGCCTCTTATTAACCTACGCTGACCAGTGGGGCGGTGCTCTTCAGCCAAGGCCAGGTCCTGGAGAGGAGCCCCAACAACACCCTAGCAGATGGGTGGATGAACAACAGTCCTGGAGCCGTAAACTGGCCTTAGGATCCACCACATGTGCTCATGCAGACACTGCATTTCTTCTCCAAGGCAACATGGGGCTTCAGAATTCTCCTTCAGACTGTGCTCCAGACAGCCAGCAGCAGTCCATGGGGGCTGGCAACAACCCTACCCTAACCTTAACCCTTCATTTTACAGAGCCAGAAACTGAGGCTCAGAGAAAGAAAGCTATTTACTCAAGGCCACACAGGTGAGTTAAAATCAGAGGCAGGACTAGAATCCAAGCCCCTTGACTCTGACACTGATGCTCTAGACCTGTTCAGATTTAGATTTAAGTTAGTCAAACTAAATAAAATAAGAGTTTAGTTCCTCATTTGCACTTGCCACATTTCAAGTACTCAATAGCCACATGTGGCTGGTGGCCACTGTATTCAATGAGCGCATGTTATTAGCAGAGTTCCATCATGGAGAAAAGTTCTACTGGGCAGCACTGCCCTGGACCTACTACTACCCATGCTGCCCCTTTGACCTCAGCTTCAAAAGTTAGGACATCCCCCAAACACCTTTGTTTCCCTTGGCAACCCATCTGGCAGTGGTTGGTGATGGTGAATTATGATAAGGGGTATGTAAACGTGGATGTTAACAGAAATATCCACCCAAGTACAAATCCTCCTGGAGCTACTAGGGACCCAGAGATGGACTGTTTTCTGCAAAAGGAAGTCATTATTTGTCAGGAAAGGTGTACAGTTCATGACTTCATTTACCCATTCACTCCTCCAACAAAGCTTTATCAGGTTCAGTCTAGAGCCAGGCACTAAGCAGGGTGCTAGGGATACCAAGATGAGTGAGATGTGGATCTTGCCCTCGGGATGTTCAAGGTCTAGTAGGGGAAACACAAGGTACATCTTGATGGAAGCATCGAGGAAGAACACCTATAGAATGATTTGCCACGTAGGTAAATACGTCTGTGACCACAAAGGACAAAGAACTGAGCAGCTGTAAGGTGCTTTCGTCCCCTAGGGAACTTTGGCAATGTCTGGAGACATTTTTGGTCGTCACAACTGGGGAAAGGGGTGCTACTGGCATCCCAGTGGGTAGAGACCAGGGATGCCACTCAACAGACTATACTGCACAGGACAGCCCCCACGACAAGGAATGCTCCCACCCCAAATGTCGTTAGCATCAGGGTGGAGAAACCCTGGGCAGGGTCTGCACTGGAGCTCTGCAGGTGCCAGTCGTCTGTCCCACTGTCACGGAGAAGGGAAGGTGAGTGGGAGCCCCAGGAACTGAGAAACTAGTTTAGAGGGATGCAGGAAGCCACTGAAGAATTCTAACAGATCCAGTGGCAGGATTAGATTTGTACTTTAGAAAGGCCCCTGTTGGGATCCAGGGTAGGCCACACCAAAATGTGTCTCAATGGCACATTGATTATTTTGAATTAAAGTCTCTTAAGAAATGGCCAATGCAAAAGGGACACTTGGCCCTCCTTTCTGTCTCCTTGAAAGCAGGAAATCTCTCTCTTCTGTGAAAGGTGCACTCCCCACATCTGGAGGTAAAAGGATTCCTTTATCACCAGAGATAAGGAATCTGGGCCAAGAATCCTATACAAACAAACCCTGTTACAGTCTTTAATTTACTACTTCAAGCCCAAATGCTGTTTCAATTCTTCATTAATTGAGCAGCCAAACCCTAAGTTTCTTTGTCCTATCAATTTCTCACAAATGTATTATTTCTTTGTCTAAAAAGTATAAAAGCTGCCTACTTTGGCCACTTCATTTCTATGGGACATCCTCATATGTGAATTAAAATGTGTTTCTCTCCTGTTAATCTGTCTTGTGCCAATTTTATTATTAATCCAACCACAGAACTCAACAAGAGTAGAGGGGAAAATTTCCCCCTCCCCGACACCCTCCCCTCCCCCAATTACTGGGTGAGAAACGGACTGGAGGGCATGCAAGCTGGGAGACCTCTGGGGATGCTGTTGATGGTGGTGGCCATGGAGAAATAGAAAGAAGGTGGATGGTGGAGTTTGGTGATAGGCTTGGTGATGGGCTGTAGCAGAATAGGAGAAGACCCAGTCACAGTTGTGACTGAATAATTTTTTGTGTAATTGAAACTGAGCAGGACCGTGCGGGGCCCTCCTAGGTACAAAAGACCCTCTGTGCCCCACTGTTCTTATTTGTAGAAAAAAGTTTTGGCTCCTAGGTCTTCCCTGAGTTCCAAGCTGTTACTAATTAGGGAAGTGAGGGCATGCAGAAACAAAGGAAAAGCAGTCAAGAAACAATAGTTCAGGGCTTCCTAGGTGGTGCAGTGGTTAAGAATCCACCTTCCAATGCAGGGGACATGGGTTTGAGCCCTGCTCCAGGAAGATCCCACATGCCGCGGAGCAACTAAGCCCGTGAGCCACAACTATTGAGCCCATGTGCTGCAACTATTGAAGCCCACGTGCCTAGAGCCCGTGCTCCACAACAAGAGAAACCACGGCAATGAGGAGCCCGCGCACCACAACAAAGATTAGCCCCCACTCACCGCAACTAAAAGAAAGCCCGCGCACAGCAAGAAAGACCCAACACAGCCAATAAAATAAATAAATAAATAAATTTATTAAAAAAAAAAAGAAAGAAACAATAGTTCAGGGACTTCCTAGGTGGCAGAGTGGTTAAGAATCTGCCTGCCAATGCAGGGGACATGGGTTCAAGCCTTGCCCCAGGAGGATACCACATGCTGTGGAGCAACAAAGGCCGTGTGTCACAACTATTGAGCCTGCTCTCTAGAGCCCATGAGACGCAACTATTGAGCCTATGTACCGCAACTACTGAAGCCCATGCACCTAGAGCCCGTGCTCTGCAACAAGAGAAGCCACTGCAATGAGGAGCCCGCGCACCACAATGAAGAGTAGCCCCCACTTGCTGCAACTAGAGAAAGCCCGTGTGCAGCAATGAAGACCCAATCCAGCCAATAAATAAATAAATTAAAAAAAAAAAAAAGGAACAATAGTTCAGCATAAGGGTCCTAGTTCATCCTCAAGGGATATATGTAACAATCTGACACATATCTTTGAGTTGTTCTGACGGAACTAAGACCCCCACTCAAGTGGAGGATGGTGACTCCATGCTGAGGAGAAGCACACAGGCCCCAGACTGGCTGGAACCGGGAGGCAGGTGATTAAGAGTTCCAAAGCACCACTCTGTTACCTCAGCACCAACCAATCAGGAGAAAATCATGCCCCCTGCCACCCTCACCCCAAATGTTACCTTTAAAAACTCTTTCCTGAAAGTCATCGAAGAATTCAGGCCTTTTGAGCACAAGCCACTGTACTCCTTGCTTGGCACCCTGCAAATACCTGCTGCACTTTCCTTTACCACAACCTGGCGTCAGTATATTGGTTTTGCTGCATGGCAGGCAAGGGACCCAAATTCAATTCAGTAACATAATTAGCTGCTTCATGTCTTTCTTCTCTCCCACTGGACTGAAGCTCCAAGAAGGCAGGGATGGTGTATCTTTTAATTCAGTTCCTGGATTTGGCCAAATTAATTCTTTTGAGCTTTGGTTTTTCCCATCTGTAAAATGAAGATGATACTGGTAACTCTCCTTCTTAACTAAGTATTAGGATTAAATGAACAATCCAGCAATCCCACTTCTGGGTTGTAAAGAAAAAATGTTGCCTGCCATTCCAGTTTTACAAGAATCAAGCCACTAGCCACTGCAGTCACCCACCAGAAGGGAATTCAGGTTGGAGGGAAAAAACAGGAAACATTCTGTGTTTTGGATATTCTGGCCCCTAGATAGTTAAGGTACATATCTAAGGAAAAATTTCAAATTCCTCTATACATAGAAAGGCACTAATAACTTGAGATGTGTATTCTTTGTGATTAGCAGTATTCTTTTCATATTTGACTACATATTTTCCTGGCAAAAAAAGTTCACATATATTCTGGCTCCTAACTTACCTTCTCAGAGCACTTCCTCACAATTATCTGAGAGGTCATATCCCAGGCTAGAGTCCTTAGTAAGGTCCCCAGATAAAACTTCCAACTTTTACATTTTGCATTTTTCTTTCAGTTGACAGGGTATATACCCAAAAGAACTGAAATCAGGAACCTGATTTTTATAAACAGATATTTGTACACCCATGCTCACAGTAGCACTATTCACAATAGCAAAAAGGTAGAAGCAACCCAATTTGAAACTAAGTGAAATTTTCATACATGCTACAACATGAACCTTGAAGACGTCATGCTAAGTGAAATAAGCCAGACACAAAAGAACAAATATTTTGTGATTCTACTTTTATGAGATGCCTAGAATAGGAAAATCCATAGAGACAGAAAGTAGAACAGTGGTTACCAGAGGCTGGTTGCACAGCAATGTGAGTGTACTTAATGACACTGAACTGTATGCTTAAAGACGGTTAAGATGGTCAATTTTATGCTGCATATATTTTACCGCCACCACCACAACAGAAAGATTAAATGAGATCACTTGCTAAGGCCTCTTAGCACAGGGACAAATATTATTATCACTTTTTTCCTATTAGTGTTCTAGTAAAGGGCAGAACCAAGGGCGAGCAGAGCAGAAGCAAGCAGCTGGCTGTCTGGTCTGCCTCAGGAACTGTGCACAGCTGAGGCGACACTGGAGTGAGACTTTGCTACAGAGTTGGAGGGTGAGGCTCTGGGAGCCCAAAGCTGCAGCTCCTATGAGCCTGAAAGCATCATAATCTCTAGCAGGAGGCTCCACAGGCTTATAGGGCAGGAGCTGGGTGGCAGGTGGTCCACCTGGGCAAGCCCTTCCCCATAACTGCCTGAGGGCCCATCCTTTGTCTTCAGCCGGCAGGAATTTCTGGGCCTGGGGACATTTCCATTTGGTAACTTGACTCCTGACCTGTCCCAGCAGCTGCTAAACCATGATATGCTTTCTCTGAAACCCAATGGGCAGGCAAAAAATAAGTTAGCCTGGCCTTCCCCAGCTTTTGTGTCATAATTAGTATTTTATTCCTCGTGTAGAGAAAACAGCCAGAGCACCTGCTCTTAGCGGCGTCAGTTGCCACCAGATCTCCCTGGGACATTCTTTATATACCATTCTAGGGGAAAGACTTTTAGAAGACTTAGCTTAACCCACTCATTTCACAGTGAAGCCAGCACAACGCCAGAGAAGTCAACAGGCTTGGAGGGCAAGGGCTACAGTTCAAATGCCAGCTGACCACTTCCAAATCTGCAACTTAGAGCAAGTTCTTTAACTTCTGGAAGCCTCATTCCTCCTCAGTAAAATATGGATAATAATACCTTTCTCTTGGAGATCTTCTGAGAAATGAAGGCCAAGGTGGAGTTTTAAACTCGCGGCAGCTGGCTAGAGGGAAGCTTGGCGGCACCTCCTCCAAGAATGTTCCCTCTACCAGCCACATCTTTTCACGCTCCATCTCTCACCCAGGGTTACTGTCTCCCTGACATTTATCCTCACCTGAAATTGTTTGTGTGCATACTCGTTGGGTTTATTCTTCCCCCTTCCTCCACCAGAAAGTAACTCTGACCCACTCTGGCTCAGCAGCTAGGGCTGGGTCTAGCACATTAATGGCACCTAGCAAACACTTGCGGAACAAATGGCACTCGGGTCTCTCTGGGGTTAGACCAAGCCTCGTTTCTTCAAATTGCCGTACAACACATGGGCACTTTGGGTAAATTATTTCAGGGACTGTTGAGAAGTCATCAGCCTAAGAGAGAGACATTTAGCTGTGTGGACCAGAAGTAGTTTGTATCTCCAAGGCCCGGAAAAGGAGAAAAAATAAAATGAAAGCCTTTTCTACCAGTCCCTCCTTTGCTGGAACCCAATGTCCAGGTAAGCTGGGAGAAGCACTGGGGTTCTGAGGGTAGAGGTGGGAAGAAGATGGATGTGAGGAGGGTAAGGCTGAGTAGGGGGAATAAAACAGCCCAGGGTGGGACTGGCTTTTCTAGGACTCTGAATCTTGGCCATGCAGTACATTGCAGAGCTGGGTTCTTAGAAATCACTGTGTTGAAACAGGGCAGCTTCGCAGTGAAATACTAGGCTCCAGGTCCAAACCTAGGTTCACCCCTTACCTCCTGTGTGATCTTGTCATCGCAGAACCAGCCTCACACTGGCCCTATCCTGGTTCTAACAAGACACTGAGCTGTTTTTCCCAGAGGACAGAACAAAACGGCAAGTCATGCAGCTGAAGCATGCGCAGAGGAGAAAATTTAACCTCAAACAACACCCGGACCAAATTCGCCCCCTCCCCCACGAAACTAGAGGATGGGAACAGGACTGGAACTTGAACGTCAGGACCCAGAAGGGAAGGATCTGTTGTCCAGGAAGATCTGGTGTTGAAGCCCCTTTTCCACACCTTTTACCCTAAACGGCCAAGTTCCAGAGCCCTCCAATCAGAACCTGCCCGGCTAGGGCTTCAACACACCAGTCCTCCTCCCCTAATTCATAAAAGTTTGACACAACCCCAGGTGGGGAGACAGATTTGAGCCTTGCCTCCTGTCTCCTTGCAGGCTGACTATGCAATAAAGGTTTCCTTTCTCAAATGCCGCTGCCGTAATACTGGCTTCTATGCACGAAGGGCAGTGAGCCCTTTGCTCAGCAACAATCTGGAGTCAGGTTTGTTTCCTCTCTGGGTTTCAGTTTCCTCACCTGTGAAATGGGGTGATGATAATACAAGGTATTGGACTTCCCTGGTGGCACAGAGGTTAAGAATCTGCCTGTCAATGCAGGGGATATGGGTTTGATCCCTCGTCCGGGAAGATACCACATGCCTCGGAGCAACTAAGCTCATGCACCACAACTACTGAGCCTGTGCTCCAGAGCCCGTGCTCTAGAGCCCGCGAGCCACAACTATTGAGCCCACATGCCACAACTACTGAAGCCCGCGCGCCTAGAGTTCATGCTCTGCAACAAGAGAAGCCACCGCAATGAGAAGCCCATGCACCACAACGAAGAGTAGCCCCCACTCGCCACAACTAGAGAAAGCCTGCACGCAGCAATGAAGACCCAACACAGCCAATAAATAAATAAATAAATTTATTAAAAAAAAAAACCTGTATAAAAAAAAATACAAGGTATTTTACAAAGTTATCCCCTGGTTAAATAAGATCAGTCACCCAACAGTTAGTGTAGTGTGCTATTGACACACATTTCTAGTCTCAAGATGGAGCCACTCCCACCTGGGATGCTAAGTCAGCAAACCAAAACTTAAACAACTTTCAAGTCCCTGTAAATGCTCTGCCTGAGCAGAACCATAGTACACCCAGGCAGCCAATCCTCAAATCCAAGCTAACTCTGGGCCCCAATCTTATTTCCTTGTTCTTTGTTCATTTTCTAATTTTCTCTTCGTTGTTCCTATTCTTTATCCTATAAAAGCTTTCCGCCTTCTGTCCCATTTTGCAATTCTTTGGATCCTTCGGAACAGAGACTGCCCGCTTCATGAAGTGTTAAATAAAGTGTATGTATCACCCAAATTGTCTTCTTTAGTCATTTTTAATAGCATTCAGCACAGGGGAGCAGCAGAATCATCCTTAGTTATATTTTCATCCAGATGAAATGTTGAGATCCAGCGTAGAGACACGACTGCTAGTTGGTGGCAGAGCTTAGAACTCACTGCTCTTGGTTCAGGCTCTGTCCACTGTCTGTGGTGGCTGCCATCTCTCGTCCTGGGGGCCTTAGGTCTAAAAGGGGAGTCTGAATATGTGAAAAACAAATCTCAGGACACTACAAGGATGACAAATGAGGCTTAGTATGCGTAGCCAACTGGACCCATGACTTATGATGTTAGGATCTTCAGAAAGAACCCCCTATTCAGAATGACGGTAACATAGTTTATTGAGTGCTTTCTCATGTGTACAAGACATAGTTCGAGTGCCTAAAACAATTATGTTATTTAATCTCCAGAGCAATCCTGGCAGTAGGAGCTATCATGACACCCATTTTACAGATGTGGAAATTAAGACCATAAGAAGTTTAACTGGTTCAAGGCCATATTAAGAAAGTTCTAGGAAATTCCCTCGTGGTCCAGTAGTTAGGACTCTGCGCTTTCACTGCCGAGGGCCCTGGTTAAATCCCTGGTCAGGGAACTAAGATCCCTCAAGCCACGTGGTGAGACCAAAAAAAGGCAAAATATAAATAAAAATTTTTAAAAAATTAAAGATAAGAAAGTTCTAAGTGGAACTATGTGGCATTCCCTCTTTGCCCCACCACAGATCGACATTCCAGTATTAAAGAGTCCTGCGTATGGATCATAGCATCTTTTTTTTTCCTTTTCTTATTTTTTGGCCATGCCACATGGCTTGTGGGATTTTAGTTCCCCAACCAGGGATCAAATCTGGGCCCTCAGCAGTGAAAGTGCGGAGTCTTAACCACTGGACTGCCAGGGAATTCCTGGACCTTAGCATCTTTTTGTAAAAAATTATTTATTTATTTATTTATTTATTTATTTATTTATTTATTTATTATTGGCTGTATTGGGTCTTTGTTGCTGTGCACGGGCTTTCTGTAGTTGCGGAGAACAGGGGCTACTCTTCATTACAATGTGCAGGCTTGTTATTGCCATGGCTTCTCTTGTTGCAGAGCACAGGCTCTAGGCGCACAGGTTTCAGTAGCTCTGGCACACGGGCTTAGTTGCTCCATGGCATATGGGATCTTCCCAGACCAGAGCTCGAAGCTGTGTCCCTGGCACTGGCCGGCAGATTCTTAACCAATGTGCCACCAGGAAGCCCTAGAGCATCTTATATATTAAACTTATTATGGTATATAAGACTATACTAAGCCCTGGCAGTTATGTATATATTCAAAATGTATGAATCTGTTCACAGTAGAAACTCAGAGGTGACAGGAGTATTAGCAATAATAACAGCTAATACCGTGTCAACTATTATTTTAAGCTCATGTAAACTTTAAAAGCAAGACTGCAATGTAGAAGCCATTATTATTCTTATCTAACAGAGGCAGAGAGAGGTTAAGTCAGTGGCCGCTGGGATGGCGTGGCTGATGGCTGATAAGGGGAGCAGGGAGTTGAACCCAAGCAAGCCACCGGCAACCTTGTGTCTTCACTTTGCCCTGTTCTGCCTCGTGGTAAATGACCTGCCCAGTTGCTTGATAATCTGTTTGTGGGATGTTTGTAGGCGCAGGTGACTCTTTGTGAATCTGAAAAATAAAAGGCCATAAATACTCTCCTCAGACACATAACTCTTTGTGATTTCAGGGGCTTCCCAGAGCCTCTGTCTGATATTTATCAGAAAACCTCCAAAAAGTGACCTCAGTTCAGTCCAGACTCTCTACCTCTAGTCCCCCCACAACACCCCCATCACTGGCCTTTAGCCTTGCCTGCCATCTCCAAGAGTGGGAACGTCCTAGCTTCCAGGCAGCTCATTCTTCAAACGGCAAGATTTAATAGAAACATTTCCCCTCTGCTGAGATGCTGTTGCCTCCCAGAGCCCACAGAGCCTGGAGCCTTGGAGCTCCCAGACAGCTCTTCAGATGACAGCCCTGGGTCCATCCCATCCCACTCCTACTTCCTGGAAAGTTTCTGATAGGCAGAGAGTGCAGGCCTCTTATCCAATTGTTGTCTCCCTCTTGAAGCAAGAGAAGTAGAGATGAGAGCGATGCTTCAGAAAGGATGTCCTCCTCCTTGCTGAGAGCAGGTGTTGGGGGAGGGAGCCTAAAGACTGCTCCTGATCCAAGCAGTGCAGGTGTGGATATATCCTTCCACTGGCTTGCCATGCACTTTTTTTTTTAATTTTTAAATTTTATTTATTTATTTTGGTTGCAAAGGTCTTAGTTGCAGCAGGCAGGTTCCTTAGCTACGGCATGCAAATGCTTAGTTGCAGCATGCATGTGGCATCTAGTTCCCTGACCAGGTATCGAACCTGCGTCCTTTGCATTGAAAGTTGGATTCTTTTTTTTTTTTTTAAGAACTTTTATTGAGATACAGTTAGACAATAAACTGCATATATTTAGAGTGCACAATTTGGTATCCCAATCTCCCAATTCATTCCCCCCCAGCCCTCCCTGCTTTCCCCACTTGGTGTCCATATGTTTGTTCTCTACATCTGTGTCTCTGTTTCTGCCTTGCAAACCGCTTGATTTGTACCATTTTTCTATAATCCACATATATGTGTTAATATATATTTGTTTTTCTCTTTCTGACTCATTTCACTCTGCGTGACAGTCTCTAAGTCCATCCATGTCTCTACAAATGTCCCAGTTTGTCTTCTAACTTTGGGCTTTGTTTGCTCTTCTTTCTCTAGTTTCTTTAGGTTTAAGGTTAGATTGTTTATTGGGGATTTTTCTTGTTTCTTGAGCTAGGATTGTATTGCTGTAAACTTCCCTCTTAGAACTGCCTTTGCTGCATCCCATAGGTTTTGGATCGTTGTGTTTTCATTGTCATTTGTCTCTAGGTATTTTTTGATTTCCTCTTTGATTTCTTCAGTGCCATGCACTCTTGATGAGACACCAGACTGCACCTTTCTGGGCCCAGGTTAATTCTTCTGCAAAACCGGAGGTGGGGGGAGGGAGGGATATAATTAGACTGAGTTTGCAAACCCTAATTCTCATTGGGGCCAAGCTGATGACAAAAATATCTAGAAATATTCATTTCCTCTACAAAGAAGAAGGTTCTCTTCTGATTTCCTTCAAACATGCCACTCTCATCTTCTATATCTGATGAAGCCCTGGAGGCAAATTATCTAAAGTTCTAAAGACAAAACTGCCAGCGTGGACTTCCCTCGTGGTCCAGTGGCTAAGATTCTGTGCTCCCGATGTAGGGGTCCCAGGTTCTACCCGTGGTCAGGGAACTAGATCCCACATGTCGCAACTAAGAACCTGCATGCCACAACTAAAGAACCTGCACGCAGCAACGAAGATGCCAAGTGCCGCAATTAAGACCCGGCACAGCCAAATCAGTCAATCAGTCAATTAATCAATATTAAAGAAAGAAAAAAACTGCCAACGGTGAAGAAAATGGCAATAGGCACTTGGTCTCAGTGGAAGGGACACAAGGGGACTGCCACCCACTTCCTGTCTGCAGGGGCAGCTGTGGGATGTTGACTCTTTGTCCACAGGGCATTTGACACTCAGCATCACCAATGTGGACACAGAGGCCTGATATTAGAAGATCTTATGTGTTTTTTAAAGATGCCGGACACATGAGTTTTTATGTGAAATCTCCCAATTTTTAGAATGTTGGCTCAGATTTTTCTTAAACAGTAGGAGGGCCAAATACAACATGTTCTGAACTGTGATCCACCAGTCTGCAATCTCTGGAGTCAGTGTTTTTAAAGCTCCCTTTCTGCTGGAACATTCTGTGGAGGGAGAAGTGAAGAGAGGAGGAGGATAGGAAGGAGGGAAAGATGGCAGGAGCCGCAGGGGAAACTCTGAGACCTGGTTTGGCCTCTGCTGAGCCTCTGAACCTCTGCTGGTTCAGCAGAGGGGAGGGGGAGAGGAAGGCTTGGCCTTTCCAGGCTGGGAGGCTGTGTTTAGTACACCGTCCTCTCCTCTTGCTTTCAGTTCTCACTAGGGAGAAACATAATGGCCCCAGGCCTCGGGAGTGTCTGAGCAGGTCTGAACAGGAGGCTCCAGTTTGCAGTTGGAGAGGCGGTGCCCTGGCTCCCAGGGCTGATGGAGAGGGGGAGGGGAGAGGAGGGGAGCAGGCACTCAGCATCCTAGGCCAGAGGGGGGGCCCCGGGCCTTGGCCTCAGGCTGGACTGCTGCCTGCTCCCTGGCTTGCTTCTAACTCCCGAGGAGCCCTGGATATCTTTCCAACTGGGCCTCTGTGTCAAGAAGGGAGTTTATAGCCCATGGTCAGCATGGCTGGCCGCCAGCCTGGCAGATGGCCAGAGCCCAGAGCGCATTGGGAAGGAGTATAAACAAGGCCCCTGGTGGGTCGCTGTAACCCAGACTCTTCCAGCAGAAGAGAAGTAAGCAGGGAGGAGGAACACCGGGGGACCCTTCCCCCCGACCCCTCAGGCTTCCTGCACTCAGGCATCAGCCAGGGACAGGATGGCGCTCCCTGGGGCACCAGGAAAGCAGCTGTCACAAAAGGGCCGTAGGAGTTCACTTTTAAGGGGCCTTTCAACCTTCTGAGACTCTGTGAGTTCACAACTATGATTCAGCTTTTCTCACACTGTAGCCGTCTTTCTGGATATCTGTGGTTTCCCCTTGCCTAGAGTCCACTTCTCTCCTTTTGTTAGCAGCACCCTAGGTATCCTTCCAGAAGCCACCCCCTCCTCCACGTTCAGTCCATGCGGATCAGGTGAGGCTAACCTGGCCTTTCTACCTGCCTGGCTTCAGGGTGGGTATATGTGCCAGGCCTGGCCTGGCTGATCAGCCAATCTCTTCCTCTGCTGGGTCCAATGAGACCACCCTAAAGAATTTTGCTGGAACTCTTGGGAAAAGAGACATTGTCAGCAATCAGCTTCCTGCACATCTGGAGGTGCTGGAGACCATCTGGCCATGACACAGGAGGAGCTTCCTTGAGGACGAAGCCATCACAGAAGGAGACCCCATGGGAAGAGAGGGAGAGAAATAGGAGGAGGGAAAGGGGACCAGATTGATGGATGCATTGATGTGTATAAGAAGGAGACAGAGACCCAAGAGTTGATGAAATGGTTTGAGCACCTGGATCCAGCTTTAACTGATGACATATTGAATCTCTGGATTTTTTTTTAGTGAAATGGTCAAGAATATGCCACTGTGACATAAAAATTACTTTGAGCAGAAGGCATTTGAGTTCCTGATATTTCTTATCTGCCCAAAAGCACAGCTTCTCAAAAGAACTCAATTGTCCTAAATCCCTCCCTGGGGAGCAACAAGGGAAGATTGACTACAGGCTAGAATTACCCATCTAAACAGACATTAAAGTGATCATATTTTCCATCTAGTCTCCTAAGGGCCCATTTCTCTTTCCTCATAGTCATGTGTTTTCCTATAACTGCCCTTCTCCCACCCTCCCCTTCCCCTATTAAGATGGTGTATAAACCCCAAATTCTAACCACCTCCTTGAGTCACATTTTTCTGTAAACTACTGTATATTATGCGATTAAATCTATTTTTTTTTACTACTCTGTCTGTTTTTGGTTTGATTCACAGGCCCCCAGTTTCATAACCTAAGAGGGAATAAGAAAAGTTTTTCCTCTCATATCAGTTATATAAGCAAAAAAAAAAAAAAAAAATTTTTTTTTAAATTAAAAAAAAATCTACCTCTGACATCAGCCTCCAGGACTCCAATATTCCACATGAGATTATATAATTATATTATGTAATTATACAGTAAATCTGTGATTTACTGTATAATTTGCTTAAGGAGTAAATTCTACTTTGTCTACTTTTTTTTAGGACATAGAGAAGCCAGCAATGATGCAGGCCTCTGAAATCCTGCCCTTGTTGCCTGAAACTAGAGGAATTTGCCCAAGAAGCCTCAAGGATCCTGACTGCCTTCCTGCCTTGCCTGCACACCCAACATACACACTAGACAGCACTGGTCAGTGCCTAGACCTGCAAAAAAGAATGTCACAGGTCCCAGTAGTGTCCTTATTCATTCATTTGTTAATTCAACACACATTTATGGAGCACAAACTGTGTTCAGAAATGAAGTTCTTATCCTCAGAGATCTTAGAATTTGGTGAGGAAAGCAGACCAGCAAGAAGAATTTCATCAGAATGTGATGACTGCTATGCTAGAAATAAACATAGAGAAGGGACCTCTAGACTGGGGAGAGTCGCAGGCATGTCAGAGAAACTTCCTGAAGGAAGTGACCTCTGAGATGACTTCCACAGGATGAGAAGGAGTCAGCCGGATAGAGGATAGAGGAAAGGCTTTCCAGGCAGGCAGAAGGAAGGAGCAGCAGGAGATACAAACTCCAGGGGATGGGAGAGGCAGTGGCCCATCAGTGGGACTGCCTGGGGTAGAGTTGGAGTCGGGGGAGGGGCAGGGGATTCCCATCAGGGAGCTGGGCCCGTTTGACAAGTTGGCTTTGATGAGGACTGCTTCCTGAGCCTATGATCACACAGACAGCTCAGCCCCAAACCTGAGGCCAGGGCGAAGCCTGAGTCATGCCGCAGAGGAAAAAACAAACTGGAGGATCCCTAGCCAGGGACCCAGGTCAAAGGGAAAGGCAGAGCCCTGGCCAAAGAGAAAGCTTGGACCTCTCTATTGGAAATGACTGAAGGCAGGGCCCAGAGCCTCGTCTTCCATCTCCTCTCCCACTCCCAAGTCCTCCCTTTCCCATGGGTTTCCTTGAGCTCTAGGGCCTGTGAGGATGGAGTGATCATGGGTAAAAGTAGGTACTTTTGGAGTCAGGCAATCCTGGGTCCCAATCCTAGCTGAGCCATGAAGTGTGGTCTTCTTTTTTTTTAAATTAAAAAAAAAAAAAGTTATTTGGCTGCATCAGCTCTTAGCTGTGGCATGCAGGCTCTTCATTGTGGTGTGCGGGCTTCTCTAGTTGCGGTGTGTAGGCTTCTCCCTAGTTGTGGCACAAGGGCTCCAGAGCACTCCGGCTCAGTAGCTGCGGCACGTGGGCTCAGTAGTTGTGGCGGGAGGGCTTAGGTGCCCCACGGCATGTGGGATCTTAGTTCCCTGACTAGGGATCAAACCCGCGTTCCCTGCACTGGAGGGTGGATTTTTAACCACTGGACTACCAGGGAGGTCCCAAATGTGATCTTCTTCAACCTCTCTGTGTCTGTCTCCTCCTCTGCAAAATACAGCTAATAATAGTACAGATTCAATAAAGTAATGTCTACCTGATGACACAGTCCTGCATTCATTCATTTACTCTTTCTTTTTATATTGTCTCATAGCATCCCTTTCTTCGGGGATCCGCATCATTCTATGTGCTCTGTTGAGACTTTCAGTCACAGAGCCTTGGCCTCTCCCAGGCCACAGGAAAGGGGGGCATGGACCACATCCAGCCAGTATGCTATCCCTTCTTGGTAACAGTGATTGGTTCTTAGGGTGTACTTGAGATTCAAGCAGGCCAACCAGAGTTTGGATCTTTCCTTGCTGGTGTTACTGAGCTGGGAGAATATGAGTTTGGAGAGAGCACATCTACCTATGGATGAAGTCATTTCTTAGAAGGAGATACAGCCAAGATAACGATGATGATGAGGACATCGCCATGCAAATCCGTTCCTGAACTTCCCAGTTTGAAGAAAAAATTCATTCACATTTCCCTTAAGCCAATCTAGTTTGGTTTTCTTTGCCTGCAGCTCCAAGACTTCCATGCCATTTGGTGTGTGAAACCCTGAGCACAATATCTGTCCCCATGGGAAGAGCTCAGTGAACTGTCACTACAATAAAGAGGGTGAAAATGATCCTAGGCTCCTTCACCATCACCCCTTTCCCTCCCAGAATACAGTCTCACCCCTTTCCTTCTGGCCTAGGTTGCAGGCTGCCTGGTAGAGCGGCCATCAACTGGAGTGCCACTGGCCTGTATCCTGTATCCTCTCACTTCAAAAGTGTGTCTCAGTCACTTTATCTTTCTGGGCTTCTGTTTCCTTGTCTATAAACCTGGGACAATAACAGCCCCTGTGTCTCAGAGAAGTTGTGAGGACTAAAGGAGCAAAAATGAATAACAAATCTAGTACTGATAGTATGCTTGATATATTCCAGGCATTGTTCTAACCACTTTATGAACTATTAGTCAAATTGACCTCCACAATAAGCCAAGGAGGTAGGTACTATTATTATTCCCACTTTACAGATGAAGAAACTGAGGCACGGAGAGGTTAATAACTTGCCCAGAAAGGGGTAGAGCTGGGATTTGAATCCAGGCATCCTGATCGGAGTCCATATCAATAGGGGTCCAGGCAGGAAACCTAAACCTATGCCAGAGAGTTCAAGAGAAGGAATTTAATATGGGCAACGAGTCAGAGAGGGGCGAGAAGAGATGAAAACCGAGGAAAGAGAGGGGCACCCCAGAGGTTAACAAATGTAGGAAATCACTATTTCCTCAGGGCTGATGGGACAAAGGGAGGAGCTGGTGTCACTGCAGCCCAAGGAGAGCCTTTCCCTGGTAGGATCTAGGACATGGGAGGAAGGGGCCATCCTCCGGAGTCACTGCCAGAGGCTGCAGAAGTGGTGGTGCCAGGGGTGGAAGGGGATAGGGGGTAGGGTGGACACATCCCACCTTCTTCACACCCCCTGCTCTCCAATCTGCCAGCACCTCCCGTTGGCCAAGCTTAATAGGAAGCCAGTGGGCAGGGGAGCCTGGGAAATGTGGTTCAGCCCCCTAGATGTGAGCCCGGCGGGGGAAGGGCAAGGAATGGGTCTGAGAGCAAACAGTAAATGACCTGCATACCCCCGGTGCCATACAGCCTCCTCACTAACAGGCGGGGCGTTCAAGGGCAACTGTGCCCATAAATGGGAACTTAGGTCTCTGACTCCTGGTTCAGCGTGGTGTCTGGTACAGGAGTACAACCCAACAGTTACGGGCATCCTGTGACACTGAAAAGCAGAGGAGGGGCAACTGGGGCTCCTGATGGTGCCTCCTGTCTTTGGCCTTTGCACACCTGGAAGCTTCTACAGACGGCTCTACGCAGCTGGGTGCAGACCTGCCGCAAGAAGCAGGCATCGTTTTTCTCTTTAAAGGGAGGGAGAGCAGCCTGAATGGTCCCAGCAACTGCTCTGGGATCTGAAAGAAACAGATGCAGCTGCTGCTGAAAAACAGGAGGCGAATAAGTGGGGTGAGATGCCTCTCAGCTCCCCACGCCCTCCTTTTAAAAAGGCCGTCATCTCTGTCCCTGCAGAGTCCCCTCATTCCCCTCTCCTGCAGGCCCCACATGACCTCGGTGAGTAGCTGGGAAGCAGCTGCCATCTGCTGCCCTGGAAGCCGGCAGGATCCCACAGGTGACAGCATGAGCAAGGTCCAGGCCAGAGCACAAGAGCTGTGGAGTCTGAGCAGCTCCTGCCAGGATGGAGTAGAGATGGGCGTGGGAAGCCTTCCCTTTGACCAGAATTCTGCCTCTAGGGATTTATCACAGAGATAACCTGACACAAGTGCATAAAGCCTTCTGGACAAGGCTATTCGCTGCAGTGTGGGTTACGATTCACAGAAGACCAGGGAAAAAAAGTAGCCAATCGGAGGCGATTTGATTAAGCAAATAATGGTGTACTTGAACAACGGAATGCTCTGTGCACCTACAAGGCATGAAACATCTATATGCGCTGAAACAGGCTGAACTTCCAGACAGATTGCTAAGTGAAAAAGGCAAAGGAGGGAACCGTGTGTCTAGTATGCTCACGTGTGGGGGGGTGGGGTGGGGAATGTTTTTACTGTATATTTATACAAGCACCTCTTGCTATCCAAATCTATTTGGTTTCTGAATTCGGCGAGCAGGGGTTCAAAGTGAGGGATGCTACATTATTGGAATCTTTGACTCCTGTCTTTTATTTCAGATAGCAAATAGCAACAGTTCATTAGCAAACAGTTCATCCAAGCGGCTATCTGAACCCATTTTGCTCCTGAGTTAGAATAGTGTTTGGATAACCAGAGCAGACAGTAGGGATATCTGTGTATGTAAAACTCTCACACCCGTGTATGTGTGGACTCTCTCTGGGAAGATACACTGGGAATTGCTTAGTAGTGGTTGCCACTAGGGAGGGTAATTCAGCCCTGGGGGAATGGGGTAGAAGTGAGACTTATTTTTCAGTTTACATATATGTTGTGGTGGTTTTAAAACATGGCCCCCCAATTCTTTGAGAGGCCGGGGTCTGCATCTTGTTCTATTCCATCTGAGTGGGTGTGCATCTACTTAGACGGATAAAGGATGGTGGAAGTGATACTATGTGACTTTGAAGGCTAGGTCATAAAAGGTCATCTGGGACCTTTCTCTCAGACCCCAGCCACCATGCTGGGAGCAGTCCAAGCCATATGCAGAAAGAGAGACACAGATGCAGAGGACAAACATATGGACACCAAGCGGGGAAAGCGGTGGGGGGCGGCGGTGGGTGGGTGGGGGGCTTTGGGGAGGATGAATTGGGAGACTGGGGTTGCCGTATATACATTACTAGTAAGAAAAAAAATATCAAATTGTACACTTTTTTCCATAAAATTATAAATCATAATTATCAGATCATTAAGTCCCATGTAAAAGTTCCTTTTGAACTGGATAAAGACGTCAGGTGTACACTTTAAACATATGCCGTTTATTGTATGTCAACTGTATCTCAATAAAAGTTCTTAAAGAAAAAAAAAAAAAGGCCAAGCCATAGGGAGTGGCCGCGTGTGGGCACCGTGATCCACAGTGCCACCTGGGCTTCAGCTGCAGCGAACGTCACATGCAGCTGTGTGAGTGAGCCATCTCGGGAGTTCAGCCTCCATCAACCATTCGAAAGACTGTAACTTCAGCTGCCACGTGACCACATCAATGCCAGAGACCCCAGGTGAGAACCACTCACATGCACCAAGTCCACACACAGAACTGCCAGAGACAATAACACATTGTTGTTTCAAGACACTGAGTAAAGAATCCAGCTGGCAACGCAGGGGAGGCGGGTTCGATCCCCGGTCGGGGAACTAAGATCCCACCTGCCGTGGTGCAGCTAAGCCCGTGTGCCACAACTACAGAGCCCACGTGCCCTGGAGCCTTCGCGCCACAACTAGATAAGAGAAAATCCACACGTCACAACTAGAGAGAAGCCCACGTGCCACAACAAAAGATCCTGCATGCCTCAACAAAGATCCCCTATGCCACAACTAAGACCCAATGCAGCTGGAAAAAAAAAAAAAAAGACACTGAGTTTTGGGGTCATTCTTTGTGTGCATGTGAATATTAACTGCAACGTATATATCATCACACATATTACCTATTCAAAATTAAGACCATCTTCCTTATAAACATACAGGGACGGTGCTAAACGGTAAATGTGCAGTATCTCATTTATTCCTCACAAGTCCACTGCAATTATCTCCATTTCACAGATGAGAAAACTGAAACTCTGAGGGCTTCCGAGTTACAGATCACACCTCACAAAAGGCAGCCCTAGGATAAGAGACCAGGAGGCCTCTCATTCCCAGGGCTAACTGTCCCTCCTGGGACCCTGCTCTCACTCCTTCCCACTGTGGGCCTCACCCCAGTGAGGGGTTGGGAAGAGGTGAGGGGGAAAAACTCACAGCTCACGGGGGCCTGGTCAGTAACACAGAGGGGTGACGTGGGTGTGGTGGGCTCAGCTCTGAGAAAACCAGCTCAGAGTTGCCAGATAGTTGGATTTTTTAAAATAGAATCCAGAAATCAGATTTTTGTGTGCAGTCTATTTCTGTTTTAATGTTGGCAACTAGTTTTGTGTGTGTGTGTGTGTGTTTATTTTATTTTATTTTTTTAACTGTGTTTTTGTTTTGCAAAACAAAAACAAAAGCCTGTGGATTTGCCTCTCTGGACTAGAAGATCTCCAAGGAGTTTTGGCGCAGACATCCTGACTTTCAGCAGAGCCTCCCCAGGGAGATAGCACAATTCCAACCCCAAGAGACTCAGATCTGAGAAGGGAGAGGGGTGGTGAAAACAGAGACGCCCCAGCCTCTCCAGTGGTGGGGAGGGGAGGCAGGGGGCGCCAGGAAGCCAGGCCACAGGGAGCCACAGCAGTGCTGGAGGGCAGCTGAGCCTGCGGTCAATCAGCCGCCATAAGCCGCCCTCCTTCCCAGAGCTGTCAGTCTGCTCTCTGGGGCTGCGGGAGCAGCCAGGGCACCAAGAGAGACTGAATTTCCATTGCAATGGGAAACCACCTCCGCCCACACCAGCCATTTTCTCCACCTCTTCTGCTCACTCCACTGCTCTTCCAATGGGAACCCTTCCCCTGCCTCCTCTCCTGATCCACCCTCCTTAGTGGAGGCAGGATCGATCCCGTCCTCAGCTGTCTCCCTGGGCCTCTGCCCCCAGCCCCCACTCCTCAGTATCTTCGATTCCCTCCTGAGCCTGCGGCCCATTCCATCTTCAGCTGACTTGTCTTCCTCTGAGATCCAGCCTGGCAGAGCACAGCGGAGTGATTGATGAGCTGGGGAGCTCTGGCTGGCAGGCGGGTGGGCAGCCAGCCAGAGACACGGCTCTCACAAGATAGCCCAGCCGCCCAGGGAGAGCCCCCCTGCCGCCAAGGTTGACAAGGCAGCTGCTCTGGACAGAGCAGATAACCACGCGGGCCACTGGGTACAGGACCTGGCACACAGCAGTCCCTCAAGCCAATGAGCGCACTCTGCTCTCTCTCCACTACAAAAACAGAGACCCAAGAAGTGAGCTTCTTAAAGCTGGGAGTGTTCTCGTTCAGCCATGCCTCTCAGCCCAGGTGTTTATCATTTGTACACTCATTCATTCATTCATGCAGCGTGCGGGTTTGCTGTGAGGACCAGCACTTCATTATGATTGCTAGTGTGGTCTCAGGGGGCAGGATGGTTTGAATCCAGGCTCCATCGCTCCCTCGCTACACGAACTTGGGCACGTCACTTCGGCTCTGTAAGCTGCAGCTTCCGTCTCCAGGTTGCCTGTGAGATGTCAGATGATATGGATAAAGTGCTTAGGACAGAGCCTGGCATATAAAGGAGATCAAGAGATGTTTTTGTTCAATAACGAATAACTGAGGGCCTACCACGTGCCAGGTTCTGGGGCTACAGCTCTGAGCAAGGCAGATAAGATCCCTGCTCTCAGGCAGTTCACCTTGGAGAGAGGGAAGACCAGCAACAAGTAACTGAACGGACAAACAGGAAATAGTAGGTAGAGCCGACAGGGCATAGGATGGAGAATGGCAAGTGACGACGGTGGGGGTGGGATGGCCTGAAGGCCCCTCCAAAGAGGTGACACTGGAGTTGAGTTGGGACGAGGAGGACACAGCCAGGTGAAAATCTGGGGAGACAGCATCTTAGGCAGAGGGAACAGCGCAGGTAAAGGTCCTGAGGCAAGAGCAAACCTTGGGATATCCAAGAGTTAGAAAAAGAAAAGAGAGGGGCCAGCGTGGCTAGAAGAGCAAAAAGGAGAATGTAGGAGATGAGCTTGGAGACTAGACAAGGCCAGAGAGCAAAGACGTGTAGGACAGGATGAAGGTTTTATTTTAAGCATGGTGAAGTGACTATGCTTTTGTTTCTATTTTGCTTTTCAGTCTCCACAATTTTTAAAAAAGAAAATGCCTGGAACTTTCTAGGTGGTGCAGTGGTTAAGAATCCGCCTGCCAGCGCAGGGGATACAGGTTCGATCCCTGGTCTGGGAAGATCCCACATGCCACGAAGCAACTAAGCCCGTGTGCTACAACTATTGAACCTGCGCTCTAGAGCCTGTAAGCCACAACTGTTGAGCCCATGTGCTGCAACTACTGAAGCCCACATGCCTAGAGCCTGTGCTCCGCAACAAGAGAAGCCCCCGCAATTAAGAGCCCATGCACCACAATGAAGAGTAGCCCCCACTCTCCACAACTAGAAGAAAGCCCGTGTGCAGCAACGAAGACCCAACACAGTCAATAAATAAATAAATTTATTAAAAAGAAAAAAGAAATAGAGGACTTCCTAGGTGGCGCAGTGGTAAAGAATCCACCTGCCAATGCAGGGGACACGGGTTCGAGCCCTGCCCTGGGAAGATTCCACATGCCACGGAGCAACTAAGCCCGTGCGCCTGTGCTCTAGAGTCCGTGAGCCACAACTGCTGAGCCCGTGTGCCACAACTATTGAAGCTCACGTGCCTAGGGCCCGTGCTCCACAACAAGAGAAGCCACTGCAATGAGGAGCCTGTGCACCACAATGAAGAGTAGCCCCCGCTCTCAGCAACTAGAGAAAGCCCGTGTGCAGCAACGAAGACCCAACGCAGCCAATAAATAAATAAAATAAATAAATAAATTTATATATAAAAAAAAGAATCTGTGAGGGGATAAGAACAGACTGTGTTTTCTTCACTCCTGGATCCCCTAGCCTCAGCACAGCCCAGCATATGATGAGCACTCTATAAGTACAGGGGGACTTCCCTGGCGGTCCATTGGTTAAGACTCCATTGCAGGGGGCACAGGTTTGATCCCCGGTCAAGGAACTAAGATCCTGCATGCCATGCGGTGCGGCCAAAAAAAAAATTAAAAAAAATTTTTTTTAATTAAAAAAAAAGCACTCTATAAGTATGGGTTGAATGAATGAGTGAACAAATGAATAAAGGTGAGGCCTGAAAAATGAATTGACTTAGACAGGCAAAGAGCAGGGGAGGTAAGGTCCAGGCAGAGGAGATGGCTTGTGCAAAGGACAGGAGTCAAGAGAATATGGTATAATCAGAAAATCGAAAGGACTGACAGATCTGCAGCTACCTGTATCTTCTCCATGCCCTCAGCCTAGCCGGCACATGGGGGTCCTCAGTAAGCATGGACGCCTCCCAGCTCTCTCGTACATGGTGAATAGAGAAACTGTAGCAGGATGGCCAGAGCCCAGGAGCTCCCGGGATAGGGACCATGCCTCACTCAGTGCCAGGCCCAGACTGGCGCATCGTAGGTGCTCCATAGTTTCTGGACATCGACTGATGCTGAAAGGATATTCACACCTCAGACGCAAAGGTGACAGGACTTGATAATTCCAGAAGAGCTCCAGCAAAGTCTTTACAGCTCAACCTGCCCCTCGTTACCAATGAGGAAACTGAGGCCCAGAAACGGGAATTGATTTGTGCAAACTCACACAGCAGGTCAATGGCAGAGCTGGGATGGGAGCCAAGATGTCCTGACTGGTGGTGCAGAGCCTCCCCCACCCTGTCCCCACTCCCACCCGTCCCCCTCCCTCCTTCTCCAGCCTTCTGCCTTTCAAGATGTCAGAAGCTAGCAGATTGGAGCCAGCAGAAAATCCCTGAGTGCCTTTTACCAGGGTGAAGGCATTGTGTTACAGGGAGGGCAGATGGGGCAGCCCATTAGTGAGCTAACACTGAGTTCCTGCGATTTCCACTAATGCCTCTGATTAACCCATTAGCACCCGCTGGAAATGGGAGGCACAGAGACCACCCCCCCACCCCAGAGGGGATGAGTAATGGAGTGAGCCAGCTTTGACAAGGCCAAGGGAGAAGAGCTGGAGAGACAGAAAAGGGGTCTTTCCTTGGAAGGTGACTTTCCTTGGAGAGGGTGCCAGGTAGTGTCAGGGGTGAAGAAGACCAGGCAGGACTCAGAAGTATGGCATTTCAGAGCTGGAAGGAGCCAGTTGAGCTGATTCTTTGTACCGACGTGAAAACTGAACAACAGAGAGGAGGATCACTTGTGGAGAACCCAGGCTTCCTGGCCATCACACTACATTACAGGACTCAAATATGCTACAGGAGTTATGACTAAAAATACAGCCAACCATTATTGGAGCACCAAGCTAACTGCTTTACATATTTATCTTACTCTCACAGAGACCCTGGGAGGTAGGTACTATTACTCCAAAACTGAGGCTCAGAGGGTTGAGTAACTGCCCCAGTCACACAGTTAACATGTGGAAGAGCCAGTATTCAGACCCAGGCGGATTGATCACCAAATCCTCACCTTTGTCATCATGCCATCTTCCGAGCAGCAGAAACGGACAGAACCACCATTTGATACACACGATGTGCAGAGCCCTTCACTCGGTCATGCTTTTTATTTTATCACTTGAAGATGATACTACTGTCCTATTTTACAAGTGGAAAACCCAAGGCACAGTGAGGCCAAGGAGCCCACCTAATGTCACCCACACAGATACTGTCAGAATCAGAACGCAAACCCGTTGATCTCACTCCATTGCCAAGGCTCTGGGCCACTCCACTCTGTGAATGTGAGGAACCCCACTCTAGGACAAGCATGTAAATGTACCTACCTCTCTGCCTGGCATCCAGACTGATCCTTCTACTTGTTAGGAGAACCACTGACTGAAACTGCCTGCCCTGTCCATGCACCATAGTAACCACTTGCATGAGTTATCTTAAACAGAAGGTCCTGGTAAGGAATGCGGAACTAGCAAGCTACCACCAACTGGAAGAATTCGGGAAAGGTCAAAAGGAGAGAGGAGACTCCAGTCCATATGTCCTACCAACCTCCCAGAGCCCTTCTTCCTAGAATCCATCCTGGCTGAGTGATGCGTACACCACCAAGAAGGACCCTGAGTCAGAGTGAGTGGCCAGAGGCAACTCAGAAACTAACCCCATGACCATAAAACTCGAGCCTGCAAGTCGCATGGCAGAGCAGTTCTTCTGGGTTCCCTTACCCTGCTGCTCTCCGCCCAGATGCCCCTTCCAAATAAAGTCTGTTTTTTTGTCCGCATGTGTGTCTCCTCAGACAATTCATTTCCGAGGGTTAGGCCCACTCTCAGGCACTGGAAGGGGTCCCCCTTCCTGCAGCATACTTGTTCATCTGTTCATTCACTCACACAACAAATGTAATACCGCATGCCTGCTGTGTCTACCAGGCCCTTGCTTACAAGACCAGTGCGATTCCAGCACTTGTGCAGCTTCCATTCTACTTGGGGGACAGGAAAGACAGACAGAAATTCCAATAGGGTAGGGATAAGCATTGGGTGTCGTGGCATCACCTAGTTGTAGGGGACAGAGAAGGCTGGGCTGAGTCTTATAGGCCAATTAAGCACTGTCCAGGCAGAGAGGAGCTGGGAGCAGCCCAGGCAGAGGCCCAGAGGTACAAGAGAGCCCCAATTCCAGCAAAAGCTGGGTGGGGCCAGAGCTTCAGCTCTAGGAGGAGCCAGGTGGAACTAGAGATTCAAGAAGTGGCTGGAGTGTAGACTTTATCCCCAAGACAATGGGGGACTACTGTAGGGTATTACTTGTGTCATGAAGATGTGCTTTTAGAAAGCTTGACTCTGGAAGAAGAATGTGATAGGCTGGGGGTAAATGCCCAATTTGGGAGTCCAATTTGGTAGAGTTTCCAAAGATAAGGAGTACTAGGGTGATTGATTAGATCTGGGAGTGAGAGGCAGGGAAGAGGCCTGTTACTGACTGGGGTGACAGGAGAATGGGGGTGGGGGTTGGGAGGAGGAGAGACAAGTTCCTTAGACCTGCTGAGTATGAGATGCCTAAGGGCATGCAAGGGGCTCTGTCTAGAGTGTGCCTGGGCTGGATTTCAGGCCTACTGGTCTTAAGATTTTGCAGAGAACTGACTCCAGACCTTCTTACCCTGTGCCTCAGTTTCCTCATCTGGGGACTTCCCTCATGGTCCAGTGGGTCCGTGCTCCCTATGCAGGTGGCCTGGGTTCTGTCCCTGGTCGCAGAACTAGATCCTGCATTGCATGCCACAACTAAGAAGTCTGCATGCCACAACTAAAGATCCCACATGCTGCAACTAAGACCTGGAGCAGCCAAAATAAATAATTAATTTTTAAAAAATTTAAAAAAGTTTCCTCATGTGTAAAATGGATTGTGAAGATTAAAAGGATATATAAAATATATAATTAATGTATAAAGCATTTAACACATTCTCAGGTACATAGGGATGCTTAATAAAGGTTAGTTGAATAAATACACGAATGGAAGATTCTTTGGGCTGTGGCTCCTAGAAGTTGTTTGGAAAGAAAGAGTTGATTTAAAAGTTCATGGACCGTGGCATCCCTGGTAGCTCAGTCGTTAAGAATCCTCCTGCCAATGCAGGGGACACTGGTTAGATCGCTGGTCTGGGAAGATCCCACATACCAGAGAGCAAGTAAGCCTGTGTGCTGCAACTACTGAGCCTGCGCTCTAGAGCCCGTGAGCCATAACTATTGAGCCTGCATGACACAACTACTGAAGCCCATGCGCCTAGAGCCTGTGCTGCACAAGAAGAGAAGCCAACGCAGTGAGAAGCCCACATACCACAATGAAGAGTAACCCCTGCTCACCACAACTACAGAAAGCCTGCGTGCAGCAATGAAGATCCAACACAGCCAATAAATTAATAAATAAAATTATTTTTTAAAAAAGTTCATGGACCTTTTTCATACACCATAATCAAGTGAGATTTACCCCAGGGATGCAAGGATTTTTCAGTATCCACAAATCAATCCCTGTGATACACCACATTAACAAACTGAAGAATAAAAGCCATATGATCATCTCAATGGATGCAGAAAAAACTTTTGACAAAATTCAATACCCATTTATGATAAAAACTCTCCAAAAAGTGGGCATAGAGGGAACTTATCTCAACATAATAAAGGCTATTTATGACAAACCTACAGCTAACATCATCCTTAATGGTGAAAAGCTGAAAGCTTTTCCTCTAAGATCAGGAACAAGACAAGGATGTCCACTCTTACCACCTTTATTCAACATAGTTTTGGAAGTCCTAGCCATGGCAATCAGAGAAGAAAAAAGAAGTAAAAGGAATCCAAATTGGAAAAAAAGAAGTAACACTGTTACTGTATGCAGATGACATGATATTATACATAGAAAGTCCTAAAGATGCTACCAGAAAATTACTAGAGCTCATCAATGAATTCAGTAAAGTTGCAGGATACAAAATTAATACACAGAAATCTCTTGCATTTCTATACACTAATAAAAGATCAGAAAGAGAAATTAAGGAAACAATCCTATTTACATTGCATCAAAAAGAATAAAAGACCTAGGAATAAACCTACCTAAGGAGGCAAAAGACCTGTACTCTGAAAACTATAGGATGCTGATGAAAGAAATTGAAGATGACACAAACAAATGGAAAGATATACCATGTTCTTGGGTGGAAGAATCAATATTGTCAAAAGAGTATACTATCCAAGGCAATCTACAAATTCAATGCAATTCCTATCAAATTACCAATGGCACTTTTCACAGAACTACAACAAAAAAATTTTAAATTTGTATGGAAACACAAAAGACCCCACTGAATAGCCAAAGCAACCCTGAGAGAGAAAAACGGAGCTGGAGGAGTCAGGCTCCCTGACTTCAGACTATACTACAAAGCTACAGTCACCAAAACAGTATGGTATTGTCATGAAAACAGACATACAGATCAATGGAACAGGATAGAAAGCCCAGAAATAAACCCACACATCTATGGTCAATTAATCTATGACAAAAGAGGCAAGAATATACAATGCAGGAAAAACAGTCTCTTCAATAAGTGGTGCCGGGACAAGTGGACAGCTGCATGTAAAAGAATGAACTTAGAACAATCTTTAACACCATACACAAAAATAAACTCAAGGACTTCCCTGGTTGTCCAGTGGTTAATACTCTGCGCTCCCAACGCAGGGGGCCCAGGTTTGATCCCCGGTCAGGGAACTAGATCCCACATGCCACAACTGCATGCCACAATTAAGATCTGGCACAGTCAAATAAATAAATAAATAAATAAATAAATAAAAACTCAAAATGGATTAAAGACCTAAATGTAAGACCAGGTATTATAAAACTCTTAGAGGAAAACATAGGCAAAACACTCTTTGACATGAATCGCAGCAATATCTTTTTGGATCCACCTCTTGGAGCAATGAAAATAAAAACAAAAATAAACAAATGGGACCTAATTAAACTTAAAAGCTTTTGCACAGCAAAGAAAACCATAAACAAAACAAAAAGATAAGCCACAGATTGGGAGAAAATATTTGCAAATAACGTGAACGACAAGGGATTAGTCTGCACAATTTACAAACAGCTCATGTGTCTCGATATCATCAAAACAAAAAACCCAATCAAAAAATGGGCAGAAAACCTAAATAGACATTTCTCCAAAGAGGACATATAGATGGCCAAGAGGCACATGAAAAAATGCCCAATATCTCTAATTATTAGAGAAATGCAAATCAAAACTACAATGAGATATCATCTCACACCAGTCAGAATGGCCATCATCAAAAAATGAGCAAACAATAAATACTGGAGAGGGTATGGGGAGAACGGAACCCTCTTGCACTGTTGGTGGGAATGTAAATTGATACAGTCACTATGGAGAATAGTATGGAAGTTCCTTAAAAACACTAAAAATAGGGCATTCCCTGGTGGTCCAGTGGTTAGGACTTTGCACTTTCACTGCCAAGGGCCTAGGTTCAATTCATGGTCAGGAAACTAAGATCCTGCAAGCTGCGTGGTACAGCCCAAAACAACAACAACAACAACAACAACAACAACAACAACAAAACAAAACTAAAAGTAGAGCTATCATATGATCCTGCAATTCCACTCCTGGGCATATATTCAGAGAAAAACATGGTCTGAAAGGATATGTGCACCCCTGTGTTCATTGCAATAGCCACTGTTTACAATAGCCAAGACATGGAAGCAACCTAAATGTCCATCGACAGAGGAATGGATAAAGAAGATGTGGTACATGTATACAATGGAATATTACTCAGCTGTAAAAAGGAACGAAATTGGGGCATTTGTACAGACACGGATGGACCTAGAGACTGTCATACAGAGTGAAGTGAGTCAGAAAGAGAAAAACAAATATCGTATGTTAACACATATATGCGGAATATAGAAAAATGGTATAAATCAACCAGTTTGCAAGGCAGAAATAGAGACAGAGATGTAGAGAACAAACATATGGACAGCAAGTAGGGAAAGTGGGGAGGGTTGGGAGGAATGAATTGGGAGATTGGGATTGCCATATATACATTACTAATAAGAAAAAATATCAAATTGTACACTTTAAATATATGCGGTTTGTTGTATGTCAACTGTATCTCAATAAAAGTTCTTAAAAAAAAAGATGTGGTACATATATACAATGGAATATTAGCCATTAAAAAGAATGAAATAATGCCATTTGCAACAACATGGATGTACCTAGAGATTATCATACTGAGTGAAGTAAGTCAGAGAAAGAGAAATATATCACTTATATGCAGAATTCAAAAAGAAATGATAGAAATGAACATATTTACAAAACAGAAACAGACTCACAGACTTAGAAAACGGGGGAAGGGTGGGGAGAAGAGATAGTTAGGGAGTTTGGGACTGACATGGACACACTGCTACAGGGAGCACACTGCAACCCCATCAGTCCAGTGTGACCTCCGCCCACCTGGCCCGTCACCCGGCCCGTGCCCAAGTTACAGCCATGGTGGCCTCACTTTTGCTGTGGCAAGGACGAGCCAGGGTGCTGAAGGCTGTGCTCCTAGAAGCAGGAGTGTTTCAAGGACTTGCTTCTACAGTTTCTCTCTCTGCAGAATCAGCAAAGAATGAGAAAGGATTGCCACTGAATCCCAAGAAGCAAAGTCCACCAAAAAAGCCTGCGCCAGCCGCCCCCACTGAGCTGTTTGACCACACCACCTACGAGAATCTCCGGCATCATGAGTACAGCATGCATACCTTCTTAGACCTAAACCTGGAGCTCTTGAAGTTCAGGATGCCTCAGCCCTCTTCAGGACGAGGGTCACCTTGCCACTGAGAACTCAGTTTAAAGATTAACCTTTCAGGACTTTGTAGGTGGTGCAGTGGTTAAGAATCCACCTGCCAATACAGGGGACACGGGTTTGATCCCTGCTCCAGGAAGATCCCACATGCCAAGGAGCAATTAAGCCCGTGCACCACAACTACTGAGCCTGCACTCTAGAGCCTGTGAGCTACAACTACTGAGCCTGTGTGCTGCAACTACTGAAGCCCACATGCCTAGAGCCCATGCTCTGCAACAAAAGAAGCCACCACAATGAGGAACCTCTGCACCACAATGAAGAGTAGCCCCCACTCTCCACAACTAGAAAAAGCCCATGTGCAGCATTGAAGACCCAACATAGCCAATAAATAAATAAATAAATAATTAAAAAGAAAAAGATTAACCTTTCAGTGCTTTCTGCATTCTTGCCTGTGAAAATAAAATCTGTTCAGCAGTCCAAATAATAATAATAATAATAATAATATAATATAAGTAAATAAATAAAATGGATAACCAACAAGGACCTACTATATAGCACAGGGAATCTGCTCAATATTATGTAACAACCTAAATGGGAAAAGAATATGAAAAAGAATAGATACATGTATATGTATAACTGAATCACTTTGCTGTACACCTGAAACTAACACAACATTGTTAATCAACTATACAATGTACAGCTAACTGTATGCAATCAACTCCAATACAAAATAAAAAGTTTAAAAACAAAAAACAAAAACAAACAAAAAACTATAATGAGGTATTACCTCACACCAGTCAGAATGGCCATCATCAAAAAGTCTACAAACAATAAATGCTGGAGAGGGTGTGTAGAAAAGGGAACCCTCCTACACTGTTGGTGGGACTATAAACTGGCACAACCACTATGGAGAACAGTATAGAGGTTCCTTAAAAAACTAGAAATAGAGCTACCATATGATTCCACAATCTCACTCTTGGAGAAAAGCATGGTTCGGAAAAACACATGCACCTCAATGTTCATTGCAGCACTATTTATGACAGCCAAGACATGGAAGAAACCTAAATGTCCAATGACAGAGGACTAGATAAAGAAGACATGGTACATATATAGAATGGAATATTACTCAGCTATAAAAAAATGAAACAATGCCATTTGCAGAAATATGGATGGACCTAAAGATTGTTATTGTGAGTGAAGTAAGTCAGAGAAAGAGAAATATATTATGGCTTGTATGTAGAATCTAAAAAAATGATACAAATGAACTCAGTTACAAAATAGAAACAGACTCATAGACTTAGGAAACAAACTTATGGTTACCAAAGGGGAAAGGAGGGGGGAGGGGTAAATGAGGAGTTTGGCATTAACATGTACACACCAGTATATATAAAATAATTAACAAGGAACTACTCTATAGCACAGGGAACTCTACTCAATATTCTACTATAACCTATATGGGAAAAGAATCTGAAAAAGAGTGGATGTGTGTGTGTGTGTGTGTGTGTGTGTACACATATACATATATTTATATGTATGCATATATATATATAAACTGAATCACTTTGCTGTATACCTGAAGCTAACACAATATTGTACATCAACTATACGCTAATATAAAATAAAAATAAAAATTTTTTAAAAAGGGAAAAAATTAAAATTAAAATTCATGGACATTTTTCCTCCTCCTCAGTATTCAGGGCTGGGTTGGAGGGTAGGGGAGAAGTATAGTATTGCCAATGTTAATCTGGAAAGGATTGGGTAAGGGAGGGGATGGTCCCATTTTCCATCCTCACGTCTACCCTGGAAACACACACACACCCCTCTAGGAGGTAAAATCTTTTCTAGATATTGAGTAACTATAAACCTATACAACTGGGGGAATGGAGGGGGTGGAGGACATTCTATGGATGTAAGGCCTTGGGACATAGTTTGCGAAGGAAAGGAATGGCCAGGACTTTTCGGTGCTCCCTCTCAATAGAGCTGGGGATCTTTCTGCCTGAAAGCATTTCTGAAGCTGGGAGTAGAGGAAAGAGCTCAAGGCAGAGCTCAGAACTGGGTTCATTCATTCATTCATTCACGCATTCATCTATTCATTCAACTAATTAAGTGGTTCTCAACCAGGGGTGATTTTGTCCCCTGGTGAACACTTGTCAATACCTGGAGACATTTTAGGATGTCACAACTGGTGGGGAGGGGGAGGTGTGCTGTTGGCATTCAGTGGGTAGAGGCCAGGGATGTTGCTAAATATTCCCAAATGCACAAGATAATCCCCACAACAAAGAATTTCCCAGCCCAAAATGTCCATAGTGGGGCAGTGGAGAAATTCTGATCTAGGTGGTACTGAGAACCTACTGTATGCCTACTAGGAGATACTAGGGAAAGCAGTCAACTCTGCTACCAGGTAGGGGAGACAGCACTAAATTCATCAGGTGATGGTGAGTGTTATCAGGAGAATGTGAGCGATGCTGGGGGCTGTAGCACAGGGAAGAGACCTTGACTTTTCAACTGCAAAGAGCTGGGGGAATGCAACTGCCAGGGCCAAGGCCCTAAAAGCTGTGGAGAATCTGGTTTCATTTATTCTGAAAATACAACTGCAGTGCTTCCTGTGTGTCAGGCAGTGTCCCAGGTGCAGTGCATAAACCATAGCACAATACAGATACCAATTCCTGCCCTCACAACAGCGCAGCCTCCAGTCCCTAAGGAGACTATAACAATGAGGAAAAGTGCCTCCCCTGGGCACTGAGAAGGTGACACTGAAACACATACGCGAGGTGAGGGAGGGACTTTCCCAGGAAGCGGGGACCACCAGTGCAGTGGTCCTGCGGTGGGAGGGACTATGTGGAAGGAAGGGGGAGGCCAGTATGGCTAAGCAGACAAGCAAGAGATGAGTCAGAAAAGGGCTATGGTCTGAATGTTTGTGTTCTCCCCAAATTTATATGTTAAAATCCTCCAAGGTGAAGGTATTGGTGAAACACGACGGAAGCGGGCAGGACAAAATCTGGTTAGAACCAACTAGGTCCAAGATGGTGAACAAGTCAACTTCCACTAGACCTTGAGCCTCATTATATGCTCATTGTAATACATTAGCTAAATGACATACCCACAGGCACCAGGACAGTCCCAAGACTGACCACAGAATGTCAAAATGTGGTTGGTGGCCCAATTCCTGGCAATCCCCATCCCTTCCCCAAAATTGTTGGAATAATCCTTCCACTCATTAGCCTATGAAATTACCCACCCCTATAAAACTGACACCCGCCCCCATACCCTGTGCCTCTCACCTTCTGAGATGGCCCACACTCTGTCTGTGGAGTGTGTTTCTCCCTAAACAAATCCACTTCTTACCTATCACTTTGTCTCTCGCTGAATTCTTTCTGCGACGAGACATCTGAACTTCATTAAATCCTGAGACCAGGTATGTGATCTCAACTAAAAGACCGTGGGTTCAAGTCCCAATCTGAGATCCTTGGTGTCATTAGGAGGTGGGGCCTTTGAGAGGGGATTAGGTCAGAAGGGCTCTCATGGGATTAGTGCCTTTATAAAGGAGGCTCCAGAGGTGTCCTTGTCCCCCGTGGTGGCACCCTAATCCCTGACTTCCAGCCTCCAGAACTATAAGAAATAAATTTTTGTTGTTTATAAGCCAGTCAGTCTGTAGTATTTGGTTACTCAGCCCCAACAGACTAAGACAGGAGGTCATGGGGCCCATGTCATTGGGACTTATAGGTCACTGTAGGGATGTAAGCAGATAGGGTAGGGAAACCTGGAGAGAGAGAGAGTAACAGACATGGCTTTCTTGACATAAAAGAAGTCACTTTTGGCCTAAGCCATTTTGTAATCTAAGCCTGGGGCACAAAGCTTACCCTTGAACAGGTCTCAGTAATCAGTAATCTTAAGGGAAGTGAGGGAATACAGGAAGAAAGGAAAAGCAGTCATGAAACAATAGTTCAGTGATAAAACAGAGTCCTGGTTCCTCCTCAGCAGATATACATATAATCTAACACAGTCTTTGAGTTCTGCAGGAATTCAGGCACCCACCCAGGTGGAGAAGGGAATGATGTTGACCCACATGACTTCAATCAACTAAAGCTTGGACTCTGTCAACTATGGTGCCAACTGTATGCTGACTCTTCCTCTGCTCAAACCCCTTCGTGAACATGCATGTACCCTTAGCCTGAAACTTCCCCAAGTTTGCTGTTCAGGGAGACATTATTTTAGGAAAGATCCCCTGTGTCCTCCTTAGCTTGCTGCAAGTAATAAATCTTTCCTTTTCCTGATCTTTGGCTTGGTTATATCTTTTGGCTGACACCCACCAAAAAGCAAACCCAGTTTTCGGGTAACAACAAGATTTAAGGCAGTAGAGGTCTGACCACTAAGAGCCGCCTATGAGAAGCTTGAAGGAAAAAGTAACAAGAGGGGTTGTGGGCTGTCTAGACTGGCAGTAATAAGTCCCCAGGAAGCAATGTGGAGGGAGAGGGGAGAAACAGGTTGCAAAGCTCCACAAGGAGCGAGCAAGAGAGTGACCTTACCCCCTAGACCCTGATCTACAAGAATACGTGGGAAAATTAACAGCTTCCCTTGAGGGGACTATAAGGAAACACAGTCCCGGGGGCGGTGTGTATGCGGTGGGGGGGTGGGGTTCAGGTCAGGAGGCTGAGACTCCAGGAGCTTTCTGATGAGGACTGTGGTCTCCTGACAGCACCATGGCAGGGTGGTCACGAAAGGGGGACACTGGGTCAGATGAGCTGTGCCGGGACTCGTGGGAACCAGGGTCCAAGTGATGGAGGGCGGACGCCGTGGGAAGCTCGGGCTTCTGGTAGTGAGGGATCGAACAGTTCCACAGTTACTCTGGATACACCTCTTCTGAGCCACACCTTTAATAAATGTTTGCTATTACTTCTATTATTTCTCCAGGCAGCCAGAGGAAGGAGCTTCTGAATTCCTCAGGGCGGCCCTCCCAGCTCAGCCCGGAGGGAAACAGGCTGGGGCGGGTTTCGGATTCCAGCCCTGTGGCCGGAGCCACCGCGCACCCCGCAGCTGCCCTCTGGCAGCTCCTCCCGATTCCTTATCAGCCAAGAGCTCCCCAACCAGGCGCGGATCACATGCCGCTTTCAGAGCCCCAGGGAGCTGGGTGTGCCTTCCCTGCTTTGCAAAATCGAGGGGGGAAAAAAAAAAGCCTCGGCGAATCTCCTGGCGCAGGTAGCCGGCTGGCTGAGCGTGGAACTCGCCTTAGAACCGGGCGGCGGCGAGCGGGGGCCGAAGTCGCGTTGAGCACCCAGCGGAGAGCGGGGAGAGGGGCGGAGGCCGAGACGCAGGCGCCTCCCCTTTCCCGCCCGGGAGCGCCTCCGCTGCCTCCCGCTGCAGCCCGCCTCCCCGCCCGACCCAACTTCAGAGGCCCCAGGGGCGGAGGCGCCCCCCACCCAGGCGCTGGCGCCCCCCACCCAGGCGCTGGCCCACGTCCTCCCACTCGCAGGGAGGCAGCCTCGGACCAGGCTGTTAGCCACATGCTGGGTGGCCTTGGGCAGGTTGCCGCCAGTCTCTGGGCCTCCGTTTTTCTCGTCTAAAAAGAGGACGGCTAGACTCAGTTTCTACAAGGTCCCTCCAGGCTGGGGCAGTCCCTGCAATGACCTACCTTCTCCGGATTTGAAACGCTTCCCTCTCCGCAGCTTTCGGGTGGAGGCTGGGTTATCTCCGATGATAATTATCCTTTCTGCATCCTTGCCGGCAGAACTGTTGCAGTGCAGCTGTGCTTCCCAGCAGAGGTCTGCATACTTTTTCTAAGAAGGGCCAGATGAGAAATATTTTAGGCTTTCTAGGCCATGCGTTTTCTGTCACGATTCAACTCTGCCCTTGTAGCAAAAGCAGCCACGGAGGATGGTAAACTAATGAGCAGGGCTGTGTTCCCATAAGACTTGGTTTACGGCAGCTGATTTGAATTTCTTATAATTCTCAGGCGTCGAGAAGTTTTTATTCTTCTTTTTATACATTTTTTTCTTTCACTTAAAAACACAGAACGCATGCCTAGCCTAATAGGCTGCACTAAATCAGTTTGTAGCCACTGGTTTACGGCCCAGCCTTTGTAATGTTGGCTTTGGGGCTGATTCCTTCACTTTTCTGGAGCTGTTTCCTCATCTGCAAAACACTGACAAACTTCAGCATGGTTGTGAGGATGAAGTCAGACCACAGATGAAGCTACTGCATAATTGATGTCATTCTCTGTGTTGTAGCTGGTACGTGTCCCCAGCAGACGATGGGGACTTAGAGGTCAGGATGGTGTCCTGTTGGGTCCCACACACCCCTCATTTCCTGAGTGCTTACTATGTGACAGGCACTGTGTTAGTTGCTCAACATGCAAATCTCATTCTATGTTTTTAGGAGATAGAAACTGTAGGCAGATAGGGTCCTAGAGAAGGGGAACCAGCATGGTGTTCATGACAGAAGAGAAGCCATTTCTGGCTTAAGTCATTTTGTGATCTAAGCCTGGGGCACAGAGCTTGCCCTTGAACAGGTCTCAGTAATTAATGATCTTAAGGAAGTGAGGAAATGCAGTAACAAAGGAAAAGCAGTCGAGAAACAATAGTTCAGCAATAAAACAGTCCTAGTTGCTCCTCAAGGGATATGCATAACAATCTGATTACGTCTTTGCGTTCTGCAGGAACCAAGGCCCCCACCCAGGTGGAAGAAGGAATGATGACTCCTGACTTCAATCAACTAAAGCTTGGACAACCTTGGCCCCTTCATGAATATGCATGTATCCTTAGCTTAGAACGTCCCTAATTTTGCTGTTGGGAGACACTGCTTTGGGAAAAATCCCCAGTGTTCTCTTTAGTTGTTGCAAGTAATAAATCCTTCCTTCTCCCTTTCTTTGGCTTGGTTGTGCCTTTTGGCTCAACACCCAGCAAGAGGCAAACCCAGTTTTGGGGTAACAAAATGACACATTCCTACTTTACAGGTAAGGAAGCTGAGGCTCAGAGACCAGATTTGACCTGGGTGTTAGGTCAGCCTCCAGAACCCCTTCCTTTGTTTCCTTATTTTTCTCTGTTTGAACAAACTTAAGAGTCTCTTAGTCTGGCAGTGACCTCAAACAGAACACTATTTTTCTTGACATCTATAAACTCTTTGGACAAAGGACAAGAATTAATACCCATTATGCGCACCTGTCATTTTGCTCCCATTTTTCAGAAGAGCAAATTGAGGCTTGAAGAGGTTGAGGATTGAAATATGAGCCTGTCTGACCCCTAAACTGAGCCCTTTTAACTGAGAACAGTTTCCTCTCACCTGGTTGCATAAGCTCCAAACCTAGGAGCCCTCTAGGTCTCCTCCTGTCCCTTCCCCCATGTCCAATATGTTGGCAAGTTGTTTTGATTCATCCTTGAAAACATATCCTGAATCTATCATATGGGGGAGAGAGAAGAGCTGCTTTGGGGCTACTGTGATTTTTTGAAAATGCAGATTAGAACCTTGGAAGCTTTCCTAGTTGGACTTGGAATAAAATCCCAAACCTTACCTTGCCCCCAGGGCACTGTACCATCTAGCCCGTGGCTCTCCCCTGCCCCCCACGCATGGCCACATTCCCTTTGCCCCAGCCTCAGTGGCTTCCTACCTTCCAGTGTGGCTGAGAGACTGCAAGAGATAATGCAGGCACAGTGTTGTCACAAAATGACCACCTGGTAAACTGCAGCGTGATGACAGTTGGGACTGCGATCAAGAGGACAGTCTCTTCCAGGCTCTCTCCTCCACCTCAGCACTGTTGACATTTGGGGCCAGACCATTCTTTTGTTGTGGGGGCCATCCTGTGCCTCGAAGGATATTTAGCAACATCCCTGGCCTCCACCCACTAGAAGCTGGTGGCACCTCCTCCTCAATTATGATAACCAGAAATGTTTCCAGATATTGCCAAACGACCCAAGGAGACAAAATAGCCTCCAGCTGAGAAACATGGGTCTTGGGGGAAATGCTGCAGAAGCCGAGAGGAGAGGGTGGCGTGGAGGCAGCAGAAGCAGGAGGTGGAATGTGAAAGGCAGCAAAGCCTGCCTCCCCCTCCATGCAAAACTCCACAGTCAGCTCCTCTCGCTCTGTCCCTGGAGACCCTTTGTCTCTGCTGGAGGCTTCCTTCCGATAAGGCTGCAGTAAACTGTGTGTGTGTGTGTGTCTGTCTGTTTGTGCGCATGTGTGTGGTGTGTGTGTGTGCGAGAGCTGAAGAGGGAAGGGAGAGAGGGAGAAAGAGAGGGAGAGAGAGGTTGGGAGGAGAATGAGAGAGAGACTGCAGATGCAGGGGAAGAGAAAAGAGCTCTGTGATGCTGGAAGCCCCTCTGATCCCCAGGTGCCAAGCCTCTGAACACACCAAGCCCTGGGGGCCTCTGGCAATGGAATCTAGGGTCCTTTGCCCCTCCTCTAAGTGATCCAAGAAAGATGACTCAGTGGCCCCATCCTCAGGCTGGAAGGGGTGTGGAGGGAGAGGGGGAGGCAACAGCCTGGTCTGCCAGACAGCGCACCAGCTGGTCGTGTCCACCAAGCCTCTCAGATTCATCAGAACCTGACTCCTCCCCAGCCTGGTTTAGCAACCATCCCTCTGTACCTGGAGACCTGGAGTCACCTCCTGGCTGCCTCCCTGCTTCCACCCTCACCCTCCCTATCATTTGTTCTCCACAAAGCAGATGGAATAACCTACTAAAATTGCAATTCAGATCACGCCGTCCTCGCTCAAAGCCTTCCAATGACTTCCTTGGCCCCCAGAATCAAATCCAAAGCCCTGGCACACTTTCAGGCATATGTGGTCCCCAGCCCCCATCTTTTTACCTGAAGTTCCCCTGCCTGCTCTCCCCAGTCCTGTGTCCTCAGCATTAAGATGTCCCTCACCAGACAGGACTTCCCTGCCCACCCCGTCTAAAACAGCCTCCTCAAACTCTGCCACCTTCGCCTGTTGTGTAGTCTTCAAAGCACTTTCAACCACATGGCTTACCTTGTTTCTTTGTGGTCTGCCTTGCCTTGCCTGGAACCTCAATTCCTTGCCTGTCATTAATTTCGGCATCCCCAGAGCCCATGTGGCTGGCACGTAGTAGGGGCTCCATAACTATTTATTGAACAGACAAATGGATGATTTGATGGCCTCAAGAGACCCTGTCCTTGCTGTGGCTGTGTCTCATCACCGGCCTTGTGGCCTTAGGCTCAGTGAGGCTGATTGGCAGGGCCGGCTCAGCCCATGGTGATGGGGCAGCAGGCGCAGATCTGGCAGCCCTGTGAAGGTGTAAAGACGTCCATCAGAGGCGAATGCCAAGATGTCCTTTTTTTTTTTTTTTTTTAAGCTCTTTATTGGAATATAATTGCTTTACACTCTTGTACCAGCTTTTGAGGTACACCAAAGTGAATCAGCTACATTTATATATATAACCCTATATCCCCTCCCTCCCGCAACTCAAAGATGTTCTTGGTCACAGTGGGGAGGATACTTGGGGAACTTGGACATCTTTCCACCCGACTCTAGTGATGACTCCATGGCTTCAAGAATCCTTTCCCTCCTTTCACCAGTCTCTTTGTGACCCTTTTTGAGGGTGCCTCATTGTTATTATTATTAAGCTGGCGTCTCTCCGCGGAAGGACACTCCGAGGAGTAGCCGCCGGCCCGCCTGGCCTGCGCCCAGAGATGAGCTTGGGGGGAAAGGAGGCCGCCCTGCCCGCCCTGGGCCCAGCCTTCCAGGCCAGCGTGCGGAGCGCGCCGCCAGAGGGCGCTCCAGGCCACCGTGCTGGACGCCCGAGGCGGGCGGGGCTGGGTTGGGTTGCGCTGCCTGTCGCACCGGCTGGGGCCTTTCTCCTTCTCTCCCTCCCCGTCTCCCTCTCAGGGCTTCCTGCAAGAAGTGGGGTTGGACGTGGCCTTCTCTGCGGAGGGGGCTCCACGTCCCCACCCCCTGCCTGCAGCCCGTTCCTCTGACTGAGCCCGTCGCTGCGCAGTCACAGGCCACTTGACCTTCTGAGATGGGTAAGGCTTAGTCAGGGCCTCGCTGCCTTACCTCGCTGAGGGTTAATTCAAGGCAGTGAAACACAGCTTTGAGCCTGGATTTATATCCGGACTCTCGTCACAAGAGCTGGACCGCTTTGAGTGGGTTCCCTAACCTCTCTGGGCTCGGGCTGCAGACGTTCCAGCCTCTGAAGGCTGCAGGAGGGGCTTAGCACTATGCGCCTGGAGAGAGCCATTATCATTATGAAAGTGGCCTGCTGAAGGCCACCTGTCGAGCTGAGGTGGCAGACCTGGGCCCAGAGCCCTCTAACTCTCAGCCCCAGCCCTTCCTGCGGTGGTGGGCAGAGGCCACCTCTGGTTATGTCCCTATTTGGGGAAGAGGTCTGTGTTACCAGCTGATGTCACAGGACTGTACCGAGGTGCCTCACCTGTGTTTTCCTGCCGTGGGCTTCCCTCGGGAATGGCTCCACCCTTCCTCCTGGCCTGGCTACACCTGAGCTCCCTTCTCACCAGCCCAGGGGTGGGGGGAGGCAGAGGCGGTCTCCAACCATCTGCCAGGATCTAGCACATACTCTGTCCCAGCCGATCTTCTTCAGGAGACTTAACCTTACAGACATGATCTCACAGATTAAAGTAAAGTAAGGCACATTTTCCGCTGCAGCTTGGTTTGTAATTACAACAGATGGGAAGTAACCTAAACGGCCATTCAGTAGGCGATTGGTCAAATATGTTATGGTGGAGTCATAGAATGAAACACTAGACCGCTGCAGGAAAGAATGAGGACGGGGCTTCCTAGGTGGCGCAGTGGTTAAGAATCTGCCTGCCAATGCAGGAAACATGTGTTCGATCCCCGCTCCAGGAAGATCCCACATGCCCGGAGCAGCTAAGCCCCGTGCGCCTAGAGCCCGTGGGCTTAAGTGCTCTGCAATAAGAGGAACCCGCCAACCACAATGAAGAGTAGCCCCCACTCACGCAACCAAAAAAAGGACCCAACACAGCCAATTAAAGAAATTAATTAATTAAAAAAAAAAACCAAAGACATCTTTGGAATCAAAATCAACATGGAACATTATATTAAATAAAAAAATCAAATCAAAGTGTGACAAAGGAGGGTATACATCACTTGCGTATATATGCAACAGATTGCTCTGAAGGACACACACAAAACTGATCATTCTGTTTACCTGGGGCGGAGGGATATTAGGGTGGCAACAGACCTGGGTGTGAGGGGAGTTTTTTTGTTTGGTTTGGTTTTGTTTTGCCTTGCTGCAAAAGGCTTGTGGGATCTTAGTTCGGCAACCAGGGATTGAATCTGCACCCTTGGTAATGAAAGAGGAGAGTCCTAACCACTGGACCGCCAGGGAATTCCCAAAGGAGATTTTCTTTGTAGCCCCTTTTGTTACTCTTGAATATTGAAACACTTGAATATATTACCTATTTTGAAAATTGATTTTAAAACTCACTTTAATGAAAAGAAATGGTGCCCAAAGAAAAATTATATAATACAACATAATATGATAGGACATGATGTAATATATTTGGGTTGGAGAGAATCCAGCTGGGATCCTTCTCCCCTGTCTGCTCCCTCTTTTTCATTCCTTTTTCCTCTTCCTCTTCCCTCTCTTCAGGAAGCTGCCTTTTCTAGATCAGCCCACATGGTGAGCTGTCTCTGAACTCATTCATTCATTCATTCCCTTGTCATTGATTTACTCCCTACCATCCAGGTAGGGTTAGGTTTAGGGTTAGGGTTAGGGTTATTCACCAAATGTGCTCTGGGACAGAAGCAGGATTTAGACAGACATAACTCCACTTTCTGCTGTCTGTGCAGGAGAGAGATATTGTGAACACACAACTATCCGACAATGTCATTACAATTAGCATAACTGCCGTGAAGGAGAGGTGACATGGCAGCACAGAAAAGAGAACCTGACCTAGCCTCTGGGTTGGAAAGGCTTTTCTGAGGAAGTGACTTTTTCTTCCCATTTGTTCTTGAGCAAGCTCTTATAATCTCTTATGAAAGAATTCAAACACACATACAAAAACAGAGAAAATATTATCATGACCCCATGCACCCATCACCCAGCTCCCACAATGTGCAACATGGCTAATTTTGTTTTGCGTCTGCACGACTCACTCCCCCACTTCACCCCCACCCAATTATTTTGAAAAAAAAAAAAAAAAAGAAAGAAAATCCCAGGCATCTTATTATTTCATCTGTAAATACTTCATTATGTATCTCTAAAAGATAAGGATTCTTTAAAAAGAAAAATATAGTCACAACACCATCAACATGCCTAAACAAAATGAACCTTTCCTTAGGAGAGGAAGTGGGCATTTAACCTGAGAGCAGGCCATGCAGGTGCAAAGGCCTGAGGCAGAGAGGGGCGTATATATGGGACTTCCCTGGTGGCCCAGTGGTTATGACTCTGTGCTTCCAATGTAGGGGGCGTGGGTTCTGTCCCTGGTTGGAGAGCGAAGATTGCACATGCTGCGGCGTGGTGTGGCCCCGCTCCCCACCCCCCCCCAAAAGAGGGGCACACATATAAGTAGATTTAAGGAATAAAGAGAAGGCCCATGTGGCTGAAGCAAAGAAGACAAGGGTGGTGGGGCAGCGGCCAGACCATCTGGGGCTTTGTAAGCTGCAGTAAGGAGTCTGGCTTTAAATGTTATCCTCAAAGCAATGAGCAGCGCCTGAATGGCTTTAATCAATGTTGAGAGATGATCTGTGGGCAGTGAAAGAAATTATTCTAGCCGAATACCTGGCTTCCTCATTGAGCCCGAACTGTGCTTTCATGTTCTGCAGGTTGAGCAGTTATTTCTCTCCTTCAAGATGTTTAGCCATCTGTGTTCCTGTGTGACAGAGTGTGAGCTCTGGAATCAGGCTGATTGGAGTTCAAATCCCACCTCTGCTCTTTCTAAGGGGTGTGGCTATGGGGAAGTCTCTCTCCCTTTCCAAGCATCCTTTTCCTCATGTGTAAAAAGGCCCAGAGAGCCCTTGCTTCAGAGCTCACGGTGGAGATGGAGTGACATTCCACAGGGGAGTCACAGTGACAGGCCTTTCCCTCCCTGCTTCCTGTCCCCGCCGTCTTGTCTTTATTGGGAAATGCCCTGTAGAGAGTGAAGGAGAAGCCACGGGCTCAGGGCCCGCCTGGGGCAGCAGGCCTCACCCTGCCAGCAGCCTTGAGCTCGGCTTCCTGCTGTCCCTGAAATCCTGTCCCGAGGTTTACAGCCCCATGGGTGGGGTTCGGGCGGGGCTGGGGGAGGGAAGCGGTATGGCAGCTAAGCTTTCCTACTGGCTGTGTGAGACCAGCGGTGTCCCAGGTGGAAAACCACAGTTTCTTGGGAAATCAAAACCTGTGGCGGGTCTCCTCCTCCCCTGCCAGCAGTGTGGCTGTGGTTTCTGATAAGGCCTGAATCTTCTGCCTGGCTCGGGACCCAAGGCCTCCCAGTCAAGGACAAGATCCCAGTAGTGATTAGATTCTCACCCTTGGCCAGGATCTGCAGTCTCAGCGTACCTCCCCAGGAAGGCCACAGCTCGACCCCATCAACTCTGCTCCTGTGTATGCACACGTACGCAAGCCCCTGGCTCAGGCGGACGCTTGCACCTGCACGCCGGACACATTTCCTCACGTGTATGTGCCCTTTTCTCCACGCATACTTACCCACCTGCCTGTGCATATATACACATAAACAGGCATGCATGTGTAAACCGACACGTACATACGCCTGCACACGTACACACACCCTGCCACCTGCACATACCCACAATCCTTAAAACACACACACACACAGAGAAATGCACACACTCAGATGCACCCGACCTCATGTTCAAGACAGACTCCCGCGGCGGTAGAACATTTCTAAAGATGGCTGCCATCAATTCTTTTCTTCTCTGCACGTGCCTGCTGCCTTCATATCAAAAGGCAAATTCTACTCCCTTCCTCTTGAACGTTTGTGGAAGGAGAGACATTCTGAGATTTCTGAATCCAGGCTTTAAGAGAACTGGCGGCTTTTACTTCCTCCTTGTTGGACGTCAGCTGCCACAGAGGAAGGGCAGCCACTCTGAGACTACCATGCTGTGAGCAAGCCCAGAGAGAGAGGAGGCATGCTGAGGGGCACGACCGTGTCAGGCACGGGAGGGAAGCCTTCTTAGACCTTCCAGCTCAGCCTAGCTACTAGTGGACCAGCGCTTTGTGAGTGACCCCCGTGATGTCATTGGGTGCAGATGGTCACCCAGCCACACCCTGCCCAAATTTCTGACCCACAGAATGGTGGGAAGTAATACATAAACCTTTGTTGTCTTCAGCCACTATGTATTAGGATAGCAACAATAGGTCACTGAAACACCCACACGTATTACGTACTCACTTATGTTCATATCTACACAAACTCCTGTACACTTATACATAGACATGTTTGCATACATGCACATACCTTTGTATTAGATGTTTTTTTTTTTGGGTCATGTCACGTGGCCTGCGGGATTCCCTGACCAGGGACTCAACCCTGTGAAAGCCCGGAATCCTAACCACGAGGCCACAAGGGAACTCCTGTACTAGACGCTACTGACTGTCTATCCAACATCCATTCCCACTGTCTTCCTTCCGGACAGAGCTCTGTCAGCTGACTACCCTTCCTCCAAGCAGCTTTGTGCTTTGAAAGGCTGATACCATCCTCAGTTCCAGGAGAGGGACCCTGATGAGCCTAAACCACGCTTGGTGGTCTCGTCCCCTCAACAGAGAGGGGTATAGCTTTGGCCACGTTTAGTTCTAGCCAATGAGGCATGGGGGCAGGTAGGCTTGGGCTTCTGGGAAAACTTCCTCATCCTCAGGAAAGTCACCCAGAAGCAAAGATGTGTTTCTCAGTCACTGGATTCCTAATGCGCAAGTGTGGGATATGGAAATGCTACCGTCATTCTGCGACCATGAGGATGCCGAATTAAGCCAAGTGGAGAGGCGGACAGGCCCTTAAAGACATTATTGATCCAGGCACTCAGTCAACTTGAGAGTCCTCTCTCCCCACCTCTGGAATTCCAGTCATGTGAGATAAAGACTTATTTATTGTTTGGAGAGGGTGGTTTGTTTTTGTTTGTCGTCTAAGGCATCCAACTACTATCTACCCTCCCTGCAGTAAATAAACACGCACACATACTTGTACACACACGGATCCAGAGCCGTACTCAGCAAGTCACAGTGGAGCACGTGTGCACTCTGCTCTGCACGTGTACACAAGCACACAATAATATCTGCATGTGTACTCAGTGATGCACACCTACACACAGAGAAAGCATACACACAGATACAGGCGAACCTACGCGTACTTTCTCACACATGCACGCAGTTCTTACGTACAATACCACAGAGACACACACGGATCATGTTAATATCAATGTGAATTTACCCATTCCTGTCCATGTCTGAATCACCACAACATATGTACAGCTCTGAAGGGCTCCTTGGCTACAGTGAGAGGCCACTGGCAGAGGCCAACAGCACCTCACCTGGGACTGATAGAAAGTTCTGGAGAGAGATGGGGAAGAGGGACTTGCAGACCAGAACATGGCCCAGGAGGCGGGAGGTCAGTTCTAGTGTGACCCGGACGTGCACCACAGCCCCGTGGCCATGGAGGCTGAACTCAACACTGCACCAAGGCAGGCTGCGAGAAGCCTGTTTCCACCCTCAAAGGGGAAAGAAAACTTTCCTCCACCTGCCAAGCACCTCCTTCCACACTGACACAAAACCTGTGCTGTGAGGAAGCCCAAGCTAGCTTGCCCTCCAAGGGCCTCTTTTGGCTTTCCTCATAGGCAAACAATGGACTCACACATTGCATGAAAGTGGATTTTCACCATTTATGGCAGTGGGTGTTTTAGGTAGAGAGACAAGTGTATGCAAAGGCACAGAGGTGCCAAACAGTGTAGTGTGTGTGGGGGGTTCCAGGGACCATGAGTTTGCAGCAGAGTCAGGGTGCGACAGAAAATGAGGCTGGGGAGGTGGGCAAGGGCCACAGTTGGCCCCTAAACTCCCCAGCCCCGTCCACTCACCCTGACCCCGGTGTCAACTGACTTTGCACGTAGGTCTTTATCCTCCATCCACTGGTCTTCTCGTGCCAAACTCCTACCTCAAATTGATAAACAAGATGTTTGTTTGCTTGTTTGGCTGTGCTGTGTGGCTTGTGGCATCTTAGTGCAATCAGGGAATGAACCCAGCCCTCAGCAGTAAAAGTGCAGAGCCCTAGCCACTGGACTGCCAGGGAATTCCCTAAACAAGATATTCTGGAAGATTTGCTTATAAGCAATAAGCAAATTACCTTTCTGCCTTGCGTACAATGATATTTGGACTTTATTCTCTCAATCCCCCTTCTTTTGTACGTTCCCATAAGCCAGAGGAGTTACCAAGGATATTTTTTGTTAAATTAGTTTTTATTTATCATCTGATAATGTAAATTCATCTTCCAGAAACTTCCTACTTCTAAGCTTAATAAAATGCACGTTCTAAAATAGCACATATGATACAATCCCATTTTGGGTAAAATGCTGGCATGTATATTTATGTGTGCATCATAATAAGATCTGGAAGGATACATACACCACTGGTAAACAATAGTTATATCTCAGTAATGGGATTACAGATGATCCTTACAGTTTTTTAGGCTTTTGTGCATTTTTCTGAATTTTATGCAAAAAGCATGTTACTTTTATCAGCAGGAGAAAATGATTTCAAACTAAAAGAAGAGTTTAATCTACATTTTAGCCAAAAGTATGAAGTTGGTTGTAAGAAAGTGAGAATAAGGAGAAAATTTCAGGGAGAAGTGGGGAAAGGAGACATGAAATCAACTTGTGCATAATGGAATCTTCCAAGTGGCTTCAGGAGCCCTGACCTACCCTTATCAAGGGAATCTTGCAGCCCATCCTCTGAACCAAGGCCAGTCAAATAGGTAGAGGATCATAGAAACAGCTCCCATCTCAACGAACATCTGATCTAGGTGGCAGTCTGAGTCATGTGCACAGGAAAAGTATGCCAGGCAGTAAATGAGGTGAGCTGGAGAGCTAACTCACCTGGGGGTGGGGAGACATGGGTTCTGTGCCCAGCTCTGGCACCCAACGACCTTGGGCAAGTCGCGTCACCTCTGTGAACCTCAGTCTCTTATCTGTCAGAGAGGCATAATGACGGTAATTGGGATGTTGTGATGATTAGATGAGATACCCTATCTGTGACTCCTCTGTGAACTCTGAGGTGTGCCACAGGTCACCCTGCAGCCTGCAACAGAGCCTCCAGTGCAAAGGAATCCATCCCTATGATGGAAATTCAGACCCAAGCAGTAGGCAAGTGGAGTAGCCCATTTGGGGGGAGGGCCATCTTTGGATGGTCCTTAAACATCCCACCACGCAGGCTGCAGCCTGAACAGCTCTGACATTACAGAATATAAAGTCAGGAAGGGCACGCGTTGTCTGAGCTCAAAGCCCCACAGAGCCTGTTCCCCTCTGTAGAGCAGTACACCCCAAGAAGAAAAAATAGAGGAGTGGCCACTTTCTGGCCTCTGAATGTCCAATCCTTTCCATAATGTAACTGCCGGCTCCGGATAATTACTTTTCTCCTGCTTAGGAGCTTAGAGCAATAGTAGTTCCCAATAACTAGAGACTTAATAAGGCTAAATTATAATGAGTGTCCTGCAGAATTACACACCGCATTAACACCAAATGAGTTCATTAGAAATTCATCAGGAGCGATTCCTGTGGCTGCCACAGGAATTAATCACGGTTAGCCAGCAGCAGGGGAGGGGCGATGAATAATTGCACAGGAACTGGATGAAGACCTTTTGGCATCTGACTTTGGCCTGAAGCAATATTTTTCGAGGGTCATGGGCTGTTTTGGTTGTAAAGTTTGGAGGCGAGGCTGTTTGGATGTTGTTGGATCTACTGCCCTTGCTTCCTCCTCCTTGCTGGCTGCTGCCCCAGCAAGGATCAGGCCGGGAGACATGGGGGTGGGCATGCCCAGTTCTGGGGTGCTGAGAAATTATCGAGAGGACTTAGGGTTCTGGCCTGCCCAGCATGCATTTCCCCTTCCTCTGTATGAGCTGTTCTGTGTTCTTTCCACGTTCCTTGAAGAGCCACCCTTCCCCCTGCTGCACATGGCTCTTCATGGGACTGTCAGTCAAGCCCCTGCGCCCACCCCCAGGAATTGGATACAACCTAGCTAGGCCAACTGAGCTTTGTCTCCTGCCACATTTTTATTTTTTTTAAGCTAGCATCTATTAAGTATTTGCTAGGTGCCAGTCCCCTTCCTAGGACCTTCGTGTATTGAGTTGTCCAGTCCTCCCATGTCCCTAGGAGGCGGGTTTAATTGTTAGCCCCATTCTGCCAACCAGGAATCCCAAACACAGAGGTTAAGTAATGTGTCCAAGTGATACAGCCAGTAATTGGTTGAGCTGAGAATTTGAGTCTTGGGTGGAGGGCTATAGGGATGGAGCGTGGCTGAAGGTGATTCACTGGATGGCAGTACCCCATGGGGTCTGTCTCTTCCTTCCTTCTTGCTCTCTAGTGCTATGGGCTATCTGGAGGTCTGGTGCTTTAGCTTTTCCATGCCTTCTATGAGCTACCCCATACCCTCCAAGAAACCCACTCCCATTTTTTAAAATTTTGCTTGTCACCAAGAATCAGTGTCTGTATATACAACTGAAAGATTCCCGAGTCATCCGACAAGTACCTGTAAAGCCCCTAAGACAGGCCTGCCCTGGGTCAGCTGACACACAGGTCACACAGAAACATAAGGCAGATTTCCTGTCCTCCGGCTGCTTACACCTCAGATAGAAAACCAGTGCGAGGGCTTCCTAGGTGGCGCAGTGGTTGAGAATCCGCCTGCCAATGCAGGGGACAAGGGTTCGATCCCTGCTCCAGGAGGATGCCACATGCTGCGGAGCGACTAAGCCTGTATGCCACAGCCTGCGCTTTAGAGCCCGTGAGCCACAACTATTGAGCCCGTGTGCTGCAGCTGCTGAGGCCCACGTGCCTGGAGCCCGTGCTCTGCAGCAAGAGAAGCCATGGCAATGAGGAGCCCACACACCACAACGAAGAGTAGGAACTCTCACTGCAACTGAAGGAAGCCAGTGCACAGCAAAAAAGACCCAACACAGCCAATAAAATAAATTAATTAATTAATTTAAAAAAAGAAAAATAAAAGAAAAGCAATGGGAGGGACTTCCCTGGTGGCGCAGTGGTTAAGAACCCGCTTGCCAATGCAAGTGTCACGGATTCGATCCCTGGTCTAGGAAGATCAATTAAGCCTGTGCGCCACAACTACTGAGCCTGCGCTCTAGATCCCGTGAGCCACAACCACTGAAGCCCACGGACCTAGAGCCCATGCTCCACAACAAGAGAAGCCATCGCACTGAGGAGCTGTGTGCCACAACGAAGCAACGAAGACCCAACGCAGCCAAAAAAAAGAAAAGAAAAAGAAAACAAAAGCAATGGTAACAATTGAATCCCATGCCCTCCTGCGCAGGTTCTAAGCGAAAGAGAGCCAGACCTGGGTGGGCTAGATCAGTGGAGAAAAGGCTTCATGGAGGGCACAGTACATGACCTTTGGGGACAGTCACTATTGTGGACCTTTTGATCATCTGCCCATCCCACAGTCCCTTCTTCAAACACTGTCCCTCTCTACTCAGAACAGTTGGTTCTGATGGACGAGGTGGTACCTCAGGACCCTGCTGGTGGGGTAGAACATCTGCACCCCATTCCTCACTGCATGGACCCCACCTTCCAGTATGAGGCTGAAAAGGCCAGATACTCATGTTCTCATCACCCCATCACGTGGCAACGAGGTGCCTGCCTGTGGCTTGGGCTCGACCTATCAGACATTCTCACAAAGACATTTTCTCTGCAGCTTGCGATGCAAAGAAGCAGGTGCCAGAGAGTCCACTCTGGTGGCGGGGGGGGGACATGTCCAGTGCGCAGGGGAACGGTGGCTGCAGTGCCAGTATGCAGTGCCAGTATGCAGTGCCAGCGTCGGTAAGGGCTACAAACTGCCCAGTCCGGCTTTCCGAGGTACTGGCAGCGGGGTCCTCACAAAACCATTTCTGTGATGTGGTTGTGCCAATGGTTCTAGCTCTTTGTCCACTCTCCTCCCTGCTTGTTTTCCAAACCTGAAAATTCTGTGATCTAATTGATAACCTCACAATAAATTTATGTTCTGCTCAAATCAGTTTCCATTGTTTGCAATGAAGAGCTCCGCCTCCCTGCCCACAGGTGATTGGACCAGAGGCGGACACTTGACTCATGATAGACCAATCAGATCCTCTCTCTCCTGACAATTCTGCTGTGTTCCAACAGCCCCCGTTGTCTGTGAGCACAGGGACAGCTAAGAAAGGACGTCTATGGAGAATTAAATAGAAAAAGAGAGAAGCTGCAGATGGAGAGAGAGTGAGAGAAAGAGGAAGGAGGGAGAGAGGGTGGGAAGGAGGGAAGGAGAGAGAGAGAGAGACAGATTTCTCTAGATCCTCATGAATCCCTCTGTTTCCCCTTGGGTTCTCCAAGTTGCCCTTGCATCCTTAAAATGCTAGGTTGAATTATATGAAATTGTTGTTTTTATAGGTCAAAAGGTCAAATAGCAGCAATTATGTATGCTGTAACCTAGTAAATTCCCCTTTTGGCCTAAGCTGAATCAAGTTGGGTTTCTTTCTTTCCCTTCCTCCCTCCCTCCCTCCCTCCCTCCCTTCCTTCCTTTCTCTTTCTTTCTTTCTTTCTTTCTTTCTTTCTTTCTTTCTTTCTTTCTTTCTTTCTTTCTTTCTTTCTTTCTTTCTTTCTAATTAATTAATTACTTACTTATTTTGGTTGAGCCGGTGCTTAGTTGTGACAGGTGGGCTCCTTAATTATGGCATGCGAACTCTCAGTTGCAGCATGCATGTGGGATCTAGTTCTCTGACCAGGGATGGAACCAGGTCCCCCTGCATTGGGAAAGCAGAGTCTTAACCACTACACCAGGAGGGAAGTCCCCAAGGGTTTGTTTACTTGCAACACAAAGGGCTTTGTCTACAACAGTCAGACATTCCATTAGCTCAAAAATAGGGAGAGGGGCTTCCCTGGTGGCTCACTGGTTGGGAGTTCACCTGACAATGCAGGGGACACAGCTTCGTGCCCTGGTCTGGGAAGATCCCCCATGCCACGGAGCAACTAAGCCTATGTGCCACAACTACTGAGTCTGCGCACTAGAGTTCGTGAGCCACAATTACTGAAGCCCATGCGCCTAGAGCCCGTGCTCCACAAGAGAAGCCACAGCAATGAGAAGCCCAGACACCGCAACAAAGAGTAGCCCCAGCTCACTGCAAATAGAGAAAGCCTGCCCGCAGCAACGAAGACCCAATGCAGCCAAAAATAAAAATAAATAAATAATATAGATTTATTTAAAAAAAAAAAAGGGAGTGGAGCAGGCAGAGACACAGAACAGAAGCAGGAAATAAGGGTTTTCCATGTCTGGCAAAGACAGTCCCCAGTGAGGAGGCTGCCCTGCAGATCAGTGGCTAAAGGACTTCCCATCTCCTCTCTGGGCACTGACTCTGAGGTCAGTGTCCTCCGCTGATTTATAATCCATGAACATCCAAGAGACCTTCAGCCCCACCCTACTTACCTCAAATAATACCATAGTTGACCCCTGAACAACAGGGGAATGAACTGCCAGGGTCTGCTTTTACGCAGATTTTTTAAAATAGTAAATACTACAGTACTACACGATCCACAGTTGGTTGAATCCACAAATGCAGAGGAACCACAGATACAGGGGGAGCTGAAAGTTTTTCACGGATTTTCAACTATGCAGAGGGTCCGTGGCCCTAATCACTCACATTGTTCAACTGTACTCATGTTAATACATGGTCTTGAGTAATGTTTTCGTTTTTGTTTTCTCCACATGGTGGTGTTTGCTAGTCATGTGTGCACTTCTTCCTACCTAACCTAATTGTCCAATAATAGAGAACTGGTTGAATAAACTGTGATACATTCATAGAGTGGATTGCTATATGACCGTTCAAGTGATGGCTGGGGCTGGGGTAGGCGGGCAGGCAGTGGAAGTGATGTTGAAGACTTGATAAGGGTAGTGAGCATGGAGATCAGGGTTGAGAACCACTCACTGATGAAGGGAAGTACCACTGAGCTCTTCCAACCTTGGCTGAGGGCGGACCATGAATGCGTACGGATGCGCCCCCCCCACTTCTTGTGTCTTTTCATCTGGTTGTAGCCAGCAGTCCTGGAGACGGCTGGTGGAAAGACAATTTGGGGGGGGGGGGGGGGCGTGTCCAAAGATGGGACCTGGGAAGCCAAGGTGGCCAGGGGACATTGAGGACCCAAGCAAGAGTGAAGCTTCCATGGGCTGGATAGGAAAGAAGTGAGGCTAAGAGCAGGGGATGGACTGGGGGAAAGGGGATGAGTTGTGAAGCTAAGAGGTTCATTCCATGGGTTGCACACTGTTTTCTCTTCTGCTGTGTGTCTTCCTTCCCTAACACAGCTGGTGCTCGGTAAATGTATTTTGAATGAATGAATGTGTGGGTTATAACTCTGACATTAGAGCCAGAGACTGGCATTCTGCTTTTCATCAGAGAACCAGCGGTATCCACAGTGGTGGCAAGTACCACTTCAGGTCAGAGAAAACTGAGTTCAGATCCAAGCTTCATCAACAACAAGCTGTGTGACCTTGAACAAGTCACCTAAGCTTTCTGAGCTTAGGCTTTCTTTTCTGTACATAGGGATAATGACGGCTTTCTTGGAAGTTTGTTGCAAGGATTAAATGAGACGCCATGTGTTGAGCACTTAGCACAGTGTCTGGCACTTTGAGCTCACTTGCTAAGTATCGAGGAATAATTGTCTCCAAGAACCTGGTTGGTTCTGGAGGCTGCATCCAAATCCAATTGCTGCATTTAGTTGGAGGTCATGAGTGCAAGGCCTGAAGCTAAACTCCTTCCTGACTGTGACATTTATAAGCCTGTTTCCTCATTTATATAGTGCGAATAATATAAGGACCTACCCGATAGACTGATGGGGAAAACTGGGTGATAATTTACGTAAAGCATTTAGCACACTGCAGGTGCACAGTAGATACTGGCTGCTAGGATTCCTCATTATCTGAGATGGAGAAGACCTTGAGAGGAGCTGGCTTTGTTGAGGGTGGAAGTGGAAGAACAGGAGTTTTGGACCTGTCAGGTTTGAGGTGGCATAAGACATGAAGTGCAGCTGCTAGGTGGGCAGTTGGATGTAAGCCCAGAGGGGAGGTCTGAGATGGGGAAAATAGCTGGCAGTCATTGGCATATAGATGATATTTAAAGCCACGGCCTGGATGAGATCACCAAGGAAGTGAGTGCTTAGAGAAAAGACACATGCGAGGACTGAACTCGGGGTCATCTGATGCTTAGCAATGATGGAGATAACTGTCAGTGCAAAGCTGGTGACCAGACACGGTGGTGCTGAAGCTGCACAGCCAGCCTGCCCCGGCAACATTCACTTAACACGCTCTTATATGCCCTGCCGGGCTCTGAAAAAAGTGCTTTACAAAAGTTAACTCATTTAGTACTCATAACAACCCTTTAAGTTAGAAGCAGTTATCATCTCCGTTTTGCAGATGAGAAAACTGAGACACAGGAAGATAGCTAACTTGCGCCAAGGACACACGGCCAGCAAGTAGCAGAGCAGGGATTCAAACCCAGGCAGCCTGACCTCAGAGTCTCTCTCTCTTCTGATTTTAAAATTTTAATTCTAATTTCTACTGTGGATAAACAAATTGCCAACTGGAATTTCCAAGGGAATGCTGAATTTCCTAGTCTCTGACCTTTGAGAGCAGAGCTAGGAAAATCATCCTGGAATGAACGGCCATCAGAGGTCCCATTCGGCCTTGATACTCCAGGATTAACCCCAATTAGCACTGCAGATTCTTGGTTGAGGCAAGAAGAGAAAAGGGGGGTTTGATCAAGGAAACTATAACCCTGGTGGATCACTTACTCCACACAGCCCTGGAAAGTCTTGGGGTGGGGAGGTTATGGGGAGGTCAAGGGCTCCTCTTCCAACCATGGGCTCAAGCACCTGTATTTCCCACTTCCTTCAATAATTACTCTCAGACTAATGGTGGCTGGTTTGAGGCAGGAGCCAGAGTCCAGGTGGGAAGTTGGGGTGGCCCAGGGGGATTAGCCTTGGGACCATTCTTTATCTCCATGGGGTATAGCTGCTCTATTTGTTCAATTGCCCCATAAAATCTCACTGTGATACGGAGGCAGTTGGAGTTCATTTACCCCTCTTGGAAGGTTCTCAATGAGTGTCTGAGCAAACAGGTGAACCCCAGCTGAAGAGGGAGAGAGAGAAGGGAGGCTGGAGGGTCAGTGCACACATAGACTCCAGTGAAGGAGAGCACAGCTGAGTCAGGCATCCCGGTGCCAAGACTGTCCTTCCCCACACCCCTGCCACTCCCATCCTGCCCCGATGCTGACTTTGGATGAGCTTCTAAAGAGAAAACGGTTCTGACCGTGTACAAGGAAGTCAATGGGAAACGGACTTAATGGGGGTCTGGAGAGCCCATCAGGCCCACCTGCCAGCTCCTGCCCATGTCCCTTGGCCTGGAGTTCTCGGGGTAGCTGCAGCACAATCACCGGGGAACCTGCCAGATGCAGATTCCAGGGCCCTACCAGGCCTACCAAATCAGAACTTCTGTGGTCAGGGCCCAGAGGTTTCCATTCCTCACAAGCCCTCCCCTCCTGCACCCTCAGCAGTGTATGGTGAAGACCACACTTTGACAGTCTCACAGCCTATTCCAGACTGACCTGAGCAAATAAAATCAGAGGTATCCCAGTGCCTACTAGGTGCGTAGCCCTAAGGAAGTATGAAATGCAGCCTCTTTCCTTAAAGGGATTATAATCTAACTGGGAGTTAAAAAACATACTTTGTGAAGAGTTAAATTAATGCTACAAGAAAAGAATAATTCAAAACAATAGGCAGATAAGCCGGACAAATTGCCAATGAATGCGAATAACAGTATCATTCAATGAGCACCTACAAAATACTAGATCCTGTGCTAAGCCCTTTATTTATATACTCTGATTTAATCTCATTAAAATCCTGGAAGACAGGTATTTTTATTCCCACTTAATAATGAGTAAATTAAGCCTTTGGCTTATTTGCCAATTTCTTTCACATCAGCCTTCCCTAACCCTTAAGAGGTGATCAGGGTGATGCCTCTGTTTTCCCATGATACCCTAATGTTACAGACTTTATCTCATTTTTCACACCATGTTGCAACTGTCTGTTTACTAGGCTGGGTCTCTCACAAGATTTGAGGACAAATACTTGGTAGTTCCAGAGTCCGGTGCACAGTAGGTACTCAGTGCTTTTTGAATGAATAAAGATTGTGTGTGTGAAGTCTCAGGGCTAATACTGTGACTCCAAAGCCCAAGTTTCCCCCTGAGCCATTACAAGTAGCTGGTACACACCAGGGGGATTCCTCTAAGGGACAATCTATAGGTCAGAGTAATCAGAGAAGGCTCCCTGGAGGAGTTGGAGTTGGAAGGACAATTCAAATTTGGAAAGACAAGAGAAAGGTGAGCAGTCATTCCAGGCAGACCAAGGCGTGAAGGTGAGATTCTACAAAGGGCACACCTCCTCCAAGACTAGAGACCCCAGGGGATTTCAGGAGATTACACCCCATCCCCTAAGCCTCTCTAGCGTAACATCTTATATCTAAACTCCATCCCAAATACTATTGTGAAATGATTTTCCTCCAAGGTTTACAGGGAGATGGCAAATGCTCTATTGTGTCCCCATGCCCAGACCAGTATGGCATGTTTTCTATTAGTGGGTTCCTCCATTTGGAAAGTCCCTTTTAATAATTAATGGGATAGTTTCAGTTTCCATGAAGAAATAAGATCCATTAATGTCTATGATATACTGCTAAGTGGGGAAAAAAAGCAAGACAAAACAGTGTCTTTGGATTTAATTTTTGTTTAAAAAAAAACAAACCTGAAAAAAAAAATAGCCCCAATAAGCACAAATATGTTTGTGTGCATGTGGGAAATGTCCAGAAGGTTATATACTGAATGTAAGAGCAGCTGCTCTGGAAAAGGAGATGTAGGGTGTGAGGCTTTCACCTTTACTTTGCCCAGCGTGGAGCTTTTGTCTTCTTAAACACTGAGTATGTATTAATTTACAACCAAAAAACAAGGCCCCATGGTGGGATGACAGGTAGTTTTTAGTTCACTTGTGCTTTGCTCCTCCCAAAGTATCTACTAGGAATATCTATTACTTTTATAATCAGAAAATTAAAAACTCTTTCCTCCATAAAGATTGTTTAAAAAGAAAAGAAATAGACTCTCAAGGTGGCACCACTGGTGGTGCTGGGAAGCAGGATGTTTGGGGGAAAAGTACTAAAGATGTTCTAAACTCTGAGTTCCAAGAGTATCAGCACCCAGGCAATCTGGGGCGAAATCAAAGCAGTCTCAACATGGCAAAACATCCTAAGAGCTGTAATTAGAGTCAGTGGGAAAGAAAGCAGGGATTCGAGAGGAGATGAGTGAAAGAGGTAGGAAGAAAACAAGGGCTCTGTGACTGTGAGCAACCTACTCAACTTCTCTGAACCTCAGCTTCCTCCTTGGCAAAATGGGGACCAATAATGGCAGCTACTTCATAGAGTTGTTTGGAAGTTTAAATGATACAATCCATAGAGAAGACTCAGCGGCATGCCCAATGCACGATAAATACTTCGTGAGTGTTAGCTGTTATCGTCATCGCTATTTCATCACCGTTATCAATGAGGGGAAATTCTCATAGGCTCTAGGTGGGAGCGTAAATCGCTCTAGCCTTTCAGAGAGGCGCTACAGTATAAACTTATATATAAGTTTAGCTATAACTTTATATACAAAACCCCTTTGTTCTAGGAACTGCCTGTCTAGGAATTTATCCTTAGCAAATAATCTTAGTAAATAATATGACATGTACACCAAGAGGTGTGAATGAGAATGTTTATCTCAGAGTTATTTATAATAGAAAAAGACTGGGAACAACCTAAGGACCCAGCAATAGTTACATAAATTATGAAACATACATACCATAGAATACGTATGATGTATCTTTATGTAATGATATGCACAGGTACTTACATCATTATATAAAAAAGAGGTGACAGAACAATATAATCTTACTTAGAGAGTATAGGTATGCATTTAAAAGTCTAGGATAGCTACCAACTGTTATCAAGGGCCATCTCTGCCAGAACTGTCACTGCTCTGAATTATAAATTTTAATATATATAATTCAGCATCAGAAAATCCATGATGAGGTGTGGGTGGGGGTAGTGTGGGTGCATAGTTTTTGTTTTTTTAAAGTGAGACCCCTGGCTGGGGTAAGGAATTCTCAGATTGGAGACTACAGACTGGCAAAATGTGGCAAAGCTGGTTTCATCAGTTCAGAAACCACTCAGTCTCAGGTCTGGGGTTAGCAACTGCGGTGAATTCTGCTTTGGATAGAAATGATGGGGATTCTCGGAGAGCCAACACTGGAAAAGGAGATAGACTCAAAACTTTCCTTAATTAATAATAAGAGGGACAGCCTTTACAAGTGCTTCTCACTTTGCATGGCGAAACTGATCCAGGGAGCAGTCCCACAAGACACGCAGGGTAGGAGTTACCACCGAGGAGATGGAGTCCTTGAGTGTGAAGTGGTGCCAGAATCAGAACAGGCACAGGAAGTGGGGGCTGAACTCCTAGCCTTTCCAGCTGTGAAGACGGAACAGAGTAAAAGTCTCCACGCTCCCAGCCCGTGCCTGGCACAGAGCAGGTCTTCAGCGCACCTGGCACTGCCTCCTCCGATCGGCTCCCTGAGCCCACGGGCTGCTGCCTCCCTCTGCACCCACCTCACGCCTATTTTCTTTCAAGTGCCCTTTGCTGCAGCCAAACTCATTGCTTCCTTTCATTGTGGCCCTTCCCACCATCTAAATTCCCTCAACTTAGAATGCTATCTGCCTACATTCTCAGTCTCTTCTAACCTTACCACTTCTCTAAACACCCAAATGCCTTCAAGACCTGTATTAAATGCCATCCCCTATGCAAAGCTACACCAGCCAGCTGGACACCATCGCTCCTTCCCCAGGCCACACAACTGCATGCCTCTCAGCACACATCCCATCCTGCTTGCACGAGGGTCCTCTGCAGGTGTGGTTTGTCCCTGGACAAGACTGGAAGCTCTTTTGGGAAGGAGGTATGTCTCACTGTTTCCTCAGTGCTGGCCCCACATTGAGGTGCGGCACACTTTGGTTGATGAATGCGGGGGTGACTGAGTAAATGAGGGAAGATGGGAGCATGGATGGAGGGAGGGCTGGGCAGAGGTGGATGACACCTCAAACCCTGGGGCAGAGCTGGCCGTGGCCTTGCCAACAGCAATGGGATTCCAGCCAGCAAGTCCCCAGGGTGAATAACCTCGGGGTTCTGTTCCTCCGGGTCCTGCCCACATCATAAAATTGCAAGTGCTTCCTCTTCAGGGGCGGGAAGGAGAAGTGGGGTGACTTTGGGGCTGAGCCTCAGCATCTGGGAGGGTTTATAAGCCGAGGCACCAGACCCCTGAGCACTGCACCTCTCCTTGCTCCTCCTTCTGCTCCCGAGCTTCCAGCTCTCCAGCAGCATGGCCTTCACCGGCAAGTACGAGATCGAGAGTGAGAGGAACTATGAAGAGTTCATGAAGCGCCTGGGTGAGTGAGCTCCTGAGACCACATTCCTGGGGCTGAGCTGTCACAGCCAGCTCTGCACAGGGAACCCCAAATTCATGAGGCTCAGAGAGGCTGAGTGGCTAGCGCAAGGTCACACAGCTGGTAATGGGTGAGGTGGAGAGCTGACTGGTTTTTTAATTCAAACATTTACTGAACGCCTGCTATACGCACGGGCCAACCCAATGTTACTGATGGGGCGACTCAGCAAGCCTTGCCCAAGGTCTCACTGTGCCAACAGTGGCAGAGGTCATGAGACCCCCAGGACTCGAGGATGAGATGATGAGTGGTGTCACCACATCCTGCCTGGGAAGAGGTGACCAAGGGATGGGAGCACAGGGATCAGGTTTGACAAGCCACTCATTCACTCAGTCACTGAGCAAACAGGGGCCTCTTACACTGCTAGGCACCGAGGGGGGAGATGGAAGACCCCACTCTTCTGCCTGATTTACAGCACTGGTTGTGAGGAACCAAAGAGACAGTAGGCTCGACAGTCCTGCAGAAATCTTGGTGTGCTAGCGAAGTGTGAGGCAGTACAGTTGTCTAGATTCAGAGGACAGCCCCAGGGGACTTGGGCCCCACCTTCCGGGAGGAAAGAAGCCCCAAGAGCGGGATCTGTGTGTCCTGGGAAGGCAAGAGCCCTTCTGAGTCAATTCCTGGGACTGGCCCTGAAGGAACAGTGACTTGGCTTCACCTACAACAGTCTGGTTGCAGGAATCTTCATCTGTAAAACAAGAGCATGACAAGATAGTCTTGAAGGTCTTATTCACTTTAGAACTTCAGAGCTTGGCAAATTCTTATTATACTATCAGAAGAGCAGCTGTTGTTTATTGTTAACTATATGCCAGGAGTTTTACCAGACACGATCACCATAATTTAATCCTGCAACAGCCCTGTGAAATGGGCCTTATTATCCCCATTTTGTGGATGAAAACACTGAGGCTGGGAGAGACAGTGACTTGCCCAAGCCACACCACTCATGACAGAACTGGGGTTTATGCTCGACTGTCAGGCTAGCCTGCCATAGGGGAGGCAAACTTGTGCCCAAAGCCATAGGTTGTAGGCAGCTCTTACATGGCCACTCTGCTTGCCGCCCACTCAGGGGTCTCCAGCGACGGGATTGAAAAGGGTCGCAGTATCAAGATCGTCTCGGAGGTGAAGCAGGATGGGCAGAACTTCATCTGGTCCCAGCACTACCCCGGAGGCCCCTCCACTACCAACAATTTCACCATTGGCAAGGAGTGCGACATGGATACCGTGCTGGGCAAGAAGTTCAAGGTGAGAGGCAGCTAGCCACCCCTCCCTCCTTCCCCAGGCCTCTGGCTGACTTCTTGGTCTCCCCCATGTGCCCTGGGGCTGCTCCTCAAGCTGAGGCTTCTTCTTGAGTGTACCCTCCAGCTTTAAGAGCTTGAGTTACTTGACAATTTAGCTTCTCGTTTTTAATGCCACCGTCATAATGGACACTATGATGACAGTAAAAACTGTTAACATTTGCTGAACCCTTCACACATATATTTCAGACACCTGCTGGATGTGTCACATGTCTTCATGCAGGTAAGCCCATGCGGGCGCTACAATTACTGCCCCATTTTACAGATGTGGGAGTTGGGCTGAGTCACAGGATTAAACAGCTGCCCGGACCCCACAGGAGCGGCAGGCCTGCACACCCAGGCGGTCTGGTTCCAGAGAGCATAACCACATTTTTATGCTGCCTCCAGGGTGGCCTAAAGATAAATCGCCCAGGCCTTAGAACCAGACTCATCTGGGTTTGAAACTGCAATCTTGGGTAGCGAAGACGTGAAAAGGTGGCTGTTTATTCCTTGCTACCCAGACTGGTCCCCCAGGTCTTCCACCCGCTCCCCTCTGTAGCCTCCGACCCTGGCCAAGAGAGTACTTTCCTCCTTCAGGCTGCCAAGGTGGAGGGTAAGTAGTCATAATATCCATATTCTGCCACTTGGGTATTTTACAAATTTAACACCTTCTCACAGATGTCTTTCTGTGTCAGCACCTATTGACTGGCCTTATTCTTTTTTAATGGTGGTATGGTGTCCTGTAGTATGGAAATGCTATCATTTACTTACAACTCCCTCATTAATAGATATTTACCAGTGGATAACACAGGTTGGGATATTTAAGTCGTTCACTATTACAAACAATGCTGCAATTAACACCCTTGGATGATGTCAGCATCATCCCAGCAATGGTGATCATAACCGACCCCGACCCCGTAGTTAACAAGCGGTGCTCAACACCGAGCCAGGCACTGCTCTAAGCACTTCACATGTATCACAGTGAATCATTTAATCCTCGCTGCAACTCCAGGAAGTAGGTACAGTTACAATCCCCATTTTAGAGATGAGAAAACCGAGGCGCAGAAAGTTTCAGTGACTTGCATGGGTTATCTGTGTCTCTGGATATATGTAATGTCCGTAAGGCAAATTAGTTCCTAGAGAGGACTGCTGGGGCTGCAGGCAGGCCCTTCACCCCTGAGGGGCTGGCCTGCCTTTGAGGGGACCTCTGCAACTCTGGTTGTGTTTCTGCTTCTCTCCCAGGTCACTGTGCAGATGGAGGGTGGGAAAGTGGTGGTGAACTTCCCCCAGTACCACCACACTGCGGAGATCGTGGATGGCAAACTGGTGGAGGTGAGTGTCCTGCTGGTTCCCGGCACGATAAATGAGAATGCTTTCCTGACCTCAGCCACAGCTCCCAAGAGGTGGGCCTCTGGGCAGCTGGCTTTATGGGCACTCCCCATGGGCTGGACTCTGTGCTGAGCACAGGGTGCACATGACCTCATTCGACCTTCACAATCACTCTGCTAGGTAAGGATTTTTATCCCCATTTTGCAGGTGAGGAAACTGAGGCACAGGGTGGCTAAGTGATTGGCCAGAGGGCATAGAGCTTTTTTTGGGACAGACCAGGGATTTAGTGCTGGGCAGTCTGACTCCAGTGCCCATACTCGGCCACCCCGGGGGCACAAGTCTGGGCCCTTCTGAGTGTAAAGGAAGTGGGGAGTCTGGGTTGGCCCTGCAAGGGCAGCCATCACTCCACTCCGCTTCTGCAAGGAACTTCAGGCCCTTGCTGCTAGATCTTTTGGTGTTTCAAGAGAAGTTGGAAATTCGCACTTCTAAGTGAAATTTCCAGACTAGCAAATGTTGCCAACTAATTAAACATTTTTTGAAATGCTGACAGGGACAACTCACACACCTGTGGACTGACCCCTCCTATACACCATTCTCTGTAAACATAGGTTGGAGGGGCTGCCATGGAAGGCCTTCAACTCACATCCATCTCTTCCCCCTGGGGCTCCAGAGTTCTCCCCAGGTGAAAGAAATTGTGTGAGGTTAAGAGAAAAAGGAAGGCGTTTCTGCACGTCATTCCCCCTTCATGAGCCTGGGTCTTGGGCTAGTGTCCCCCCGGGGGATGTCTGATGTGTTCTCCCCAAGCCTCTCCAGAAGGAAAGTGATGAGGGAAGCAGGGTTTGCCTCTCCCTGTCCCCTCTGCCTCTCAATCTCTCACTTGTTTCCTTGTTTTCCTCACCTCAAGCCCAGTCTAGAGAAAAGGAGCACGTGGCCCAAAAAGCTCAGTGCCCTCCCATTACTCCCACTTTACAGAGAGGCCACAGAGGCTCAGAGACACACGTAACTTGCCCAAAGCCACACAGCTGGTTCGTGGTGGAGGTAGATCACATTAGCTGACTTCTAGACTAAATTCTCTGCCTGCTCTTCCCAGGCCAGTGGGTCTTCTTTCTCCCCTTCATTTTAGTTGAAAAAAAAAAATCTAAAAACAAATAGATGTAGTGTTTTAAAAATATATCTATGTATGTATGTGAACGTGTGTGTATGTGTACACACACACATACGTACATATACATAAATGACCATACATTTTTTTCTGGATGGAAATCTACCTCTTGGAGAATCTGATGAAAGCTAGAGGGTTCTGACCGCCAAAGGCACAGCTCCCCAGCCTGTGAGATGTGCAGGGAGAGTACAGGGCAGGAGAATGGAGCAGGTTTGTATCTACCAGGAGAACTGATCTTCCCAGATGGAACAAACCCCGTTTCCTAATTCCTAGAGGTGCCTGACTATGGCGCCTGTGTGGTGTGAGCTGAGCCCAGAGCTCAGGGCCATTACACACACATGCGCACGCACACACGCAGGCACAGACATGCACACACACACACACACGCACACAGACTCGACACCAGAGACAAGCTCTCCTGGTTGCAGATCTCCTACATCTGGAGGCCCAGAATCACTCTGGACACCTCCCTCCACCTCCACCAACACGGGTGCATTTTGCAAGCACGCCTCCTCCCATCTCCACCCACCACAGCACCCCTTCTCTCATCACCTCTCCTCTACATAGAGCCCCAGCCTCCTCCCAGCCTCCCCCTCCACTCCATCTTCCATCCATCCCACATGCAAATCACCCATCACTTCACACGGCTGCCCTTTGACAAAACTGCTTCCACAAAACTCCATTTGCCACCCACCCCTCCCCACAAGAAAGCTGCTTTTCTCTGCCGGGGGTCAGGACCAACTGATGCTACGCGCACACCCCATGAGAGCGTGTCCTGGCCTCGAGCCCAGCGCACCGCACTCAGTGGGCCTTGGCTCAACAGCAGACTTTTGCCAGCCTCTTCCACGAAACCTCGTGGAAGGGGTTTCATGGAAGAGGGCAGGGACCGTTATCTTCCCATCACCAAACACAGGGGCCCCATAAGTGGTGCAGAGGTTGAGCGTAGCCCCTTGGCCTTAGAGGGGTGACTGATTTCTCTAACCTTCAGTTTTCTCATCTGTACAATGGGGACAAGCTCAGTGTTGTGGGGGTATGCCCAGCATGGGTGAACTGAAATAGACAGATGGGTGGAAGGTTATCCCACGAAAAGCCACATCATGCCAACATCCATTAGCACTTCGGCCACGCAGAGTCCGCACAGTGGGTCCTGTAACAAATCGGGAAACTGGGGCCCAGAGAAGCGGTGTGGCAGGCTCACTCCCACTCAGAGCTGGGACTAGAGGCTGGGCTACCTTCTCTGGGCTCCATGGTCATCCTGGGGCCCCTGCACTGACACCATCTGTCCCCACTGCTTCTTCCAGATCTCCACTGTCGGAGGCGTGTCCTACGAACGCGTGAGCAGAAGGCTGGCCTGAGCTGGCGGGCGGGGCTCCATGAAGCTGCAGAGCCACCAATAAAACTGATGTAACGACAGACATTCTGTTTGTTCCAGAACCTCTTTGCCTTTGTTCTCCGGTGTCTTGGGGCAGTTCTGGCTGGTGGGGGTGGGAAACCCCTGAGGATTGGCTACACAGGCCACACCTTGGCCCTCAGACCCCTGTGGGACCTGTGTCACGGCAGAGGGACATGGGTGTGGACAGAAGGCCCCTGGCCCTGGGGACAGGGCAAAGGTGGTGCTCAGGAGCACACTCAGCAGTGTGCTCATGGCGGGCACACTTCTGTGGACCCCTTGCCCCAGCCTACCACCCACACTCTGGGCGGAGACCATCCTTTCAAGAGACAAACATCCCCTGGGAGGGGAGACACACGGACTCTCAGAAGGGCCACAGGAAGGTGTCACAGAAGAGGGGGGGCAGGACTGGCATTTCCAGGAAGGGCCCCCCACTGCAGGGCCCTGGGGCTGCAGACACTAGGGTGGACCCACCAGGGCTTAGCCAGGGCAGGTGTTTCAACAAGGCTGTGGTTCTCCGCTAATGTCTGTGGAGTCGTTCCTTCGGGTTTTAGTTTACCTGCTGGTACAAGAGGGGGCCAGGAGGACCAATTATGGGAGTGTCAGGCGGGAAGCAAGGTGTCATGGTTTGTACTAGTAGGGCTTGGAAGGGGCCTGGGAGAAACTTGGAGAGGCTGCGGTGGGCTGAGAAAGGTGGTTGGAAGTGTCCCTCTGATCCTCTGGTAGGTGCCTGGAGCCCTGCGTCAGGAAGGATTCCAAGGCAGCATTTGGACAGAGCAGACATCCCTGCCTGATTACGGCCTCTGTCCGGGGCATGGAAGAGGAGGGAGGTCTGCCTATCCCCTGGATAGATAATCTCTAACCCTGAACAGGCTTTTTTTCATTCTCTTCTCTCCCTGGGAGTGTTCCCCATCTGGGTACCACCCTGAGTTTTATTTTATTACTTTTTTTGGCTACGCCACGCAGCATGCGGGATCTTTAGTTTCCTGACCACGGATCAAACCCATGACCCCTGTAGTGAAAGTGCAGAGTCTTTACCACTGGACCACCAGGGAAGTCCCCACCCTGACTTCTTTTACCCCATATTTTTCTCTACGACAATTCACTTATTTTTACTCCAATGGAAACTTTATATCACTACATGGAAAGCCAACATCATTTGCCATAAATAGATTAAAACTATTAAAAAAAAGTCAAAGCTGAAAAATGTCAACTTCTAGCTGGATTCTGCTGCCAAAGCTGTGAGTCTGAGGCCTCCCTTAGTGAAAAGGGGAAGAACCATATATGAGCAGTAGCATCAAACAGGAAACTCTCTCCTTTCCTAATCAAAACTTCTGTAGAACTCCTTGAAAAGAGAAGAATGCACTCATTATGAGTTGAATTATCTAAATCTCCATCAGTGGATGAATGGATAAAGATGTCTCTCTCTCTCTCTCTCTCTCTCTCTCTCTCACACACACACACACACACACACACACACAGTGGAATACTATTCAGCCATAAAAAAGAATGAAGTCCTGCCATGTGTGACAACACAGACGGACCCTGAACATATTATGTTATGTGAAATAAGTCAGATGGAGAAAGACAAATATCGTATGATTTCAAAATAAACAAAACAAACTCATAGATACACAGAACAGACTGGCGGTTACCAGAGGGGAAGGAGGTTAGGGTAAGGAGGTGAAATGGTTACGGGGGTCTACTATATGATGATGGTTGGTAACTAAACTTGTGGTGGTCATGCCTTTGTAGTGTATGCAGATGTTGAATTATAATGCTGTACACCTGAAACTTATATAATACAGAAAGAGCGGAATTGTCTAAATTATCTTGAATATACAAGTCCCATATATGGGGTATTAGACATAAGGTTTCCCTGACACCTTGCGAAGGGCCTGGCACACAGCAGGTGCTTAATAAGTGCTATCTGCCCTCAGGTCCTTGCAGCCCATGTAACCCATGGCCTTTCAGTCTCGGGGGCCAGCCTCAGTGTGGACAGACAGCACAGCCCAGCTCCCTGGCAGCTCAGTCTTTGCCTCCTCCCGCATTGTGTCCTGAAACCTGTGTATCTTTCCAAGAATAGCACTCAGCCTCCACCACCCACCCACCAAGCCAGGACCCTGCAAATTCCATCATTTTGTCAAGACTTATTGCTAATTAAGTGAACTAGGTAAGCATTAAATTAAACTAGCAGTGTTGCCATTTTCCCTCCAGACTGAATAATTACTCATAATGAGCTTGGATAATAAGTCTCTAAATAACAGCGTTAACCATAATGAGGCTGAAAATTGAGAGAGAGAGAAGGAGAGGAGAAAGAGTAGAAAAGAAAGAGCCGGGGAGAGAGAGGTTGTTTTTACTTTGGTAATCGATTCAAGGACAAATTCAAACACTGCAGCCAGTGTTACAGAGTCACAGATTCATGGAAGAGAAGGAACTCAGAGCTCCATTAGTTTAAACTCCGTATTTCACAGATACGGAAACCAAGGCTCAGAGAGGGGAAGAAATTCATCTAAGATCACACAGCAGATTAATGAGGGGCTGTGCATCACTGACTGATGAAGGCTACAGTTTCTCATCCTAGCTCTTGGGTGTAAGTGGAGGAAGGTGAGATGGGGTGAAGTGTCCATTTTGCTGGCATCTTGGAAAAGAGGCTTCCTCAGCCAGTAGAAGGGACAGGGGTTAAGAGCTTCAACTCTGGAGTCACTTTGCCAGGGTTCAAATCCCTCTTGTACCACCTAAAAGCTGTGTCACCTTGGGATAAGTTCATCCATTTCTCTGAGCCTCAGTTTCCCACCTTGTCAGTGGGGAAAACTACACTTACCTAATAGAGTCGCCGTGCTACGAATTAAATACTAGCCACTGCGACCACGGTCACCATCACCTCCATCATCCACACCGTCGTCCTCAAACCAGCGTGAGGCATGTTAGCAGTGCCTGCTCCACTCACTCGTGAGGCACCTGGGCACGCCGCGGCATTTCTGGGCGTCCTTCTTGTCCATGTGTGAAACAGGCTAATAAGACCTTCCCTTCTTGGGTCACAGAAGAGTTGCAAGGGTAAAGGGTAAAAATCCATGCTAGTGGCCTCCACACAGTTACAGGCGCTTCACCATTTTGCTGTGCCGTCCAAGGTGCGGTAGCGACTCCCTACTCAGTTCAAGTGCCTTTCACCCTGATCCGTGGAAGTCATCTCCAGCAACTATCTCCCTCCTGCCAAGCTCATCTGGTGAAACAGGAGCTTCTCAAAGTATCTTTAAAGACCACCACGAGGTGGCATTCCACCACACCTGGGGCCCCAAGGACACCAAGGTGTGTGTGCACGCTGGGGGTGGGGCCGGGGGGTAAGCAGTGAAATCCCGAGTGACTGGGCAGTGGTGTGGGTGTGTATGTTTCCCCTGGGCAGGGGGGCAACGTGGAGGCCCCATGGCTCCTCAGTCCAGCATGCCTAAGTGTAAAACTGAGTCCCATCACTCACCCATGTGAGACCTTGGGCCTCTCTGAACCTCAGTATCTTCATCTGGAAAACGGTGATAATATTGTCGTGAGGAGAAAAGAGCAGGGGGAACAAGAGACCAAGAGGAAAGTGTCAAGTACAGGGCCTGGAACACAGCAAGTGCTCACTAAACAGGGCCCTTCCTGGAGGTTCTCCTGCTGTGACTGGGAACACACTGGGTCAGTGCTTCTAGAGCAGAGAGATGTGTCCAAACCTGGCGTGCATGTGCATCTCCTGGCTGTCCTATTAAAAGGATAGCCCAAGCCCCACCGCAAACCTGGAGAATGGGACACTTTGGGTACCAAGACCAGAGAGCCGTCACTGTGCTGAAGCGCTCCCGAGCCAGGTGTGACTTTGGAGACCATTCCAGTCCCAACCCTCCCATTTTGCAGATAAGAAAACTGAGATCTAGAAAAGGGGACTGACCTGCTCACATTCACATGGCTAGGGAGTAGCAGAAGGTCGGACTTCCAGTATACCCTGCCTGCGGTGGCTCTGGCAAGGGCAGGGCCTGAAATGCTGGTTGGAGCTGGGCCAGCAGAAGGCTGACCACTTGAGTTCTTCTTCCTTTAAAGCTAAAGCTGGGATGGAGGGAGGTGAAGCCCTGGGGCTCATCTGGCCCCTCCTCAAAAGGGAGAGGCCCACTTACCTACAATATTCCTCATAGAACTCTCCACTGAATAATGATTCCATGTATTCCATGCTTTCTCATCATAAACCTGAAACGTAGCCCAGGCTGACAGCTTTCTCACCTTACAAACGAGGAGACAAGTTCAGAGTGGAGAGGAAGCTTTTCGCATGGTCATCTAGCTATGAGCAGACAAACTCGGACCTTCCACCTCTTGGCCTAACGTTCTTGTCTATATACTATATTGCAAGCTTTCAGCCTAAGAGCCACCCTAACCTACGATGTGTTTTATTAGTCTTCTGTTGTATTACAAATTTTTGAATTTTTTTTTAAATCACGAAAAATGAGATTTCCTAGAAAGTGTAGATTTGCAGTTTCTCTGAAAATCTGAAGTTGTGGCAACACACAGCTTACATCCCTGAAAGGCTGTAATTAGTCAGAGCTGAACAGAAGCCACACCCCCTACAGGGGACACTGGCTTCAACAGTCCCTGCCACCTCACGCTCTCTCTGTCATCCAGCTGATTCACTCACTGTGGCACCTGCCTGGTCCTGGTGGGCCTTTGGATTTGCGACTCCTGCCAAACGCTACGGCCTCCCTGCTGAAATTCGTCACAAAGGGCTTCCCTGAGGAACAGAGAATGAAGTTAACGAGGCTGGTAAGATTCTTTCCCAGGAACTTGGGTGCCAGGGATTGCCAGAGGCAGCCCAGAGGTGGGGGTCCCTCGCAGGGGATGCTCCAGGGAAGCCCCAAGCCTGGTCCCAGATCTTTACACCTTCACAGACGGGGCTGGGGGGACCCCTCCCAGATCACAACCTGTTGGAGGCAGGCAGATGGACCCGTAAATCACGTTGGCCTGTGGCAGCTGCGCAAGAAGCTATGTTTCTGTAATTCTGTCTGCTGCTGAGCAGGCTCTGAGAACCCCCGCAACCCGTCAACCAGGAGCACGAATGCCTGGAAACTCTTTAAGAATGCATGTCCATCATTCTGTCCTGTCTTCTCCAAAAGGTGAGCGGGATGGCCCGCTGGAGCCTTGCGCTCATTCAGGGCGGGGCTGCTCCAGGCTGCCTGCATCTGAATTGTGGCTCCTTCCTTCACCCACTCTGTCCTTAGACAAAGAACCTCCCTGTGCCCCTGTTTCCTCATCTGTAAGATACAGCTAATAACAGTTTCTACCTCGTAGGATTATCAGGATGATTACAGGAAAGAATATTAGCAAGTTCCTTAGCAGAGTGCTTTAAACGCAGCAAACACTTAATAAACGCCAGCTGTGCGGTTAGTACCACCATCACCAGGTACCTATACATTCTATTAGCTGGAGGTGGTTTAGGGCACAGCCATCAAACCCAGTAAACAAACTAACAAGATCATATCAGATGATTTAACAGCTATGATGAAAATAAAAGGGGTAAGGAAAGAGACCTGGGGGATGACAGAGACCTCTTTGGAAGGTGACATGTGGGTTGAGGTTTCTCAAGCTTGGCACTGCTGTCACTTGGGGCCAGTCCGTTCTTTAGTGTGGGGGCCGTCCTGTGCATTGCATGATGTTGAACAGCATCCCTTGTCTCCACCTGCTAAATGCCAACCATGCCCCTCTCCCAACTGTGACAGCCAAAACGATCTCCACACAGGCCAGAAGTCCCCTGGAGGACACCAATGAGCCCTGCTGAGAATCAGTGATGCGAGGGATTAAGAGGGGCATTCACATGACAGAACAGATGGCTTTGGAGAGATGGACTTTGAATCCAGAGGGTATGAGGACGTGGAACCTTAACCCTGACCCTAATCCAGGCATTTGCAATGGTTTGCCAATTTCCTTCAAATAAATCACTCTCACTACACACATGATGGGTTCTGTTTCTCTGGAGAGCCCCACCTGATTCAGTGGGAGAGCTGGGATGTCAAGCCTCACTCACTCCTGCTGCCCAGCCTGTGTCCCAGGGCGGCCCAGCTCCGGGTCAGAGGGAGGAGCCCGTCTTGCTGTCACCCACCCCCTCACAACCTCTTGGCACCGGTGCGGACACCCAGCCCTGGGAGCTGACGTGGGAGAGGGAGGGAGGGCTGGCTGAGAGAAGGTCAGGAAGAGAACCCAGAGAGAGGCCACGAGCAGGGGATGTGTTTATTGTGGGACCACTTTTTCTAGGGGCTGGGCTGGCTGGGAGGCTCTACTGGGAGCTGGGGTGGGGGGAGGACCCTCACAAACACCAGGCCCAGAAAAGACAGACACAATAACTTGGATTCCAAACCAGCGGCACATAAATAGAAGGAGGGTGGCAAAGGAAAAAGAGAAAACAACAAACGAACGTGCACTCTCCTATGCTAGTGTGACAAAGTGGCCCTGTCGTGCCTGCGTCCAGGCTCTTCTCTTTCTTGGCTTCCACGCCGAGGCTCCCACCTGCTGCGAAAACCGCCTTCGGCTCTGACTCCTGGCCGTCCCCCTGCCAGTCTCCTGGACTGGCAACCAAGTCAAGAAAACCAAGATGGGTTCTTCTTAAAAAAACAAACCAAAAAACGCTTTTGTGGTTCTTTGCACCTCCCAGTCCTGGGGGGTGAACAACGTGACTTCTGACCCCAAACCAACCAAAAACGAAACACGCTGAGCACAAGCTGCGAGCTGGAATAAAAACATATTGCACATGGTTCCAAGAGTCTTCCTGAGAGCCCTCCACTGCAGACACCCAAATACTGGCTTTCGATCCAACCTATCGCTGGCTGTCAGTGGTGTCACAGACTCTGCACGCCCCCAAATCCAGCTGGCATCAGGCATGCATCCCACGTTACGAGCCTTTGCTCTGAGCCAAACTCAAGGCTGAGGCTGGGTTTAACCTCACACACTAGAAGCATGCGGTGGAGGGAGGTGGGGGTCACTGGCTTTAAAGCTTTGTCTACTTTTCAACAACCTTTTTCCTCTGGGTGGTTATCGAAGTTCTACAGGTAAACAGAGCATCCAAGACGTGGAATCTTCTGGAACCGAGAGCCTGGAAAGTGGTTCTCCCCAACAACACGCTTTTGCAAAGGGAGCTCTGTGATTAACCACGGGCCTGCTCCAAGGTGGGTTAAAACCTACGGCCCTCGAGCGGGACAGGCAGTGCGGCAATCACCATCGTTTTTCTCCTAAGGAATTTTCAAGTATCACAAAATCCCTGATACAGCATGTAAACAAGACATCTTACGGAACAGAAAGCGAGGTCACTTTGGGAAGCAGCAGCACACGAAATATCTAAAAGGCTGAAAAATATTTTAGGTTCCTCAACAAAGCAAGACAGCTGCCCACCATGCCTCGGAAAGCAGACGCTTGGGCATGAACACACACATAGACCCCTATGGATGGAGCCAGAGAAAAAAAGCACCACGGATGGCATCTACCGGGGCTCCTGAGAACACGTCAGGCTGCCCCCTTTTCAGTGGTGTAGCTGCCATCGGCAAAGAATAAAGGAGTCTCTGATGCTAAAACCTGGATGTGCTCGTGGACTGCGGGTCTGCATCCAGACCCCAGTCTCCTGGCCTCTTCCCAGGTCTTTCTCGACCTGCTGGGCTCCTCTCCAGGGGGTAGCCACCGAGCCATCCTCTTGCACCCAGCCACAGATGGAAGACGTTTTCCAGAGGAATGCTCTTGGGTGAGGTATATCATTGCCTGTTTTGCTCTGGGTCAGTTTTATTTAAAAAGAGCACGGACCTTCTCTGTTCAAGGGCCCTGAGGCTCTGTGGGGACAGCGTCCCAGGTGCCTCGCTGGCCGGAGCTCTCCTCGTCAGCGTCCTCTTCCTCCGCCCGGGTCTCCAAGGCCTCGCTGTGTGGCTAAAGGTGCCCTATCTGTCGAAACAGCCCGCGGGGAACGCGTGGCTCCCGCTGAAGTAGCTGCTCCCATAGGTGGCGGCGAGGCAGTGCCTGGGCTCGGCTGTGATGGCCATCTGCATGCTGAGGGCCGCGGGCAGCGGCACGGGACACACGTCTAGGGGCTGCAGCGTGGGGTACAGGGCGTGGAGGGACGAACCGGTGCCCCCTGAGAGCAGGGTCCCCGAATGGTGGGGCCGCAGCGAGTCCCGATAGGCCAAGCACAGGTCCTGCACGGGGGTCTGGAACTGGGCCAGGGCCGTCGCTGGGGGCTGACTGAGGCCGGCGTAGGCGGGTGGCTGGAACAGCACCTGGGTGGGGGCTGCGGGTGTGCCAGGCACCATCGCCAAGGCCTGGCTCTTGACCGCAACGGCATCCTTGAGGACGTTGTCATAAGCTCTGAAAGGAAAGGACTTGGGTGAGACTTGGGAGGTCAGAGGCCGCAGCACCAGACACCTGCCTTGCTGAGTGGGATGCCAGGAGATCTGTGTGCTGTTTCTGCCAGGTCTCTCCCAGCCTGTGCTCACTGCCTGCGGCACTGCCTCAGCTGCTCTCTGACTAAACTCAGGCCTCAGATCTCAGCTTGGATCTACTTCCTACAGAAACCCTCTTCCGACCCCTCAAGACTAGCCTAGCTGTCCCTGCAGCCTCTCTGCACTGTACCACCCGGGTGGTCAACACCGCAGACGACTAACTTCCAGGTCACTACCTGGCCCCCTGTGCAGCGTTTGCACTTCAACAGGGGGGACTAGTCTGCTTTCGTTCATCACTGCATCCCACACTGGGTACAGTGCCTGCCCGGAGAGGGCAGAGCTCCCGGTGCTTAGGCGAGCACAACCTCTGCCTTCAAGGCACTTCTGGACCGCTCCATCCCTGAATGGGTCACTTGTGAGCTGGCAGACTTCAAGCAGGTTGTCCCCAGAGGCCTAAATGTCTCCATCTAAAAAGGGGGATGGAACAGGTTTTTTCCATCTCAAAAAAAAACACAAAAAAACAAAAAAAAACCCCAGCTTCCCAAAATAAAGCTTTTTTGGAAAACAAATCCATCAGAGGCTTCAATAAGAAAGGTGCAAGAGAGGCTGCAGCAGGTCTGAGCAGGGGGCTACCCCAGAGAGACAGCCTTGGGGAAGAGGCCAGGCCAGTGGCTCAGTATCTAGGGACAGCCATCCTCACTCAGGCCGGACCACGTTCTCTGGCCTTGGGCGCCTTCTAAAAGGCACAGATTTAAAATCAGGGCTAGGGAGCAGGACTGGCTTCAGAGGAATGGGACAAAGGCAGCTGCACCAGGAGGCTGAGAGGTGGCTCTTTAGGGGCCTGGCCCCGTGGTCAGTGGGGCCAACATCCGGAAGATGCCGCCAGCCGCTGGGCGGCAGAGAGTCCAGGTGCAGCCAGGCGGGAGCTTTCTATTGTCTCTGTCCTCCTCCCTGCAGTCACTACTGAGCTCTTTTGCCTCCAATATCAGTTTCAGGGTGTTCTGTCTATGATGCCTTTAAGCATCCCCTCTGAAACACTGAATACTTCCTCCCCAAGATTCCCAGGGACCCTTGCAAGGAGGCTGTGGCCTCTTACACGAAGCCACTCTGGGCTTAGCCGACTAAGAGCCAGCTTTGTGGCCACTTCTGAGAAAAGCAGCTCATAATGAGGGTCTTTCAATGTGATCACCCAGAAGACTGACTGATACACTAGGTTAGTCAAAGAGCCCAGACACTCAGAAAAATGTGCACAGAGCCCTTCTTCTCCCACACTCTTGACCTGAAAACTGCAAACCCAAAGCTATTCAAAATGGGAAGGACTAACTCCCCAAATCCCAGTTCTCTCAGGAGTCACCAAGGCCCACTCTCCGTGAGCCACCAGCCCACCATAAGCCTCAGACTGCAGGAAACTGCCTGAGGTGGGCCTTACCAGCAAGTGGAACTTCGCTATTTCAGAAACACGAAGGATCAGGAGAGGAACTTACACCAGCAGGATTTCGATGCACGTGCTGAGGTGTTCCAGGGAGTAGTTTGAGATCCTCTGCAGGTCTCTGGTCCAATAGGGAGAAAGCTGAAGGCAAATCCTAGAGGCCCCAACGCAGGCTGCGGCCACCACAGAAGGCTGGAATTTGTAGAAAATATGATCTGAAAGAGAATCACAGAGAGAGAGAGAGTCCACATCAGAAAGCCTAGCACTGGAGTCCTGCCTTGTGCTCCCTGGGAACTGGCAGACAAATGATTAGGCCCAGGGTTGTTCACTGCACACGCACACACACGATGAAAACTTAAAACAGCATGAAGTTCCATTCTTGAATCTTAAAACACCTTGGCTCTCTCAGGCTGGGATTTCTTATGTCAGCCTAGAGCAGCAATTTTCAAAATATCGCCCCTGGCTTCCAGGGGCTGCCAGCGGCTTGCTGATAGGCTACAAGCAGAACTGCCAATCATCTGTCCTTCCTTTGGCTGCTAAGGGTGAACAACACACCATGTCAAAGGCTTCTTTTTGAGGGTATGACTGAAGCCTACTTAGTAGCAAAGCCTGGCCCACAGTACACACTCACTGAAAATCTGTTGATAACACGAACAGATGAATGAACGCCTATAAGTGTTTGATATCGTAACTAAAACTGGAACTTGACTTACATTTACTGGGGAATCTGTCCCCCCCACCCCCCAGCTTTACTGACATACAACTGACAAAAACTGTACTTATGTACGGTGTATAGCATGTTTTGGTACATGTACACACTGTGAAATGCTCTGAGAAGTCATCATGTCCTACTAAGGTATCTGGCAACATGGCGAAGCTGGTGCTGCCTACGTGCAAAGGCAAACTGTTGAAATTCCCACAAGTCTCGTGAAGAAGAGGTGGTTATCAGTGCCTTCCCATGCTGTCTTAAACTGTTTGTGACTTTCAATGATTTCAACACTTGTCTGTTAAAATATGAATTAGGTAGGGTGGTCTGGTTATAGGCACAGAGTCAGCCTCCCCAGGTTCAAATCCCAGCAATGGCCTCGGGTAAGTTACTTCATGTCTTGAGTATCAATTAAGGAAACATACGTAAAATGAGAACAGCAGAAATGACTTTCACGTGAGTCGTTGTGCGGCTCAAATGAGAGACTGTGCGCAGAGCACTAAAGTAAGGTGTCAGCTACACAGTAAGTGCTCACTTAATGCCTGACAGCACAGTTGTTGATATTGTTACTCATAACCATTTTGGTTTGCGATGGGTTATCAGCTGGTTATATCAACGGTATTTCTGACCTAATGTTGTACCTAATACCTAGATCTTAAGACATTTCAAATAAAAGTTACCAGAGTAAAAGTTTATTGCTAAAGCAGCTGTAAACATCATCTTCTCTCCCACCCTACCTGTAATGATGATAACTCTTCCCAAATGACGTACCTGTGAACCTGTGCTACTCAGATCATTTGTAGTGCTCCAGGTCAGTGCATAAAAAACTACCAGGTGATCAGTAAACAGGCTACCAGCTGCCTGCATGCAAGCTGCTATTGCTCTCTTACACGTTATTGCTAACATGTGGGTGAATCCTTGCTCCTTCTCTGCATATCCCTGTGAAGTGGGGTGGTCTGGTGATTTGGGTGGACGGGCCCCTGTCAGCAAGGACTCCCTGGGGCAGGCCTCTCAGGGCCCCCTGACCCCCGGCCCCATGTGGCTGGGGAAGGGCAGACAGGCCCTGACATCCGCCCCACCTTGCAGGGTGACCTCCAGGAAGTAGTGGGCGTATTCCTTGAGGCACTCTTTGGTCTTGCGGGGGCAGGTGGTGGGCCAGCTGTGGCAGTGGTGGTCCTTCTGGCTGACGGAGGCCAAGAGGTAGTAGTCGAGGAAGTGGGCGGGCGTGGGCAGGCAGAGGTTCCAGCCAAAGGCCTCCAGCAGCAGCAGCTCTGTGCCCAGCAGCTCCTTCTTGGTGAGGGAGAAATTCTGGCTGCTCAGCATCCTCGTGCTGTTGATCTGCTCCAGCTTGGGGACGTGGTCTTCCCTATCCTCGAACTTACCTGAGGGAGAAGAAGAGGTTACTGGGAGACGGCACTCGCTGTAAAGGCCCACCTTCAAGTACCCGGATGGTGCTGGCAGGGAGAAGAGCTAGCCCAAAGACACACACTCCAGATCTGTCACACCTGGGCTCGAATCCCCACGCCATCACTTCCAGCTGTGTGATCATGGAAAGGTGTCTCACCCTCTCTGTTCCTCAATTCTCTCACATGTAAAATGGAACTTATACCTCCTAAAGCTTTTGTTAGATTCAATGAGACAACGCACACCAAATGTTCAGACCAGCATGTGGATCACAGAAGGTGCTCAACAACAGCAACCGCAGCAAGGGCCTGGGGAATAAGGCGGCCCTCCCGTTCGGGCCTCACTAATTCAACCTCAGGACTGGTCGAGGGGCCACAGTCACAGTGACCTTGCAAACCTGGCCCTGTCCCTCCAGACAAGGAAAAGTCCTTTGGTGGCTCCCCAGGATCTTCAATACTGAGTTTAAGCTGTCAGTGGGTTCTTTGTTTGGATTCCCTCAGAAACAGTTTTCTTAGGAGGCGAGACTAAGAAACATCTGTAAGTAGGAAAAGACAGGAAAGGGACAAAAACCAAAAGAGTATTTTATCTTGAAGAGGTGTCTGCACCCCTATGTTCACTGCAGCATTATTCGTAATAGCCCAGACAACCAAAATGTCCACTGACAGATGAATGGATAAAGAAAATATGGTATTTATAGACAATAGGATAGTATTCAGCCATAAAAAGAAGGAAATCCTGTCATTTGGGGCAACACGAACGGACCTTATGGGCATTATGCTAAGTGAATAAGTCAGACAAAGAAAGACAAATATTGTATGATATCTCATACGTGTGAAATCTTAAAAAATCAAGCTTATAGATTTTCTGGTTTGTTGCCAGAGTGGGGGTGGGGTGGGGGATGGGTGAAGATGGTCAGAAGGTACAAACTTCCAGTTACAAGATAAATTAGTCCTGGGGACGTCACGTAGGGTGTCGTGACTATAGTTAACAATACTGTATTGTATACTTGAAAATTGCTGAGAGAGTAGATCTTAAAAGCACTCACTGCAAGAAAAAAAATTCTATGTGAGATTATGGATTTAACTAAACATTGTGGTGATCATTTCACAATATATGCATGTGTCAAACTATACTACTGTACACCTTAAACGAATGGCGTATCCCAACTGTACCTCAATAAACTGAAGAACAAAAAAAGTGGCATCAGGTGACTTCCAAGGTGAGGCTCTAAGAGGCCTTTCAACTCCTGCCTTGGCCCGGCCTGCGGTGCCATTCCCAGATCTCCGTGTAAGAAGCAAGTCTAGCCTACTGGAGACGAAGAGGCCACAAGAAGGAGAACCAAGGTGCCCAGGTGACAGCCAGCACTGACTCTCACACACGTGAATGAGGCCACCCTGGACCTTGCAGGCCAGCGGATCCTCCAGCATCTGTGTGAATGAGCCCGGGGGATTGCCAGCACAGGAACTCCAAGCAACCCACACCACTGCCGTTTTAAATCACTACGTTTCAGGGGGATCTGTTTTGCAGGAACAGGTAACTGGAATACACTCATATCAATGCACAATGGCAAAAAGATGTCACACCCCACAGACAGACGTGTCACACAGCTCGGGAAGTACTGAGGAATGACGACATACCGAAAAGTCCCAGAAATAAACTGCATGAAATAAATCCGCATGGAGCTAGATACAAACAAAAATAACACACAAGCCCGGGGTTATCCCATTCAAGGGTCAAGGGAACAGCGTATTTCCACAGCAATGCCCCCGGGGCAGTCAGCAGTGGCAGCCTCCACTGCGGAGGGCTCCGCAGGCGGGGGGTGTGCAGGCATTACACCCTCACTCAGGGGGAGCCATGCACCCCGCGCTGCGGCCGCGGCCACTGACGTTCTCTGCAGGCACCGTGCCCCCCCTGCCTACGAGCCTTCGTCCGCACAGCCCCTCTCCCGGAGCACCCTTCCCCACCACCTCTTCACTCCGCCAAGCTCGCTCTGTCCTTCACCTCGAAGCCGCTGCCCCTTGGAAGCCTTCCCTGACCACAGTCCCCACATGCTGCCCGACGTCCACATCAGACAGCGCGCCCCGGTCTGGTCACCTCGGCCTCCAAGCCCAACCTCACTGGGTGCAGAACAGCTGCTGCAGCGGGTGTCGGAAGGGGCAGTGGGCGACCCAGTTGCGCTCCGAGCACACATCTGTGCCCGTGAAGGGAAGCACCAACAAAGCGTCCACACACCTGTGCACAACTGCCAGCGCCCTCTGACCCAGTTCTCAGCAGACGCTCACGCTGGCTGAGAGATAAGGAAGTAACCCCTGTGGGCAGCCGCCTCTGCAGCAGATACAACACATTCCTCACCAAGGCCTCAAAAGATGTCACTGAGAAATGCAACACCAACTCTGGAAAGCATCTTTCTTCTCAGGGAGACAGGCAACAGCCCCCTGGGTGGACAGAGATGGTGACGTGAAGCTCTGGTGCTTGCCTTGGAGGAGCAGAGATGATGCTGACAGGTGCCGGAGCAGCTTACAGCAACCCAGACTCACCTCCTTCCCGAGCCCCATCCAAGCATGGCCCTGCCTCCAGAGCACACACCTTCTTCCCTTGCCTCGTACCAGGGCAACTCTGGCAGGAAAAGGCAAGGACAGAGTTGCCCCTTCCGCAAGGGGAAGAGGCTCTTGTATGCTGAAATCCTGGGGTGGGGGGGGACCTGCTTACCAGGCCTTGCCGCCTTCCACAGCCCCACGGCCCTGTGCCCTCCCCAAGCACAGGATGCAGCCACACTTGGCATCTGACCCCTCCTCCAGCAGGGCAGGCTCATCCCCTCAACCACCTTATCCCATGTCCTCCAGAGCTCAGATCAGAGGCCACGCAGTGTCATCAAGGCACTTCTTACACTCAGATAGTTTAATTTCAAATATTAGTACCTGACCATTAATAGGTCATTGACAAGTGTGAGCCCAGAAGGATAGGAACCATGTCGCGCGCATTTGCTGGTGTGCCCCCAGGTCTCAGCACAGTCCCCGGCACACAGTAGATGCCCAATGCCTATTTGTTGAGAGAATGAATGGTTCTCTCTGGATAATTGAATTGTAGGCTATTGGTTTTTTTGTTTGTTTTTTCAGCTGCACCGTGTGGCTTGTGGAATCTTAGTTCCCTGACCAGGGACTGAACCCTAGCCCACAGCAGTGAAAGTGCCGGATCCTAACCACTAGACCCCCAGGGAACTCCCCGTAGGCCACTGAATTGTTCTCTGATGCTTCTGATTATCTGTATTCCCTAATTTTCTCTCCAGCAATTCATGTATACTTTCTGCAATTTAAAAAGAAAGAAAAGGGAGACTTCTGCAGTGGTGCAGTGTTTAGGAATCCGCCTGCCAACGCAGAGGACAAGGGTTGGATCCCTGGTCCAGGAATCTCCCACATGCCACAGAGCAACTAAGCCCCTGCACCACAATTACTGAGCCTGCACTCTAGAGCCCACTCACCACAACTACTGAGCCCACTCGCCACAACTACTGAAGGTTGCATGCCTAGAGCCTGTTTTCTGCAACAAGAGAAGCCACCACAATGAGAAGCCCGTGCATCCCAACCAAGAGTAGCCCCTGCTCGCCACAACTAGAGAAAGCCCACATGTAGCAACAAAGACCCAACACAGCCAATAAAAATAAATTAAAAAAAAAAAAGAACGAAAAAGAGCCAGATGCTTAAAAAAAAAAAAAAGAAAGGAAGAAAGAAAAAAGGAAGAAACGGGACTTCCCTGGTGATCCAGTGGTTAAGACTCTGCTTCCATTGCAGGGGGCACGGGTTTGATCCCTCGTCGACGCAGCCAAAAAAAATTTTTTTTCCCAAAATTGTCAAGGTTTCCCTGAACCTTGGGCTGACCCGAGCCAATGCTGTTCGCAGGCACTCAACAGCTAGAGCTCTTTTCTTCCCGGAGCACAGGGGGCATGGTGAAGGTCAAGGCTCTGGCAGAAACGTGCATCGTGCCAGCAGTGGCACTAAGACCCTCCCATGGCCCTGCTGGCAGCCAGCAATCTATTCCGATGGGCAGATGTGTTCAATTAGGTTAATTTCTTCCTGCCCTCAGCGCTTTTCAAACTTTTCTGAGTTCTCCTTCTCCTCAGCCACCAGAACCAAAAGGATCACCCTCCAATGGAAGGCGTCATGGACTACTGGGGAATCTTTTTTTTTTTTTTTTTTGAAAATCAAAGCCTGCTTTTCCTCTGCTCCCACACTGGGGAGGCTACACGGGGACCCACTGCGCTGCAGAGCAGAGCAGAGCAGAGCTGGGTCTGAATCCCCCAAGTTAACCCTGGACCTAAAAGCACTAAACTCCACAGGCTGTTCACTTCTTCTCTAGGAATACGCATCACATGGAGAAAGCAAGGCCATGCAGGATGCAAAGTGCTGTAAGAAGTGCCCAGCACACAGAACCGGACAGAGCTCCCATGTAGGGCTGGGCACCGGGCTTTGTGCTGGGCACACACCGGATCCCCCCGGGTAGGTTCTGTTCGGAGCCCCAGAGGCTCAGAGCAAAAGTGCACACGAGCACTCAGCTCCACACCTAGGAACGACCCCGCAGCCCCTGCTCTTAGCGAACACCGCATTTGACAGCCAGCGAAGATTTTATGAGTTTCCTGGTGTTGCACGTGCCCGGCAGACGTTTCCTCCCCTCCTCCCGTGACCGTGAGCCGGGCGGCCCTTTGTCCCCAGCTCGCCACCACTGAGCTTGCTGCTTGCTCTTTATTGACAAACGGCACAGACAGCAGATGCCTGGGGGTCTCCAGGAGGGTCCCCTGGGAGGGGCGGGGGACAGAAGTCCCAGTCTTTCCCAGTCAGACAAGAGCCACAGACTGTCTTCAACTTGTTTGATGCACTTTTTATTTGGAAAATTTTCAAATCCACAGGAAAGACGAAAGAACAGAACAACGAACCAAGATGACCCTTCCCCAGCTTCACCGACTGCTGACACGGAGCCACACAATTGCTGTGTGTGTGTGTGTGTGTGTGTGTGTGTGTGTGTGTGTGTGTGGCATAGAGGGGGGAGTGGTACATAAATACTGGTTCTGCTGCACCATTTTAATTAAGTTGCACACACGACATGCCACCTCTGGATACTTCGGAATCCATCCCTGAGGTCATTTTCCTACACAATCATAATGCTATTAGCCATCCCAAGAACATCAGCCTCAATGCAGTAACATTTTCTAACATTCAATCCATATTTGACTTTCCCCAAGGGTCCCGCAAATGCCTCTGTACCCTTTGTTTTTCAGATCCAGATCCAACAAGGCTACACGTGGTGTCTGTTACATCTCTTTGGTCCCATTCTTTGTTTGTTTTTCATGACACAGACTCTTTGGATGAATCTTTTGTCTTGTACAATGTCCCATATTCTGGATTGCCTGAAAGTTTCCCTGTGACAAAGAGTTTGGGCAAGGAAACTACTAAGGTGACGTTTTGTCCTTCTCACTGGATCACATCAGGAATTATACATATACAATGTCAGTTTGTCCCAGCAAGAGCGATGCTAAGTTTGATCACCTGGTTAAAATGCTGACACCAGATTTCTCCATTTTAAAGGTACCATGCTCCTGTGAAATTAGTAAGTCATCTTGTGAGGGGACACCTCCAGACGAAGTGAATATCCTGTTTCCCAACAACCTTTCACTCCATGGTTTGGCATCCTTTCCTGGGTAAATTATTACATTGGGGTTGAAAAAAAGAATTTTTAACAACTCTACCGTTTCATCTACATTTTTCTTTTTGGATATTCACACTGTCCCAAAGTGGAACAGTGGGAGCACTGTCAACATACTAAAGCTTACAAACAAATCCTAAGCCTATCAAAGCATTCACCTTGAATCTGGGAGGCCGGGCACATGCACGTGAGCCCTCAGTGTTGGTGGTGACTGCTCCCACGCTCCCAGGGCTGGTGCAGAGAGAGCCTGGGCCACTCCTGACAGGTCACACAGTTAGTCACTGGACTGATGACCGTGAGTCTAACAAGTGGCCTAGACTCTTAACCACAGAGTAGGCCAGGGGCAGACGCTGCCAGCCAGCAAGCCTCAGCACTCACACACTGGCTTTTCTTTTTCTTTCTTTTTTTTTAAAATGGAATTTAAAAAAATTGTAGTAAAACGCACATAACAGAAAATGTACCATTTTAACCATTTTTAACTGTACTGTTCAGTGGCATTAAGTCCATTCCCACTGCTGTGTAACCAATCTCCAGAATTCTTTTCATCTTGCAAAACTGAAACTCTATACCCATTAAACAACTCCGTTCCCCTCCCCCAGCCCGATAACCACCTTTCTTTTTTCCGTCTCTATGAATTGACTGATCTTCTTCTACCTACTGTCCTGACAATCAAGCCTTAAAGCACACCAGATTCATGACTTCTCTGTAGTAGGGTCAAGAGAAGCAATATTTTTAATTGCTAAAACAAAAACAAAAGAAAACAAACAAAAAACCCCCAACTCTTTATTTTGGAAATTTTTAAATACACCAAAAAAAAAAAAAAAAAGAAAGAGAAAATGTTATAATGAACCCCCATGAATGCACTATGCAGCTCTACGATCTATGATCTATAACTGTCTTCAGAAAAATTCTTAAACAAAAGGTAAACAACAGAGAATGGGACCCTAAAAAGCCAGAGTTGCCCATTTCTCATGCCCAGGCCCAGTGCTGCCCACTCTCTACTACACAGGTCCCAGTTAATCCCCCCAGCAGTCCTTCATGCCTGGCAAGATGCCCATTTACAGACTCATTCAGGATGACCTGCTGCCCATTCAGGAGCTAAACCTAGGCTCAGACATGAGGCCAAAGTTTCCTGGCTGAAGAGAACCAGGTTTTCATGTAACAACTACTAAAAGTATTCTTTGCTAAAGAAGTGCAAACAATGCCTTTAAAAACAGGCAACAGGGACTTCCCTGGTGGCGCAGTGGTTAAGAGTCCAGCTGCCAATGCAGGGGGCATGGGTTCGAGCCCTGGTCCGGGAAGATCCCACATGCGGCGGAGCCACTAAGCCTGTGGGCCACAACTACTGAGCCTGCGCCCTAGAGCTCGTGCTCCACAATGAGAAGCCCATGCACCACAATGGAGAGTAGCCCCAGATCGCCACAACTCGAGAAAGCCGGTGCACAGCAACAAAGACCCAATGCAGCCAAAAATAAAAATAAATAAAAATTTAAAAAAAAAAAAAAAAAACAGGCAACACTGCTCTTTCTCAAGAAAGGCCACTCTCCTGTTTGAAAGTCTTTTTCCCCCTCTTTTCATCTGAGAATGAGAAACAAAATTTGATCAGGAATCGAGACCCCATGGCCACCCTCCTCCTTCCAGCAGCCCCCTGCCCTACTCTGTAAGCTGCTGCTGATGAGGGAAGGGAGGGAAGCAGGTCAGCGGTAAAGAGCGGCCCCCACGGCGGCCTGGCCCTGCAGAAAGGGACGGGAGGTAGAGGAGGTGGGGACCCGAGCGAAAGAGAAAGCCCTGGTGGAAAGGGCTTTTCACCAGCTCCTGGGAGAGGAAGCACTGGGCTCTTTAGTTCCCAGGCTGGGCCAGGCTGAATGGAGACCTTTCTTTTTTCTTTTTTTGATTTTCCTTATTTCTTTATTAGCTATTTATCGGAATATAATTGCTTTACACTGTTGTGCGTTTCTGTTGTACACCAAAGTGAATCAGCTATATTTATACATACATCCCCACAACCCCTCCCTCTAGCGACTCCCTCCCACCCTCCCTATCCTAGCCCTCCAAGCCATCACCCGTCATCTCCCTGTGTTATGCAGCAGCTTCCCACTAGCTATCTATGTTACATTTGGCAGTGTACACGGAGACCTTTCTGATGCGAATCCTTCCTTCCTCAGATTCTTCCTTCAGCGGAGGGGAGAGAAGTGGGGCATGAGGAGGGGCAGGCCCGGCCAGCTTTATTTATGGCCAGTCCTGATGATATTTACCTGCTATCAGGAGCAGCCTGGATTCTGGGGGGAGGTCCTGACTGGTAACAGGCAAGAATGCCACCCTCCCCGCCCCCCACCTCCCCCCACCCAGGACCTCAAGTTCAGGCTCAAGTACTAGTTCTCCATCCTCACTGCTGCTATGACCTGTGTGATTTTGGGCAATCACTTGGAAACCTACACAGCCAAACATGGTCGGGAGGGCTCAAGCAGATAGTAGGTATCGTGACCAGCACAGGATCCAGGGTACAGGAAGTGCTCCACAAACGTAGCAGCTGCTGCTATTATTTACTGAACATTGTACTTACTCTCTGCCGCCGGGAGCTGGGTAGAGATGAACTAGAGTTGGCAGCCAATGCTACAAACACTTTCTTACAGGCTCTGAAAACGGGGTGGAAATAAGTCCAACCAAAGGCTCCCCCAGCCCCAACGATGCCACTGGCTGGGCTGTGCCGGACCCCCAGAGTGGCTCCAGCTTCCTTCCCCTGGACTGTGACCTTGAAGTCCACCCTTCTGCTGGGGGTTCCAAGGTTCACAGAGAGGGCGGCTGAGGGCAGCTTGGGGTCCGAGGCCTTTCCCAAATGGGTCCTCCCCACAGGGGCGGGACTTTCCCAGGTCTCCCAGCTGATTAGCGAGAGGCGGAGAATCCACACACCAGGACGTGAGCCCCAGAAGGCAGGGAGTTTCACGCTTGGCTCCCCTCGCATACCAGGCTCCACGCACAGCACAGCAGGCATCAAGCAATGCACGCAGTCCCCAGGGAGGGGCAGCCTCCACGGACCATGCTTCTTATGCCCTTGACAAGTGAACTCAGGGCATCCTGGGAACAACCCCAGGGGCTGCGAGTGTTTTCCACATGGAATCAGATGCTCAGAAAGGTTATAAGTGAGTTGTCCCAATCGCCCAGCTATGAAGGGCGAAAGCAAAATGACAAGTCTGGCTGGCTACTTATCCCATGAGGATGGGGACCACATCTGTCTTGTAGAACATTACAGATTCCCTTCACCTAGCACAGCAGCCAGCACAAATTTAATACTCAGTAGTTTTTTAAAAAACGAATACATACTGGCTCCAAAGTCCAGAGCTTTCTAGACCACAAGCAGGAAATCTCAGATACAGTCACAAAGATCCCCGCAATCCCAGAAAGTCTCCAAAGTGAGTGTATCTACCTGGGCGCAGGAACTCCCATGGATGTGGGTGTCAGGCCAGCCGCAGCCTCCCCGTCTCACCACCCTATTCTCCACAAATACTCACTGCCATCAATCCTCTTGCTTATGCTATTTAGTAATTTAATTCCAGAGCCTTTCCACTAAAGATTCGTATGATCAGCAAGACTTAGTTTTTTCTTCCAATGGAAGAACTGAAGTCGCAAGAGTAAATCTCCAACAGGGATACTTTCTGTAATAAAGAAAAGCCACCCCTAGAGGATGTGGAGAAAAGGGAACCCTCCCACACTGTTGGTGGGAATGTAAGTTGGTGTAGCCGCTGTGGAAAACAGTACAGAGGTTCCTCAGAAAACTAAAAATAGAACTACCATTAGGACCCAGCAATCCCACTCCTGGACATATATCTGGAAAAACACATGGTCTGAAGGATACATGCACCCCAATATTCACAGCAGCACTATTTATAATAGTCAAGACATGGAAGCAACATAAATGTCCATCGACAGATGACTGGATGAAGAAGACGTGGTACATATATACAATGGAATGCTACTCAGCCATAAAAAAAGAATGAAATAATGCCATTTGCAGCAATATGGATGCAACTAGAGATTACCATAAAAAGTGAAGTCATGAAGAAAAAGACAAATACCGTATGATATCACTTACACGTGGAATCTAAAATATGACACAAATGAACCTATCTATGAAACAGAAACAGAATCACGGACATAGAGGACAGACTGGTGATTGCCAAGGGGGAGAGAGGTGTTCGAGGGATGGAGTGGGAGGTCAGGTGTAGCAGATGTAAGCTTTTATATATCGACTGGATAAACAACAAGGTCCTACGCTATAGCAGAACTATATTCCACATCCTATGACAAACCATAATGGAAAAAAATATATTAAAAAGAATGTGTGTATATATATATATATATGTATAACTGATTCACTGTGCTGTAAAGTAGTAATTAACACCAACACTGTAAATCAACTGTTTCAATTTTAGAAAATTTAAAAAATAAAAGAAAAAAAAGAATAGCCTCCCCTCCACCCATATCGGCTTTTCATTAAAAAAAAAAATGCTCTTTGGCTTTTTGTAGTTATTGAGGCCAGAAGGTTGCTTCCTACTTGTCCCCAAAAGGACATTGCTCATATTTCCAGCAGACAAGTGTCTTTCCGAGGAACCAGGAAAGAGACAGATTTTGAGCAACCTGATGGAGAAGCCAGGAAATTACACCCTCCAAAAGGCTGTTTGACTTAGAAATGCAGCACAGACGGGCAGAGTGAGCACGGCGCCGAGTCACTCTGGGTTCTCTGGAGGCTCAGCCACTCATTGGCTGTGTGGTCTGGGGCAAGTCTCAACCTCTCGTGCCAGGGCAATGGGAGTAACAGGAGGAGACAAAGCGTGGTGAGGATGACACAGAAGCGCGCCCAGCACTCAACAAGGACTGGAACACGCACTGCTTATAAACCTCTGTTCGCTTCAGGACCGACTGTGCAGTCACGGTCACAGGCGCAATGACAGCTTCATTTGTGGACAGGATTTGAGGTGGGAGAAAGCCTGGAACAGAGCAAGAAAACCCTCCAGCTATAAGACTGATCCAGGGGTGGTCTTCAGGGAAGGGAGGAAGCTGTGAAGACCACAGCAGGTGGGAAGCAGGGAGACTGCCTGCCACACACCACCCCCCTTCCTTGGAGACCCGCAGCAGATGCGCTGCATCCAAGATCCCCAGCCCCTGCAGGGATCTGGAGGTTAGGAAATGTCCTGCAGAAACAAGCCTGTAATCTCAGCCAGACCTGGGCGTCAGGGTGACACGGCATGAAGGTGAAGCTGGGACCTTGCCTGGCTGAGCTCCCTTCCTTCCTCAGGACACAAAGACATGCCCTGAAGGAACGTCCACGGTGCCTGTCACTGAAGACTCCTTCCACACACACTGTACTTACTGTTTGCTGAGCCTGGGACACAGATCAGGTCCCCGTCCTCACCCTGCCTCATAGAGCCTCCCTCCCTCCTCTCCACAGAGCAAGGCTGTTCTGTGGCGGCTGCATCTCCAGTCTCCGGCAGAGCAGAGCTCAATAAACACTGAATGAATGAATGAATGAAAGCACATGTCTGACAGGCTGACTCAATTCCTGAGTCCAACTGTGGAATGGAGGTGAGGTTGCAAGTGGTTGTTTTCTCCAGGAAGAAACTGTAAAAATGCATCCAGCCAGCTGGGTCACACACTGGCTTCCCTTCTGGCTGCAAGGACTTCCCCATCTCAGGATGGAGCAACTGGTGCGATGACTTCACGTGGTGGCCCCAGCAAAGCCCAGGCTCCTTTGTGCTTCTCTTTACAAGGGACCCAAGTAACTTCACTGACTGTAAAAGTAGGGGCCATGGGATGTGGCCCCTTGTCGTGTACATGGCTGGCATCTGGGGCCAGGGTCTAGCAAGTGCTTCAGGAACAGAGGAAGAGAGTTCTCCCCTGTAACGAGGGTCACTGCTTTGCAGGATGCCCACTCCCGGCTCACCAGGGGCTGCTCTGGACCGGGCCTGACCAGGCTGCTGCCTGCCGGAAGAGCTGAGAAGGAGTCCTTCTAGGCTGCGGTGCTGAAGGCATGGATGTCAGGGGCCCTGGTTCCTTTGTTGTTCCAACCTCTCTGCTCAGAGAAGGGCGGAGGGGGAGGGGAAGGGGGAGGAGGGTGGCAACCTGGCCGCCTCTCTCAAGGTTAGAAGGGGAGCCACTTCCAGACGGGAAACTCAGTCCTTAGGGCTGAAGTCTTCATCCGGGTCAGCTAAGACATGGCTCGGCAGACTTGGAAAGCAGAGGAGCCAGGCATCTCCCAGCAACCTCTCCATTTGCTGATTTGAGTCTTCCTGCTACAGCCAAGGAGGAAAGTGATCTGATGTGGGACAAAGGCTGCTGTTGTGCAGTGGCTGAGAGCAGGGGCTCAGGGGGGACAGCCACCTGGGTCCCCATCCTAGCTGTGTGCCCATGGGCAAGTTACCCAACTAATGGGGAAAACAACAGTGCCTACTTCACAGGATTGTTCTGAGGATTAAATAAGCAAATCCACACAAAAAATTCAAAACACTGCCTGGCATAAACAATCAATATTAACCATTCCATGATTACTGAGGCCAGGATCTGCCCTCCAGCCCCAAATTCTGATTATAGAAAAAAAAAATGCAGTGAGTTTGCAAGGAGTTTTTATTTTATTCTTTTTTTTTTTAATTTGCATTTCCCTGATGACATACGATGTGGAGTACTTGTTCATATACTTATTTGCTATCTGTGTATCTTTTTCAGTGAGGAATCTGTTAAGGTCTTTGGCCCATTTTATTTTATTTAATTTTTTATAAATTTATTTACTTATTTATTTTATTTTATTTATTGGCTGCGTTGGGTCTTCGTTGCTGCACACGGTATTTCTCTAGTTGCTGCGAATGGGGGCTACTCTTCACTGTGGTGCTCAGGCTCCTCATTGTAGTGGCTTCTCTTGTTGTGGAGCACGGGCCCTAGGTGCATGGGCTTCCACAGCTGTGGCACATGGGCTCAATAGTTGTGGTTCACGGGCTCTAGAGCATAGGCTCAACAGTTGTGGCCACGGGCTTAGCTGCTCCGTGGCACGTGGAATCTTCCCAGAGCAGGGCTCGAACCTGTGTCCCCTGCATTGGCAGGCAGGTTCTTTATCACCGCGCCACCTAGGAAGTCCTTATTTTATTCTTTATATTTTTTTCTATTTTCTAATCTTCTACAAGGAACAAATATCACTCTCCCTCTGAGGAAAAACAGTTTCAACTTCTCAGAAGACAAGATGCCACTGATGGACCCCTAGAAGCCAGAACTGGCAAAGTAACTGCCAGAGAAGGTTCCTGAATGTGTATCTGCCCTAGTCCAAGACTAGGAAGTAGGAAAAGGCAAGGCATGCTCCTTGAAGACCATCCTGAAAATCCAGGCAAGCACTCCTAACATAAAAATCATCTCATCTCACCACCCAGGGAGGGGACAGTCTGGCATATTTCCTTTGGACCTGGATTTTTCTTGTGGGTTTTTTTATTTTATTTTTTTGGTATTGAACATGCATTGCCTCTTTTCTGTAACAAGGTTGATGGCTTTTGTGTAGCAAGGTATTTCCCTGCATTTTTATTTTTTTATTTCCTTCCTTCTTTCCTTCCTTCCTTTCTTTCTTTCATTGGGATACAGTTGTTTTACAATGTTGTGTTAGTTTCTACTGTACAGCGAAGTGGAGTTCCCTGTGCTATACAGCAGGTCCTTATTAGTTATCTATTTTATACATATTAGTGTATATATATCAATCCCAATCTCCCAATTCATCCCACCACCACCCCCCACCGTGCCCCGCCTTGGTGTCCATATATTTGTCCTCTACATCTGTGTCTCTATTTCTGCCTTGCAGAAATAAATTTTTATTGGAGTATAGTTTACAATGTCGTGTTAGTTTCAGGTGTACAGCAAAGTGAATCAGTTATATCACGTTGGCCAAAATGTTCATTCAGGTTTCTCCGCAAGATGTTATGGGAAAACCCGAGTGAACTTTCTGGCCAGCCCAATACACATACATATATCCACCTTTTTTTTTTTTTTTTTTCCGGATTCTTTTCCCATATAGGCCATTACAGAGTATTGCGTGGCGTGCCCTGTGCTACACAGCAGGTTCTCGTTAGTTATCTATTTGGAAGGGGTTTTAAAACCAACTGAAAGCTGCCCTGATGGTACGACTGTAACCAACGCCAACAGGTGGTGCGAGCCCCGTGGAGGACCGGCTGCTGTGACCAGGGGAATGAATGCCCCACCACGTGGAGCCTGGGTCTTCTAGGCAAGGAAAGGAGGGGCTCTAATCTGGAGGACAGTCTCTCGGTGTGGGGAACAAGTGCCTAAGAAGAAGGACTCCGAGCTCTGCCCTCTCAGACTTCAGCACTAGCAGGAGAACGTGTATGATGCAATCCTGGTCGTAAGAGCGGAGAAGGTACTACAGGACACGAGTATTCACTACAGAGAGGGTTCAAGGTTACTGTAAATAAAAACAAAATAAAGATGAACACCTAACTCCCAGCAGCCAAAGTGCAGGCAGCATGAGGAGCAGAGAGAGCGCCCAATGCCAACTGTGTGAGCCGGGCTGCTCTCCTGACAGTAAGGACACGTGGATTTTCTGAGAAGGGGGACTGGCTTGTTCTTGGCATGTGCCCAGAGACCTGCTGGTCACGCCTGGCTTGAAGGCTGCTTCTTGAGGACGGGGACTTGATCTGCTTCGTGACCCACTGTCTCCCAGGCTCAGCGCGTCGTAGGTACGTGTGTGTGGAATGAATCAGTGTCAACAAAAGGCCCTGCAGATACCCCCGTCTCCCCGGGGCTGCACACAGTGTCTGGCATATATAAGAGGCGGAATAAACTTTTAACTGGTTTACCCACGTGCGGTCAATGGCCCCTAAACACTGCATGATTAATGAACCCATGCAGCTCAAGATCCCCCCTCCCCTCAAGAAACCCCAGGCCTTGGCCAAACGGGTCTGAGCGCTAGAACTGCTTAGGCAAATGGTGTGATTTCTGAGTTTCCAGCCCAGCCAGCTGTCTGACAGACATCACACAAAATCCCTCCCCCCAAACAGTTCTAAGCCTGCAAGTCTGCAGAGACGGGAACAGGAAATAGAAAATCACCATGTCCTCACTCACTGTGCAGTAACACTGGAGCCCCGAGCCCAGATCTGCTCAGCGTGGCCCTCCTGTGACAGACCACTGTTTCCAGTCGGCCCTGTGCTGTGTGGCCACCGCCGAAATGCCACCAATTAGGGGATGTACCACTGATGCTGCAGCAGCTTTTTGGAGGAAATAATAGACTATGGTCATATGAAGCACACACATCAAAGGTAAGGCCCATCCTGGATTCTGAAGTGTGAAACCATGGCAGGGAGGAAGCTCAGTGCTGGCAACTCTTGCAGGAGAGGCAGGGAGTGTTAAATTATCTCCTGCATGGGGGCAGACACATTTCCTCGCAGATTTGGGTTTAATCCTGTAAGTCTCACGCTTTGTGTGAAGTACACCCCTGAACAAGGCCACCTGGAAAAATTGCCCCTTTGCATCTGCTGCCAACGATTAGTACCCTGGAGGGGTCCCATGCATTCCTAACTTTGGGGGGAGCTGGGGTGCCTTCCTTCATCCTTGTCTAGAAAGGACATCCAGGAGGGATTAGGACTGCTTTCAAGTTTCTGAAATCTCTGCAGGGGCAACCTCATCCCCCCATTCTGCTGTCAAATAAGCTGCTTCTCAGTAATCAAAGCGGGGCAGGGGAAGGGAGGGATGCAGGGTGAGAGAGGGGAACTGAGGCAGTTTACGAGGAGAAAGGCCTCTCCCAGAATCTCCCGAGGCTCAGAGGCACTGCCTTTTTTGGTACCTGACCTCAGAGACAAGGCTACTGATTTCTGGCTCAAGGAGCCTTAAAGGCAGTTGGTCTGGGAACTCATTTCTCACCTGGGTACCCTGGAAAGGACAGGGCAGAGAGGTGAGATACAAATGCACTCCCCGCTGGGAGCACAGACAGAAGCCCCAAGTGGACAGTGCGGAGGGGCCAGGATGGGGGAGGGACATTGCTCCTCTTCTTATGGTGTGTTGCTCTGGTGGAGAAGCATGGTTCCAAAGGCTCCTGCATATTAAATTCAATTTAAGAAAAAAGGGGGGGACTTCCCTGGTGGCGCAGTGGTAAAGAATCCGCCTGCCAATGCAAGGGACACAGGTTTGATCCCTAGTCTGGGAAGATCCCACATGCCCCGGAGCGACTAACCCCACGATGTGCCACAACTACTAAGCTTGCACTCTAGAGCCCGTGAGTCACAACTACTGAGCCCGCACGTGCTGCAACTACTGAAGCCCGTGCGCGTAGAACCCATGCTCTGCAACAAGAGAAGCCACTGCAATGAGAAGCCTGCACACCGCCAAAAGAGTAGCCCCTGCTTGCCGCAACTAAAGTCCATGCACAGCAATGAAGACCCAACACAGCCAATAAATAAAATAGATAAATACATTAATTAAAAAAAAAAGAAAAGAAAAAAGGGATCTCCTCAGCTATTGGTGAAAATCTCTGCAAGGCAATTCAGCGCTACCTACCCAAATCTTTTTTTTTTTTTTTTTTTTTATGGCGCACGGGCTTAGTTGCTCCGTGGCATGTGGAATCTTCCCAGAGCAGGGCTCGAACCCATGTCTCCTGCCTTGGCAGGCAGATTCTTTACCATTGCGCCACCTAGGAAGTCCTACCCAAATCTTAAATGCACACACCTCTGAGCAAAGCAATTCCACCTCTGGGAATTTATCTCACAGTCATACTTTAGTGTGTGAAAACGCAGGGAAAAGGACAGTTGTTGTCATAGTGTTTATAGCAGTTAAAAAAAAAAAAAAAAAGGTTGGCAATGTAAATAGCCCCCGCCGGGGCCCATTTTACATAACAAAATCACCAACCAGCAGAAAAATGAGAAAACATGGCACTAAACAGGGCAAAAACAGGACACCTGTTATTTGTTATTAGTATGAGGGCTAAAAAGAGAAAGCACAGCACTGCCTTGTTCGACCTCCGGGGAGAACGCGCACACTAGGCAACTCACAAATTCCATTGCTCTGCTCGAGTCCATGAACGACCCCGAAAGTTCCAGGAGTGCTGGTCTTGGGTTACAAATAAATTTTAGTGAGTAGGTGAATTCACCAGTACAGAATCTTGGACTCATGAGGGCTGACTGTATGTGTGTGTGTGCACACAGAACATTTCTAGAAAATATACTCAATTGGTTTCAGAAAAAGATGTAAGAAACTGTTCCCAGAAGTTATCTCTGGAGAGTGAGATAGAAGCAACAGATTTTTAAATTTTATTCTTTGAACCTCATTGACAAGTGAGGTTTCTAATTTTAAAACTCTGCAGCGGGGAGATGGGCCTTTCTACAGGTAAGCAAAGTGCAGCATGACAGACTCACACCAGGCTAAGGGAGCCTGCCCTGAAGGAGGACCCATGTGCAGAGAGGGGTCCTTTCCTTGTAGAGACCATGGGACCACCCTCCTGCCTGATGCCTCCCTCTCCTGGGGAGGAGGATGAGGGCTGAGATGAAAGCCAGCACTGGATTCAGGCTCAACTACAAAAATATGGAAGTCAGAACTTTATCCCAAGAAACAGATGGACTGCTTTTCACAAACCAGAAGCCAGGGGCAGGACGGGCCCACCAACTCAGCACTAAGAACCCTTGTTTTTTCCAGGGAGGTGGGTGGGGATCTAAAAGTCACAATGAAAGAAAACACAAGTTTGCAAAGAGAAAGTATGATGGAACTGGGATTAGCTGGGAAGGGAAAAAAAAAAAAAAAGGAATGGAAAAAGGAGGAAGGGAGGGAATCTGGCAATTTTGTTCACTGGGTAGTTTATACAGCTATTAATCTATGATTCATTCCCTCTCACACCCCCAGAAATGAAAATAGGTTTATCTTCCCAATTAAGAAAATACATAAGTACATCTAGATCTGGAAGGACACATACCAAACTCTGGGAATGGGACTATGGATTTGGGGGTAAACTGATTTTTTTTACACTACGTGCCTCTGTATCTTTTAGATTTTTTTTTAACAATAAAAATGTATCTCATACTTTTTGTATCATCACCATAGGGTCTTACATTTAAGGCATGGTACCCTAGCAAAATGCCACTGAGCATGCCTCTTGCCCTTCTGTTTTTCTTTCCCTCCCTCTCTCCTTCCTCAGGCTGGTCCATGCCCTGAGGCTAAAGACTCAGCACCCAGTCATCCCTGAGCAGCAACAACCAGGCAAAAGCAAAACTCCAAGTTTCCTTAAAAAGTTCAACATAGAATAACCACATATGAGCAGCAATTCCACTCCTAGATTGATACGCAAAAGAAGTGAAAATAGGACTTCCCTGGTGGCGCAGTGGTTAAGAATCCGCCTGCCAGCGCAGGGGACACAGGTTTGATCCCTGGTCTGGGAAGATTCCACCTGCTGCAGAATAACTACACCCATGAACCACAATTACTGAGCCTGCACTCTAGAGCCTGCATGCCACAACTATTGAGCCCACATGCCACAACTACTGAAGCCCATGTGCCACAACTACTGAAGCCCATGTGCCACGAGCTTGCGCTCTTCAAGAAGCCCGCGCACCACAATGAGTAGCCCCCGCTCGCCGCAAATAGACAGCCCGCCAGCAACAACAAAGAACCAACACAGCCAAAAAAAAAAAAAAAAAGCAATTGAAAATAGGAGTTCAAACAAAATTGGTATCCAAATATTCATAGTAGCACTGATCCTAGTAGCCAAAATATTTGCTACAACATGGATGAACCTTGAAAACACAAAGTGAAAGAAACCAGACACAAAAGGTCACATATTGTATGATTCCTTTTCATATAAAATATCCAGAATAGGCAACTCCATACAGGCACAGAACAGATTCATGGCTGCCAGGGGCTGGGAGGAACGGGGAGTTACTGCTTAATGGGTACATGGGCTCCTTTCGGGGTGATGAACATGTTCTGGAACTGGAGGGAGGTGATGGCTGCACAACAGTGTTAAATGTACTGCATGTCACGGAACTGTACACTTTACAGTGGTTAAAATGGTAGATTCTATGTTGTGATATGAATTCTACCTCAATTTAAAAAAAGAAAGCAAAATGCTAAACTGTGTGACCTTGGGCCTCTCTGAACCTACAGAATGGTCAGATAACAGCATGACTACAAAAGCTGGTTGTGAGGCTTCCAAGTGACGTGTGTGTAAAGTGCTTGGCAGAGGGCTGGGTGTGTAGAAAGGGATCAGTAAGCAATGAAGGGGCCCCTGCCAGGATGACAGTTATTATGTGGCACTGTCAAAGCCAACTCACCTGCAAGTGGCAGGGTGTCTGTGTTGTCAAATTGTCCTTTTGTTTTTTATTTTTTAAAATTTACTTATTTATTTTTATTTATTGGCTGTATTGGGTCTTCATTGCTACGCTGTGGGCTTTGTCTAGTCGTGGCGAGCAGGGGCTACTCTTCCTTGTGGTGCGCAGGCTTCTCATTGTGGTGGCTTCTATTGTTGCAGAGCAGAGGCTCTAGGCACGTGGGCTTCAGTAGTTGCAGCATGTGGGTTCATTAGTTGTGGCACATGGGCTTAGTTGCTCCGAGGCATGTGGGATCTTCCCGAACCAGGGATCCAACCTATGTCCCCTGCACTGGCAGACAGATTCTTAACCACTGTGCTACCAGGGGAGCCCCAAATTGTCCTTTTAATTAAACAACAACCAAAAGACAGTTAGGGAGGGGTGCTATATAAGATGAGAGACTAAAGAAGAGAGTGGCTCTAAGCTATTTATGGTATATTTACATCTAGATTATATTTACAGTAGGATTTTCTCCTGGGTTAAGGAAGGAAATGCAGTTGACTTGGTCACAGAGAGGCAAAGGGTGGCTTTGCCACTGGTCTGCCATGGAACGACCCACAAGCTCTTACTTTTCTGCCTCCCTTCACAGGCTTGAAGACATGGGTCCTTGACTGGCCACTGTTTCATGGGGGCAGAAGGGGTTGTGTGTAGGTGAGAGGGTTCCGTCTACGCAAAGACCTGGAAGCAGCTTATAAACCTAAGAACGGACAGCTGGAGGCAAGAACTGTCCCCTTTCTTACCTGAGAATTAATTATTTGCAACAAAATTAGCAGAACTCAAAACTTCCTGAGGCAAGGTGACCCCCTGTGGCTGACAGACAGCCTGGGGGAGGGGAGGGAGGAATGAATGGGAGTTCAGGCTGTCATGGAAACTTTTCTTTCCTGGGGCCTCTGAGCCTATGGCAGGTGTCCTGAAAAATCTGTTCCTGCCGCCCAAGGCTGGCTGCTGCCCTCAGACGTGTGGGTTGGGGCGTCTGCCTCTCTGTCTGAAAGGCCCCCTCCCTCTGCCACGGCAGCAGCGGCACAAAGGAGTCCCCAGTGTGGGCCTCCGGTCCCAGCTCCCCAGACAGACGCCGGGAGCCTCGGTGGCCCCATGGAAATCCAAGTCCCCTGCCCCCAGGGGCCTCGACGCAGCCCACAGATCACAGACGGTGGCAGGCCAGAGGCTCTTCTAGGGCCCCCGAAATGCGACGCCCGTCCTGCCCTCCGCTGGCGGGGCGGACGGGGCCGTCTCGCAGGCCCCCCAGCTCCTCCCAAGACAAAAGAGAGCCGCGTGCTGATGTGAGACTTTGAAGTAGCGAGCAGGCTGGACTCCGGGCAACACAGGCTCCCCTGTGTAACACGGGAAACCCAGCTTGCCCAAGGCAGAGAAAATCATAAATTGGGAGGCCGTAAACCCACAGCAGCCAAAGGGATTATAGATAACAGCAGGTGGCAGGTGCCAGAGCGGAGAACAAGGCAGAACTGGAACACGCTAACGCCGTGTGTCTGGACCTGGGTGATCGTGCGGGAGGGCCGCAGCAGCATGCCAGGGCAGACAGAGCCACGGGAGAAGATGGGCATGGTCTCCTCGAAGCCTCAACGGGAGTCAAAGACTGTGGAAGGGGTCCACAGAATAAAATGGGACAGGAACATACTGCAGCGGAGAAGGTAAAACCTGACTGAATCTCAAGGAGAAAAGACCAGATGTCAAGGAAATGGGACGGCAGCTGGCCGTTCTGGGGTGTCTGGCTCTTCTGCGTGAAGGGAAACTTGGAGAAGCACGGAAGCTCAGCTCTAAGGGAACCCCTGGCTCCATCCTTTCCTTTAGTTCACAAATATTACTTTCATTTTATTTTATTTTATTTTTTTGGCTGCACCACGTGGCATGTGGGATCCTAGTTCCCCAACCAGGGATCGAACCCTCGACCCCCCTGCACTGGAAGCACGATAGTCCACAGATATTTTTTGAGGCCTTACTACGTGCTCCTTTCCCTCCCTGAAACTCACTGCCTAGTGGGGGAGGTGGGTGTTAATCAAACGTCCATGACGCGGTGCGGCTGCCCCTCAGGGACGCCTTATGTACACACCACTCGGAAGGCAGCAGGGGCGGCTTTCTCGGGGATGTGAGTGCAGGGCCTGAGTGCCATTTAACCAGGACCAGATGGGCAGGGGGAGGGAAGAGGAAGCGCTCCGGACAGAGCGAACAGCATGTGCAAAGATCTGTGACAGGAGGGGCTTGGCTGGAACTCAGGGATGGAAGAGGAAAAAGGCCTGAAGTCAGAGAGGCAGGACCCTGACGGAGGGTCCTTCTAAGACTGCTGGTAAACCAGGGGGCAATTTTTAGTGGCAGCGTGGCATGGCAGACTGTTTTAAGCAGATGACCAGACCAGGTGCATATTCATTTCCTACCAAGGCAGACAGACAGATGGTCAGAATCATGCTGTATTTTTAGTGAGGCCTCATTGGAAGATACAAACTCCAAGAGGGCTGTGCCCGGGCCTGATGACTACATAATGGGTCCTGCTTGGGCCCCACACAAACTGTCACATTTCTAAACACCTCCAATAACAGTGGTTGCTAGAGCTCCACCCAGCAATTTCAGAGGTCCTATGCCTGAAAGCAGGCGACATGGGGTTAAGACGCAGGTTCTGGCAGCATGCAGTTTTGGGCTCAAATCCTGTCCGCTACAGATGAGCTAGGTGACCCAAGGCAAGTTTCTTAACCTCTCTGTGCCTTGGTGAAATGGGTACTAAAAGCACCTGTCTTCTAGGGTCATCACGTGGATCCGTTAAGATCAAGCTGCTATGACCCTTATCCCTTGGCCTGGTATATTACAGATGCTAAAGAAAATGTTGCTTATTACTATGGTTCGCATTCAGCTAAGGAGGAACACGGAAGACATGCAAAGATCACGGAAACGCAGAACGATTCAGGAGCACCTGGGCTCAGTGAGTAGGAGACGGCACGGAGAAGGAAGCGGGTTCCACGTACTTGCGAGCAGGAGGCAGGAGACCACCACGGCGTAGAGCTGCTTGGAGGTGGTGATGTTATAGCGATCAAGGAAGTGGTCCAGCAGGTAGACGGCCAGGTGCCGGGCGGCGGGGCAGAGCCGGCAGTGGCTGCTCAGCAGGGTCAAGATGTCGACAAAGAACCGGCGGCTCTTCAGGAGCGGGGAGTGGGCTCGGAAGGCGGGTAGCTTCAGCTCCTGGAACAGGCAGGGCAGAATGGGGGTCAGGGCTGCCTCCCGAGAGCCTCAGGAGCCCACCTGCTGGCTGGTGAGGGGGCATCAACTCCCTCCACACGCTCTTTGTTTTCCTTCAAGTCCCAGGATAGCAGCCCCTCTACTCTAGAAACTCCTGGACTGTCTCCCACCCGCCCTCACTGAGCACAGGCTCATAAAGTATCAAGAACATGAGGACAGAGGCAGGTGAAGGAGTGGGTCATTTCCAGCAAAAGGTCGACTATCTGCGATGCCTGAGGCCATAAAACGTGTAGGAGGCCTTGAGTAGGAGACCCATGTCCAAATTCTGGCTCTTCTACTCAACCAGGCTGTACGACCTTGGTCAACCTGCCTTCATCTTTGTTTTCTCCTCAACAGCTGAGGATTAAATGAAAAATAGATGCGAAGCACCTAGCGCACAGCAACCTCTCAGGGCCCTTGGCTTAATTCCCTCTGTGAGTGGAACTGTGAGAGACACTGTTTTGAAAAAATTTAATGTTACAAAAGTTGTTAAAATTAGAGTAGAAAGAACTCCCCAGTAGCCTTCACCCAGATTCATCAGTTGACATTTTTACCTTTTCTCTCTGCACACACACACACTTTTTTCTAAAAGTAAGTTCCAGACATCATACATCCAGACATCATACATCCACCCACTTTTCCTTTGTTAATATATACAATGCTGTGTCATCTGAATTTATTAGTCTAACACAAGAAAAACCAACAAGACAAATGTCATCCAACCAAGATTTTTATGACGGAAAAATTTTTCTTGTATGTCTACCAAATTTACAATTTAACCAAAGTAGACCAGACACAATTTATTTAGGAAGTGTCTTAGCAACATTTTGTCAAATAGGAAACTAAAGAGAAGCAAAATTGAGGAAAAACAGGAAAAGAAAAGCTGCCAGAAAAGGAACTGTGAAAGCCCACTAAGGGTAGGTTCACCGGGGGAGGAGATTAAAACAAACTGGTGCCTGTCCTCAGTGTTATAATGCCCTCTCTTAACCCTGGGGCTTTACTGAAGTAGCAACAGCTCTGAGACAAGAAGATAGCTGTTCATTCACTCATTCAAAAGATACCAATTCATTCATTTCACTCAGTATCAAGTACCTCCTGTACATCAGACATTATTCTAGGCACAGGAGGTACAATCTGGAATGAGACAGACACAGGCCTAAACGTAAGATTAAAACTATAAAACCTTAGGGAAAAAAACAGGAGCAAATGTTTTTGACTTTGGATTAGGCAATGGTTTCCTTTGATATGACATCCAAATCAGAAGGAACAAAAGAAGAAGAAAATACATATATTAGACTTCAAAATTTAAAACTTTCAAAAGATACCATCAAGAAAGTAAAAAGACAACCCACAGGATGGGAGAAAATGTTTGGAAATCATAGATCAATAAGAGACTGATTCAGAACATATAAGGAACTACTTACAACTCAGCAATAAAAAGACAAACAACCCAATTTAAAAATGGGCAAAAGACTGAATAGATTATTTCTTCAAAGAAGATATAGAAATTGCCAATAAGCCCCTGAAAAGATGCTCAACATTACTAATCATTAGGAAAAAGCAAATCAAAACCACAATCGGATACCAATTCACATCCACTAGAATGGCTATTATAAAGAAAAAAACAGCAACAAAGAAAAAACAGAAGTGTTGGTGAGAATATGGACAAACTGGGACTCTCATACACTGCTGGTGGGAAAGTAAAATGGTGCAGCCACTGTGGAAAATGACTTGGCAGTTTCTCAAAATGTGAAACAGAGTTACCACATGACCCAGCAATTCCAACCCCTGGTGCACACCCAAGAGAATGGAAACACATGACCACACAAACACTTGCACTGGAATGTTTATAGAGGCGTTATTCATTACAGCCTCAAAACGGAAACAACCCAAATGTCCATCAACTGATGAATGTAGGGATAAAATATGGCTTATCCATACCATGGAACAGTATTAGACCACAAAAAGGGATGAGATACTAATGTGTGTTACAACGTAGATGAACCTTGAAAGTTTTATGTTAAGTGAAAAAAAATTCAGTCATAAAAGGCCAGGTATCATACGATTCCCTTTATATGAAATGTCCAGTATAGGAAAATCTGTTAGGGAATCGCTGACCAAAACTGCCTGCTTTGGCCAGTGAGGATAATAACCTCTTGCATACGTTGTCTCACAACAGGAGGTCCTGATAAGGGATGCGGTGCTGCCCCTGAAAACTAACCAGGAGAATACGGGAGGGGCCAGAAGGAGGGAGGAGACGCCGGCCCATAATGTGTGCTGCCAATCTCAACCTCCCAGAAACCCTCACGCTGGAATCCATCTTGGCTGAGAGATGCGCACGCCACCAGGAAGGACCCTGATTCAGACCAAATATGGGCACAAGCAAGACGACTGGCCAGAGACAACCCGGAAAGCTAATTCCGTCACCATAAAACCCGAGACTGCAAGCCACCCAGCAGAGCAGTTCTCCTGGGCTCCCTTATCCCGCTGTTCTCTGCCCTTTGCTTTGTAAGGACATGTGTCTCCTCGGACAATTCATTTCCGAGTATTAGACAAGAGCCCGTGCTGGGGTCCTGGAATGGGTCCCCCTTTCAGTAACAAATCCATACAAACAGAAAGTGTATCAGTGATAGCTAGGAGCTGGGGGTGGGTGGGGTGGTTAACGGCAGGGGGGACCTGCTAATGGATATGGGGTTTCTTTTAGGGATGATGAAAATGTTGTGAAATTAGCAGTGTGGATGGTTGCACAACTCTGTGAATACACTAAAAGCAACTGAATGCATACTTCAAAAGGGTGAATTTTATGGTATGTGAATTATATCTCAATAAACCTATTATAAAAAAATAAGATGGACACATCACCCACTCTCAGAGTTTATGGTCCAGTGAGAAAGAGATGGCCATCAAAGAACAGGCAACTGCAGAATTCCAAACCATGGGACTTCCCTGGCAGCACAGTGGTTAAGAATCTGCCTGCCAATGCAGGGGATAAAGCTTTGATCCCTGCTCCGGGAAGCTCCCACATGCTTCAGAGCAACTAAGCCTGTGTGCCACAACTACTGAGCCCATGCACCACAACTACTGAAGCCCGAGCACCTAGAGCCCATGCTCTGCAACAAAAGAAGCCACCGCAATGAGAAGCCCACACACTGCAACGAAGAGTAGCTCCCACTCTCTGCAACTAGAGGAAGCCTGCATGCAGCAATGAAGCCCCTGTGCCTAGAGCCTGTGCTCCATGACAAGAGAAGCCACCCCAGCGAGAAGCTCATGCATCACAAAGAAGAGTAGACCCCTGCTCACCGCAACTAGAGAAAGCCCATGCACAGCAACGAAGACCCAATGCAGCCAATAAATAAACAAACAAACAAACCTTAAAAAAAAAAAAATTCCAAACCATGATCAACACTACAGTGGAAAGCTGTGGTCACTGGGAAAGCTCATCTTCCCTGACAGAGGAGAGGTCTGCCCTCTGAAAGCGAAGCCTGGTGGAGATTTCATGCTGGGGTCTCTTCTCTTCTGGCTTATTCCCCCAGAGCCTTGAGGCCACAACACAGCTCTCTTAGTAACCCTAAAGCTGTGCTCAAGGAAAGTGCCCAAAGCCTGAATCAATTATTTCCTGTCCCTAACATTACACATGAAGAAACTGAAAGTCCTATAACCTCAGGGCTTAACTAACTAGCAATATTAGATCTGAGACTAGAAGAATTCTAACGAACCCTTTTTCTCAACCTATTTTTTAAATTACAGAGAAAATCTGTTTTTTAATAAACAATTTTTAAATTGAAGTATAGTTGATTCACAATATCTTGTTAGTTTCAGATGTACAGCAAAGTGATTCAGTTAACATATACATATTTTTTCAGATTCCCACTATGTTATTACAAGATATTGAATATAGTTCCCTGTGCTACACAGTAAATCCTTATTGTTTATATATTTATATACAGTAGTACCTATTAATCCCATACTCCTAATTTATCCACCCTCCCTTTCCCCTTTGGTAACCATAAGTTTGTTTTCTGACTGTGTTTCTGTTTTATAAATAAATTGATTTGCATCATTTTTTAGATTCCACATATAAGCAATATCACATATTTGTCTGTCTTTCTCTAACCTAACTTACTTGACTTAGCATGATAATCTCTAGATCCATCCATCCATGTTGCTGCAAATGGCATTATTTCATTCTTTTCATGGCTGAGTAATACTCCATTGTATATATGCACCACATCTTCTTTATCCACTCATCTGTGGATGGACACTTAGGCTGCTTCCATGTCTTGGCTATTGTACATAGTGCTGCTGTGAACATTGGGGTGCATGTATCTTTGAGTTAGAGCTTTTGTCTTTTCTAGCTATATGCCCAGGAGTGGGATGGCAGGGTCATATGGCAACTCTATTTTTAATTTTTTGAGGGATCTCCATACTGTATTCCATAGTGGCTGCACCAATTTACATTCCCACCAACAGTGCAGGAGGGCTCCCTTTTCTCCAGATCCTCTCCAGCATTTATTATTTGTAGACATTTGAATCATGGAGAAAATCTAAACTTCTTTACGGAAAAGATGCGACTTCTTTGTGTTTCATAACCTGCATGGTTTGACAGGTTCACACGGCCACCGTGGAAAGCCTCGAGGGGGGCGTCCGCGCCTGCTCTTGCTTGTGCTTGTTCTGCCACCACCCTGGCGTGACGCGGACATGGTTGGGCAGGTGCCCGACACTGAATTGTGAAGGCGTGAAAGAAGGGAGGGGGAGAAGAAGGGAGGGACTGCAGTGGTGAGCACTGACCACCCGGGGCCCAGGGGAGGGTGTGGCCATCTGTACGGGGTAGCAGGTCAGTGGGGACTTCAAGGAGACGAGACCGGTGTAGCCAAACTCGGGAAGGATGTCTAGGAATTAACCTGTTGAAGAAACCGGAAGGAAAGGAAGCCCAGCAGGAAAAACAGCACCGGCAAGGCCACACTGGTGTCCCGTCTGTGGGACCTGGAGCCCTCGGAGCAGCCGGAGAGGGAGTGCATGCTTGAGCACAGCAGGCGGCAAGGCTGGGCAGGGTCCCAGCCTGTATGTCCTGCTGAGATATCCGGCCTGCCCTGAGGGCAATGGGGAGCCATGGAAGGGTTTAGAGCAGGGCACCGACACGAGCAGAACATCTACGTGGGAAGATCTCTCAGCCGGGCTTGTGGGCTACAGCCAGACAGCTGTAGCAGCAGCCACTGTGCGGCCGCAGCCCCCTTAACAACAGGCCCCCCTCCCCACCCTCCAACAGCCCCCACAAGCTTGCAGCCTACTTGGGTAATTCCTCTAAGCAGGGGGCTCCAAGGCTCTGGACAAGAAGTAACAGATCCTTGGTGTTCCGCAGGCAGCAGCTGCCGGAAATTAGCCAAGTGACCTTTGGCCTGGGCCACACTGCCCTCATCAAAGCGGTTCAAAGGCCCCAAACACAAGCAGTCAGATATGCAATGTCCTGACCTCCCTCGCAGCTCAGCTCAGCTCAGCCCGACCAAGCTTCACTCCCTCCCTCTGGACTCTCCCTCGTGTGGAGGGAAGCTCAAAGCAACACGCTGCAGGTCTTCCCTCTGAACTCTCCCCTGAGAAAACGGCCCACTGGATTGAGCAGATTCTCACAGGAAGCCATCGCTGCGTAAAAGAAAAAGCTGGGGACCTTTGGAACAGGCAACAACAGCTCAAGAAGGAGTCAGCAGGCAGGGCTTCCTGGAAAAGTCTGCCCTCCAGGGTGGCAGGCGTCTGAAAGCTGGGACAACGGCTGCCTGCGGTGCTCCCCAGCCCCCATCTCTGCTTGTTTAAACCTCAGACACGGGTTTAAACGTCACTTCCTGAGAGAGGCTTTCTCTGACCCTTCATCATTCTAAATCAGGTTCCCCTTGTCCTCTCCCTTAGCACGCGCTTCTTCGTGGCCAGGTATCTACTTATCTATGTGTCTCTTCCTGCTAAACTCTAGCTTCAGAGAGCAGCAGCCACGTCCACCTTGCTGATACCATCTGCCCAGTGCCCAGAGCCTGGCACAGGGGTGGGTGCTCAAAAAAATATCCTTATCAGTAAAAAGGAATGAATAGCCACCAAAAGTCATGGAGGAAACTTACACGCATATTAGTAAGTGAGAGAAGCCAAGCTGAAAAGGCCACAGACTATATGACTCCAACTATGTGACATTCTGGAAAAGTAGAAACTATGGAGAGAGTGAAAAAAGATCAGTGGTTGCCAGGGGTTGGGTGGGAGACAGATGAACAGGGGGAGCACAGAGGATTTTTAGGGCAGTGAAACTACTCTGTATGATACTATAATGATGGATACCTGTCCAAACTCACAGAATGCACAACACCAACAGTAAACCCCAATGTCAACTGTGGACTCTGGGTGACAATAATGTGTCCATGTTGGTTCACTGGTTGTAACAAATGAACCCCTCTGGTGGGGGTTACTGATGGTGGAGGAGGCTGTGCATGTGGGGAGGGGCGACGCCAGGGTACATGGGGAAGCTCTGTACCTTCCGTTCAATACTGCTGTGAACCTCAAACTGCCCTAAAACATAAAGTCAACTACAAAAAATAGGGATGAACACAAAGACATCCCTCCCTGTTCCAAATACACCCCTCCCTGCCACCTATGGGGGAGCAGGTCAGGCAGCTCTGGGGTGGAATCTCACCTCCACTACTTACTAACTTGAGGCATGTGAATTCTGAACCCCAGTGTCCTCATCTGAACAACGGGGGTCACGGTGCCATAATGTAAAGCATCTGGCACTTAACGGCGTTAGTGGCCTTTCCCTCAAACTGGGCGATCGAACCCCAGATAAGTTGAGCTTATCTGCCTCTGCTGGGCTCTCAAAGGAACCTGCTTTGTATGGTGGAATGAGGGTTTATAGCTGGGTCTGGGGGAGCTGTGCAGAAAAGGAAGTCTGCCCACCCCACGAGCTCTACAGAGCCCCGCAGTTGAATTAGGAGCTCTGAGCCTTCACTTCCCCGCTGCACCTCCGAGCAGGGTGATTCTTTGGCAAATGCACAACAATGCGGGAAGCCAGCGTGCCTACCCTGTTTAGTTGAGAGTCCAGCTGATTACTCCCTTAACCCAATTAGCGGGGAAAGGCATTCATTACAAGGGCTTTGCTCTAAGGATCGCATTCCTCCCCAAGCACTCTTGACCTAAGTCAGCTTGAAGGCTACAGCAGCCGGGTGCATGAAGCCAGCCCCTCCGCTGAGCACTGAGTGGCCTGGATTCCAGAAACAAAAGAGCAGCCTGCGAGGCGCGGCTCAGGAAGCTCTCCTGGATTAGGCAGGCACTTGGCAGGCATGCAGCCGCCGGCGAGGGCGGAAAGGGGGCGAGAACCAGCCAGACAGGGTGACCCTGCTCACAGTGGGGCCAGGGGCAGCATCAGTGTGGCCGGCACAGGCACAGAGGCTGCGGGGAGGGCACCGATGAGGAGGGGGTGGAGGGCCGGGCAGAGGCGTCCTGAAACTCCCTCCCCAGCTCTGGGCGTTTATCACCTGAGCCAGATGGGAGAGCACCTGTGCCTCAGGTACACCTACAGGTGGGTGCACAAGGACAGATGGCCGAGATGGGGTTGGAGGGGGTGGGAATCCACCTAAAAAAAAAAACGCTGCTTTTGCTATCTCAAGAGTTTACTGTATTTTAAAAAATGATAACAACGGACTAGGAAAAAACTACTAGATATACAGCAAAAGGTTAAAGAGTGGTTATCTCAGAGGGCTGGGATCCCATGTGATTTTTACTTTCAAGCTTTTCAACACTACCCAGCTTTTTTTTTTAAACATTCAATGTAAAAAACATTCACTTTATTATTTCAATGACTGTATTTCCAGTCTGAAAAAAATGGAGAGAGAGGCACTAGTTACCCACTGTATTAAGGCCCAGCTCAAACCGTATCCCAGAAGATTCCCTGGCAAGCCTGCATCATCGCTTTGACAAAATCAGCCCTTTAATATCAGCATCCCCCCTGCCGGTGCCGTGCCAAATATCCTGCTTCATCCTCACAAGATGCAGAGAACCCACCAAGGCACTACCCAGAAGCAGTGTTTGTTTTTTCTTTTCACTAATTATGTGTTCACTGATAAATTTTCTAAAGAAAAAAAGAATAACAAATATCACTTATAATCCCTGGTGCAGAGAAAAGCACTATTACATTTCACATGGATTCTTCTGATGTTTCTCTGCACAAACTTTCACAAAACGGGATCCTCATCTACAAGCATGTCCCCTCCCCCTTCAGACAGCATCAGAATCTCTGGTTTCAATGGCAGCCTGGAGTTTCACTGTAAGGTTGTGCTGTGACTTAACTAGACCTTGATTTTGGACATTTGGGCTGTAGCTCTCTTCCTTCTGGTCTCCTCTGAGACTGCAACGCCCCCACAATCAGCACTTACTGCTGACTCAAGTGTTCATCTGTCCTCCACCCTCACCACCACCCACAATGTGATCTCCGGGAGGGATGGAGCCACTTCTCTCCAGGTCTTAGCTGTACCCCTGGTACCTGGCACACAGGGCAAATGACTACCTGTTGAATCAGTGAACAAACCTATGAATGGAGTGTTCTGTGATGAACACAGGTGCGACCCAAGCAAACACCACCTGGGGGATCTTTCCTCCACCTGGGGCCTTCTCTGCCCTCCTCCCCCAGGTCTCCCTTACCTGGTCCTGCACCCTTCTGTGGGGTAACGGCCCCCAAATGGGAAACCCCAAGAAGACCAGAGGTGCCATTCTGGGGAGACGAAGGTGGTGGATGTCAGGACAGACTTGAGTCCTTTAGAAACACTCTCTTTGCTGCCCAAGAGCTCTGCCTGAGGTTTCCAAAGCAAAAAGAGAATTACCTGAGAGGGGCAGGGCTCCAAGAGAGGCCAGGGACAAGTGAAGCGTGACCGACGTGAAGCCCCAAACTGAGCTACACAGAGGCAGCAGGGCTACCTGGAGAGGCTTCAGAGGATTCCAGGTTTCCCCCTCCCCCACCCCCAGCACAGAGGTGCTGACCTCGGCAGAGGTAGCAAACCCTTTGCACCTGTGATGGGCTCAGATGTGCCTGGGAGCACGGGCAAGGCCAGCCCCAAGTGCAGTTCGACAGACCCCAAGCCCACGGCCAGCCCTGCTGGGCAGGGACCCCAGCTTGTCACCGCTGCAGGACAGACGGGGGAGAAAATCCAGCGTGTGCCCCTCGCACACAGCCTCTGCCATCATTTTGAGGCTAACCTCGTAGGGCTTTGAAGGTCACGTGCACTGTCAAAGTTCAGCCAGTCACCCCTGGTTTCTCATATTAGGGGCAGAAGGGAAGTCTTCACTTGACCCCTGGGTGTCCCGCACTGTGTTACTTTCTAACTGCCTCACTATTAACTCACTCTTCCTTCCAATCTCAGCTTAAAAGTCACTTCTGAGAAGAGTGTTCCCTGGTCATGCTCCTGTCAGACAGTCCCGGAGCATCCAGGACTTCCCATCCATCCCTCCATCCGTCCAAGCACTAGCCTTCCTCATCCCTGACTGTAGGCATCACGACAACCGGACTGTCTTGTTCAGCTCAGTGACCCCAGAGCCTGACACAAAAGAGAAACTCAATACCCAAATCTCCAACTTTTGGCGAAAGGCAAATACTTGAAATAAAAGGTAAGAAAAAAATGAGGTGCTCCTGATCTTAGGCTGAATAAAACTATTCATCTAGTCGAGGAATTCCAACTACTCACAAAGCCTGGCAGTGCAGGAGCAGAGCTGGGATGGGGGTGGGGGTGGGGCGGATGCTGAATTCCAGGGGAAAGGGAAAGCTGTCCTTGCCTCGGGCTGGCATGTGCCTCATTCTACCCCGTAGCAACACAGGATAACCCAGGAGGAAGCTGGTCAGTGTTTACAGAGGACTGGGAGCTTTAAGAATCATAAATTATGCCCCCCATACTTGGTCATTCCAAAGGTGATGCTTCCCGATATGCGTTCCCTGACACATCAGCCCCTGAGAAAAGGGTTCTCTGGGCTGTTAGTTTGGGAAACACTGCATACATATTAGCCCATTAGAGGCCCTGAAACATCTGTTCAGGAAAAAACTTACATAGTTTTGAGAAACTCTAGGTTAAATTTATTTATCCATAGGCCACTACCAGCCCTCATGCTTTTGTGAGGGGCAGACTAACAATGTCCCAGAGAGCTTGTTCTGTGAAATGGTGCCATAGGGTGCTGGCAGCTGGGCCCTGGTGCGCTGGGGAAGATGAAACCCCAGCATGTCCGCAAGGCAAGATTGGTGAAAATCCTTGGCTCAGTGCCTAATGACTGGATGATTCTGAACCGAGAGATTAACTGAAAAGTTTGCTGATATTAAAAACCAAAGCTTCCACCTGCAGGATGGCCCTCGGCAAGAATTTCCACACGACCATGGTATTAGGAGCCTAGCAGGGGCACAAGAGGCCACAGACACCAGCCACAGAAGCCCCAGGCAGCCGAGGGTAGGTTCAGAGGACCCCTTGAGGGGTCCAGGCACCGGGCCCAAGATTAAATCTCTGCCTTGAGGAACCTCCCTGGTGGCGCAGTGGTTAAGAATCAGCCTGCCAGTGCAGGGAACACGGGTTCGAGCCCTGGGCCGGGAAGATCCCATATGCTGCGGAGCAACTAAGCCCCTGCACCACAACTGCTCAGCCTGTGCTCTAGAGCCCGCAAGCCACAACTACTGAAGCCCGAGTGCCTAGAGCCCGTGCTCCGCAACAAGAAAAGCCACCGCAATGAGAAGCCTGCACACTGCAATGAAGAGTAGGCCCTGCTCGCTGCAACTAGAGAAAGCCTGTACGCAGCAACGAAGACCCAACGCAGCCAACAAAGTAATTAGTTAATTAATTAAAAAAAAGTCTCTGCCTTTAGGGGTCCAGAGACTGGGCCCAAGATTAAATCTCCTGCCCCATCCCAACTCATATATATATATATATATATATATATTTATAACTTTGGCAGCTCCCAATTCTCTGTAAACACAGACCTGGCTCCTCCTTGGTAATCTCTGTTGCTACGGGGGTAGACTGAGGCACACACCACCCCGAGGCAAGGACAGCTTTCCCTTTCCCCTGGAATTCAGCTCTCTGAGTTTTGTACCTCCCCTCTGGTCTTCGTGAGTATTTGGAATTGCTCGTTATGTTAGTTTTAAACGAGCTTCCATTATATATATGTGTGTGTTATAGATAAAATTTGAAAGCTTACATGTCATTTGCCAGACACTGGGTCCCATGCATTTAGTCCTCTTGTCCTCCCACAGGCCCATGAGACGGGGACCACTACCATCCAGGTGTCCAGACATGGACGGCTCAGAGAGGCTAAGTAACCCGCTGAAGGGCACCCAGGTCACAAAGGATGGATCTGAGCCTGGGTTTTCTCACTCCCTGATCTTAACACTACATTTTGGGGCTCCATGGGATAGTTTAGGTTTGTCTTCCTTCCAAAATAATGCTATACGTAACTGATTATAAAATATCTCACCACTACAGAAATTTTAGAAAATACGATGAGTACAAAGAAAATTAAAATCAACAGCAAACCCCCCACCAGGAGATAACTGTCTGTACGACTGCCAATATATGCCCTTCCGACACTGTTTCTCTGCATGCAGACGCCCCCGACAATTTAACCCAATTTAGGCTCTCCATCCCAACAGCCACCTCCTAGACATGGGCCCAAGCAGAAGTACTGTCACTGACACGAGCACCCAGGAGACTGAGGCACAGAAGTTTAATGGCCAAGGCCGCACTGGCTTGGACATCGGAAGAGCTGGCCGGGCAGGCCTGGGGTGTGACACGGCTCTGAGTGTGACAACAGCTTCATAACCCGCTAGAGGTGCAGGGCATGGCTGAGCACTCTCCCACACCAGCCACTGAAAGAAAACCACTCTGGGTCTCCCGCCCGTGCTTCCCACCATGCCCACCCTCCCTGCTGCCAACTGCTGCCTCCTGAGGGAGGCTGGGCCTCCAGGCGCTAGGCCAGCTGCCTGGGAAACGGCTCCAGGGGTTGAGTCCGCCTGAGAACAAAGAACAGCAAGACGTGAAGAAACACCATGGGTAACCAAGGTGACCAACAGGAAGTGGGGACTTGCAAACTGAAAGGGAAAAAGAAAGGGGAGGGGGTGGGTTGGTTCTTCAGAGGCCTCAGGAGGACACACCACAGACCCGAGAGGCCCTGCAAAGCTGGAGGATCACTCCCCTCCCTTCCCCTCTCACCCGATTGCTTCATAAAGCCTGAGGAGGCATTTTCCGTAAAGAATCAACTTCTCTGCGGGAACATTATTTCAACATTCTCGAGAGGGTGGCTTGCAGAAAATGAAGCCAACAATGCTGGTGACATCCTCTCCCGCTGATGTCTGGCCTGCAGCCTCCTTCCAGCAGAGAGAGAGGTCACCCCCAGCCACCCCATCTCTCACAGGCCCCCTGAACTCTGCAAACAGCAGGAGGGCCAGCTCCAAACATATCTTCTCATTCCCAGCAGACAGAGCCACTGCCCTCTGGGCACATAGGCATGCCTGCCTGCCCCTGGGCCCTGGGGTGGCCCCCCTCCCACCACCACTGAGCTCTGCCAACACCCCCCACAGAAAACACCCACAACCTTTCCCTAAAATGCCCCCCTCCCTCCGAGCTCCCTTCAGCAGCTTCCTGACATGACCATACCCCACACCTTCTCGACTGGGGGTGCCCCTCATTCTCCCACGCCCTCCATCACCTAAGAGCAGAGGTCAGGATATGCCCCCTTCCACACTGGTTCTTTGCAACAGGTCCAACCCTTGAATCTCTCCTCCTTTCCCACTGGGTCACCATTCTTAGGCAGTGGCCTCAAAAGCTCTTCACTCCCCACTTCCAGCTCCCCTCCCCAATTTCCAGATTCCTTCTGATTGATTCTCCTGGGCACCCGGACCCTACTGTGCAGCCTGAAACGCATCATTTAGGGTAACCACCACCAGTAACCCCCACTCGCTCCAGCTGGGACGCTGGTCTCCAGTGACCTGGGTTTCTGCGACTGTGGTCAGTCGATCACAGGCACTGGGATCTCCAGGGGATCTACTGAAACGTGGAGGCTGCCCCCCCCGATACTGAGTTGGATAGCATCTCCGCCAGATTCATGTCCACCCAGAACCTCAGAACATGACCTCATTTGGAAACAGAGTCTTTACAGATGCAACCAAGTTAAAACGAAGTCATACTGGATTAGGGTGGGCCCTAATCCAATGACTGGTGTCCTTATAGGAAGAGAAAACAGAGACACACAGACATACAGAGGGAAGACTAGGCAAAGACAAGCACAGGAAGAGGGCCAGGTGACGATGGAGGCAGAGAACGGAGGGACGCAGCTACACGCCAAGGAATGCCAAGGAGGGCCGTTGTGCAACCACCAGATGTTGGAAGAAGCAAGGAGGCATCCTTCCTGTGAGCCTTTGGCACCACCCTGCAGACACCTTGATTTCTAACTTCTGGCCTCCAGAACTGTGAGAGAATAAATTTCTGTTGTTTTACGTCACCCAGTTTGAGGCAGCCCTAGGAATCTACTACACTGCCCATTTCCTGACTTACTGAATCAGATGTCCTGGGACGGAGTCAGGCACCTATCTGCGCTTTACAAGCACTTCACGTGAGCCTGACACTCAACTACAAGCTCCACGAAGGTAGAGAATTTTGTTTCGTTCATCACTTTTATCCCCAGTGACTAGCAGTGTGTGGCATGTGGTCGGCTGCTAAAAAACATGTGTTGAATGTGAGAATGAGTGTGGGCCAGTGTGCAAGAACTACCAGTGCCTTGGTCTGGACATTAAAGCAACTTTAATAACCAAATGAGATTACGTGCATCAAACATTCAACAATGTCTGGCACACTGTGCCCAGTAAACTACTCCCTTAATTTAGAGGGCAGTGGGAGTCTTGAAAGATTACACAGAAACTAGCAACTGCTGGAAGGCGCTTTCTAAGAACACTGTTCACCGTGAAAAAGGCCAGAACCTAAGCAACAGAAAATCTCATTGTTTCAACAAGTAAGAAATGTGAAATCTTTCACTGTTTGTTAACTGGTCCTTTTGACCCTATTTCCTAAAACTCTCACGTCTCCCCACTTCCTGCTCTGGTGCAGAGGCCATCTCTTTGCATCACTGCCAATACCCAGTCTCCAAGGCCAACGCCATTTTCCAGTGATCCAGCCCTCGCTCCTCACAGCTCTCCATGCATCTCAGGATAACTGTGAACATGTACAGAGACCTGCATCCCAGAGCCAATGCTCCCGGTCCATCTCCCCCTCCTCCCCATCTCACCACACCGCCCCTGGCAGGTCACTGATGTTTGACTATCACACTCGGCTCTGGGCCCTGGCAGATTAACCTCCTCCACATCTCACCTTCTCTTGGAAGCTTCTCACATGTCCCTAGACTTGGGTAGAGTGGTTAAGAGTGCACTTTGGAACCAGGTCACCTGGGTTCAAATTTTGCCTCTGTCATCTACCTACTGAATGATCTTGGGTAAATGATTTAACTCTCTAAACTTTAGCCAGTCTCATCTGCAAAGTGGGGATAAAATGAGAATAACCTTAGTACTTACTACAGGGGGTTGCCCGAGGATTTAGATAACAGCAGGGAACATGGTGGAGCACACAACAGGCACCCATTAATGGGGAACAGCATTGCTACATTTCACTAGCTATTACGAGCATTACAAACAGATTGGCCAGAAGTGGTATGAGATGATTATCCTCAGCTGTGGTAAGAACAACCCCTCCTCCCCAGCGGGGCTTGGGGCTGTGGTAGAGCCTCTCAGGGTCTGCAGGTGATACACAGGTTCAGTAAATGATTGATTAATAAAGAAGCTGTCTGCCAACAAGCCACAGGGACGGTCCAAGGAAATGAGACAGAACTCTGCCTTCCCAGACTCATGGCCCAGCCACCCGTGGCCACCAGCTTCCTCCCTCCTGATCCAGATGCTGAATCCCCTTCACCCAAAACAGGCTTCCAGGGAGGATCCTTACATCTGGGAAGGTGTCACTAGTGGTCTGACAAAAACTCCCCCCAGAAACCACTTTATGGCCCATCTTAAAAGTAACCATGCAGGGACTTCCCTGGTGGCGCAGTGGTTAAGAATCTGCCTGCCAATGCAGGGGACACGGGTTTGAGCCTCGGTCCTGGAAGTTCCCACATGCCGTGGAGCAACTAAGCCCGTGCACCACAACTACTGAGCCCATGTGCCACAACTACTGAAGCCCGAGAGCCTAGAGCCTGTGCTCCGCAACAAGAGAAGCCACCGCAATGAGAAGCCCGTGTGCCACAACAGAGTAGCCCCCGCTTGCCGCAACTAGAGAAAGCCCACGTGCAGCAATGAAGACCCAAAGCAGCCAAATAATAATAAAATAAATAAATCTTAAAAAAAAAAAAGTAACCATGCAAAATAAACCCTGAAATACTAAGGGAGAATAGGGTATTATGTCTGCATCTTGGTTGAAGAGATTAAAAAAAAAACCCTGAAGACAGTAAAAGGGGATGATAAGGCAAATGTGTTGAAGTGTTTATAATTGTGTACTGTGCTGGCAACTCTGCTGGGTTTGTTATTATTTCAAAACAGAAAGTTAACACAAAAGAAGAGAGCAACGGGAGACTTCCACTCCGGGCCGCTCTGTATCCCTCGCCCCCACCTTCTCACCTCCCTGCGTGGGTGCCCAGGGTGTCGCTCCGCAGAGGGGAAGTTCCTGTTACAGATCACTGCCTTCAAGGCTGCGGCCACTCCTCTGCGTGTCAAAAGTCAGACTCCGGACAGCAGATCGCGAGGTTTTAAGGTCCCACCTCTCCCACTTAATGGGGGACGTTGGCCAAGTCCTAAGCCCCCAGAGGCTGTTTCTCTCCCAGCAGATGGAGTCACTGGGCAGCCGTGCTACCTACCCCACCAGACAGTGAAGTCCAGGAAGGCCATGTGTGGGCTGTAAGGCACAGACCCCAGACCAGGCGTCCGGGATGAGCTCCCACTAACGGGGGCTCGTAGGCAGCAGCTGCTGTGCTCAGGGGAGGCACAGCCCCAGCCTGCCCTCACCAGCCTGCTGTCTAGGGGGCCAGATGCAAATGGAATAATCCCACTAATGAGTGTACAATTACACACTGTGCTGGGTGCTGGAGGAGTAATGGAGGGTAGTCTGAGAACATGAAAGAGGCCCAGACTGACCTTGTGTGGGAGTCGGAAGGTTCCTCTGAGGAACTGACATTTGACTGACAGCTAGAGAAGGAGCAGATTACAGCATATTTTAGTCCCACAGAGTAGGGAAGTATACCAGCCAGACTCTTAACAGTGAATGCAACTTAAGGATACTATGAAGTCACAGGCCAAATCTAGAACAGTGGCTGTCTCTCAGGACAAATGACCTGGTTTCTCCAAAACCCAATGGCATGAAAAAAAATTTTTTTAAGGGGATGGGAGACAGGGAAATCATTATAGAATAAAAGACTTACGAGTAATTTTTTAAAACCTACTGAATAGGAGAAGATATTTGCAAGGTGCTAATATCCAACATATATAAATAGCTCATACAACTCAACATCAGAAAAAAACCCGATTGAAAAACGGGCAGAACTGAACAGATATTTTTCCTAAGAGGAAATGCAGATGGCCAACAGGCACATGAAAAGACACTCAACATCACTAATCATCAGGGAAATGCAAATGAAAACCACACGGAGATATCACCTCACACTTGTAGAATGGCCGTCATCAAAAAGAACACAACAAATGTTGGCGAGGATGTGGAGAAGAGAGAGCCCTCCTACACTGTTGGTGGGAATGCAAATCGGTGCAGCCAGTGCGGAAAAAAGTATGCGATTTCCAAAAAAACTAAAAACAGAACTACTATATGATCCAGCAGTTCTACTCCTGGGTATATATATCTGGGGAAAAAAACAAAACAAAACAGAAACACTACTTCAAAAAAGTACATGTACCCCAATGTTCATAGCAGCGTTATTTACAATTGCCAAGGTATGGGAGCAACCTAACTGCCCTTCAACAGATGAATGGATAAAGATGGGGTACATGTGTACAACAGAATACCACTCCGCCATAAAAAGGAATGAAATTTTGCCATCTGCAGCAACATGGATGGACGTGGAGGGTGTTACACTATGTGAAATAAGTCAGATTGAGAAAGACAAATACTGCAGGATATCATATGTGGAGGCTAAAAAATACAACAAACTAGTGAATAAAACGAAAAAGAAGCAGACTTACAGATACAGAGGACAAACTAGTGGTTACCAGCGGGGAGAGGGAAAGGGGGAGGGGCAAGATAGAAGTAGCAGATTTTAAAAGGGGATTATTATGGGATTATATGAAATCAGGTATGTGAAACTTTTGAAAATTATAAAGCACTACAGAATTTAAAGAACCTCTCATTCAACTTTTTAAAAAACGTAATGCATGGCTCTTATCTGAATTGTGATTTGAACAAAGCAACTATAAGAGTCATTTCTGAGACAACTGTGAGAACTGAATATGGACTGAGCCATAGAAGATTATTAATGAATGACGGTGAGTTTGGTAATAATGGCACAGTTGCTATGTCAAAAAAAGGCCTTTATCTCTTAGCAGATATTTATGGGTGAAATGACATGCTGTCTGGGGAAGATGAAAGGGGTACTGAAGCCGGGTGGAGGGTACATGGGGATTCATTCCACTTTTCTTTCTACTTTTGTGTATCTTTTTAAATGTCTATAATAAAAAGGAAAACGCAGTGGTTCGCTTCAAAGAGGCAGAAGTACTGAATCACGTGGATTTTTTACAATGATGACAAAAATCAATTGTTGTACAACATTATCTACCTCGTCACATCTAATGACCCCACCTATTTCAAAGCACCGATGCACCACAGTGAAACCAATTCCTTTCCGATGGGCATTTAGGTTTTCTCCTTCTCCTTACGATAACTGACCCGATCCAATTCCTGATGCTTCTTTCTGTTCTTATGATCCTCCCTACCCTTCCTTCTCACCCCAATCCACCCACTCAAGTCACTGGATGACCATTTTCCCACAGAGTAAGTAGTTGGTACTACCAGTGTGGATGTCCCTACCACAAAGAATGCCCAGGCTCTGGTACCATCTGCTCCAGTGACCTGATTTGGCCTCAGGATTCAGTTTCCAAGTAACTGCCACCTGGGGGTAGAGGGAGGCACACAGTGCAAACGATGGGGCTCAGAGGGAGCACGGGGATTTTCTGGCCGTGGCCAAAGGTCAGCAGCCCTCGCCCAGCCCTCACCCAGCCTGACACAGGTCTCAGGCTGCTCCCCTGCTGCAGATGGGCCCCCCAGATCCTGGAAAGTATTCAGAGTTCTGTACCCCTTCCGTTTCATCCTTTAGTGCTTTTCCCATTCTGTGTTCTTGATTCTTTTAAACAGAGCCAATAGACACCATTTTGACCTACTGAAATGGCATGGACTTTTTTTAAAGGCTAATATCCAGGGTTAGCAAAGTTACTGGGAAGCAGGGACCCTCCCATACCACCAGTGCAAGTGCAGGCTGGTGTGACTTTTCAGAATTTATTAACTGGCGAAATGCCAAGTTCTTAAAATCATACCCCACGACCAGCAATTCTATTTTAGGCATTTATTCTCGTAAGCACACTTGTGGATAGAACAGGATCACCACTGCAGTGCTGTGTAAAATCAAATGGTACAGGAGAAATGACCCAAAAGACCATCAAGAGAGGGATGAATGAACAAATTATGTAATACACATACAGTGGAATATTACTCAGTAATAAAAAAGAAATAAAAAAGAAATAAACTCCTAATAGATACAACATAGGTAAATCTCAAAAATGTTAAACTAAGTTAAAAAAGGAAGACAGAAAAGAGCACATACATGTAACTCCATTTATATGACATTCTGGAAAACACAAACTAATCCACACAGACAAAAAGCAAGTCAGTGATTGCCGGGGGCTGGGACCATGATGGGGTGAGTGACTGAGAAAAGGTACCTGGGACCTTTCTAGGTTGATGGCAATGTTCTGTATCTTGACTGTGATGGTAGTTACATAAGTGTATACATTCATCAAAACTTGCTGTATGCCACTATGGAAAACAGTTTGGAGGTTCCTTAAAAAACTAAAAATAGAACTACCATATGATCCAGTAATCCCACTACTGGGCATATACCCAGAGAAAACCATAATCCAAAAAGAAACATGTACTGTAATGTTTATTGCAGCACTATTTACAATAGCTAGGACATGGAAGCAACCTAAATGCCCATCAACAAATGAATGGATAAAGAAGATGTGGCATATATATACAATGGAATATTACTCAGCCATAAAAAGGAATGAAATGCAGCAATATATAATGAGGTGGATAGACCTAGAGTCTGTCACACAGAGTGAAGTAAGCCAGAAAGAGAAAAACAAATACTGTATGCTAACTCATTATATGGAATCTAAAAAAAAAAAAAAAAGGTACTGGTGAACCCAGTGACAAGACAAGAATAAAGACGCAGATGCAGAGAATGGACTGGAGGACACGGGGTTGGGGGGGGGCAGGGGGTGAAGGGGAAGCTGGGACGAAGTGAGAGAGTAGCATAGACATATATATACTACCAACTATAAAACAGATAGCCAGTGGGAAGTTGCTGTATAACAAAGGGAGATTAACTCGATGATGGATGATGCCTTAGAGGGCCGGGATGGGGAGGGTGGGGGGGAGTCGCGGGAGGGAGGGAATACGGGGATATGTGTATAAATACAGCTGATTGACTTTGGTGTACCTCAAAAACTGGTACAAGAGTGTAAAGCAATTATATTCCAATAAAGAGCCTAAAAACAAACAAACAAAAAACTCGCTGTATATTTGAAACTGCATATGCACTTAAGATCTGTATACTGTATATAAATTAACTTCAATTTTAAAAAATGAATAAGCATCTCCATCTAAGTATCCAAAAAAGAAGTGTTAATCAAATCATGGTGTATCTGTACAATAAAACATTATGCATGATACCACAAATAGTTAATGACACATAGTTATTTAGTATATGCATTAAGAAAAAAACTGTTATGAAACTATAATATACTATAATAGCATTTATGTAAAATAAAATGTATATATTTAGATTTTTAAAAAGACCAAAAAGACAAATATATTGAATATCTGCGCTATACCTTTATTGTTACAATGAGCAGAAAAGACAAAAAAAAATTCCTTTCTGGTCATGAAGCTTCTGTTTTGGTGGTTTCATAAAAAAAAATTTAAATTATTAAAATGTAAACATTAAAAATAAATCAAATGGTACAGGGAAGTGTGTAAATTCTACTACCACTTGTGTTAGAACACACACTCTTGGTTTGTTCACGCACAGAGTAACTCTGTAAGGATTCATGAGGAATTGGAATCAGTGGTACCTTTCAGGGAGGGAAACTAGAGCCTCTTCACCATCCACTTTTTAATATAACTTGGGTTTGTTGTTGTTTTTTTTGTTTTTTTTTACCATGTTCTTATATTGTCTATTCTAAATAAATACAATCTTTTCTAATTTTTTACAAAAGTCCAATAATCAGGAATTGGGTGGGGAAGAACGATATGGAAATGTGAGCATGATATGCTATGAGATCAACAAAGTGTTTTCAGAAAAGATACTTTCCATTTTTACTAAAAAAAAAAAAATCCAAAATAAAAATGTATTGTGATGACATGCACACAAAAGAACAGAAAAACCTACACCAAGCTGTCAACAGATTACTTTCAAGGGGTGGGATTGTGGGGGGGGAATTTTACTTTCTTCTGTTTGTTTGTATTTATTTTTGAAGTTTCCTAAACAAACAAAAGCCCCATTCTGTGTGTTTAATAACTTAAAAAAAAAAAATGAAGGGAATTCCCTAGCAGTCCAGTGGTTAGGACTTGGTGCTTCCACTGCAGGGGGCATGGATTCGATCCCTGGTCGGGGAACTAAGATCCCACAAGTTGCACGGTGTGGCCAAAAAAAAAAAAAGAAAAGAGAGAAAACAGTAGACCAACAATGTCACCTCTTTCTGCCAGGTTCTCTCAGAGAGAACTGATGGCTGCACTCCCTTCACCCAAGCGGCTATGTGGTTTAAGAAGACAAAGACCAAGTCAAGGGCAAGGGCACAAGGCCAACCCAAAGCCTTAACTGTCCTCCCCTCACTGAGGGAGGACACGCTTCCCCAGCCAACAAGGGTGCCCCCCAAGACCCTTCCCTACCCCACAATCCAGAGGCCTGGGAGACTGATGGAGGACACCCACACCCATTGTCTCCTGGGAGGTAGGGGGCAGGGATCACTTTCCTCCTTTACAGATGAAAGGGAGGCTCCAAGATAATCTGCTTCTTCCACAGATAAGGTGCAGAGACCAAGTCTCAGCTGTGTGTTGAGGGCACACTGAACACTGCCGTATCCTAAGGCATGTAGGACTCAAGAGAAAACACTGAATTCTGATTCAGTTTTGTCCCCAGCTTCCTACGGAATACAGGAGGCAGTGGAGTCAGGATGTCTCCGAGCTAGATGCCACTTTGAATGACATCTCATCCCACCTCTGAAGCCCATTCCTCAACCCACCTTCCATCCTCTGCACACACCTCGGGAGCAGCCTGGATCATCTCTGCAGGATGCACGCAGGAAACTCCCGCTTATACTAAAAGCCTCACCCTTATCTCCAGAAAAGGGCCCGGAGGGCTATTTAGGGTCTCGCTTGAAGACCACCACAAGGTGGCCCTGTTAGTACCCAAGGGCTTGTCAAAACCAGCATGTGGGTTTGCGAGGCCTGAGTGACACATTCCTGGAATGAAGCTGGGCAGACACGTCCCAGTGTCTGGAACATTTTCCTATGGGTGGATCTGGGTGTGCTTCATGATTTGGGAACATCTGCTCCCTGGGGGTGCAGAAACCCAAAAGGAGGGGAAAGGAACAGAAAAACCAATTAGGGGGTGACCTAGCCAAATGGCTGAGCATGGATCTGGGTCACCACCTTCTATAAGGAGACAGATGTTCAGCCTTGCAGTGGGGAAATTCAACGAATTTAAGTGGAGGAGTGAGAAGAGAGGCTATTGATGTTGGAAAAGAAAAATAAAAGAACGTGCAAGGGACTTCCCTGGTGCAGCAGTGGTTAAGACTCTTCGCTCCCAATGCAGGGGCCTGGGTTCAATCCCTGGTCAGGGAACTAGATCCCACATGCATGCCACAACCAAGAGTTCACATGCCACAGCTAAGGAGTCAGTGAGCCACAACTAAGAAGCCAGCGAGCCACAACTAAGATCTGGTGCAAATAAACAAATAAATAAAAGAATGTGCAAGCTTCAGGGGTCACTAGAAAATGGTGCAGTTTTAACCCAGGTGAAGGACAGAGCTGGGATAAGATTCTACCACATGCAGCTGTCAGAGTTTGGGCACGAGAAGAAGGCCCTGAGGGGCCTCTCCCTTTCCCTGGCCGGGGGAAACACGAGCAGCCCACCAAGTGCACCCCAGGGCAGGCAGCGGCAGAGGCCAAATCACTTCAAGGTGAGAAGCACCATGCACAGGTGGGGCACCAGGACCCTCCAGGACCAAATAAGGGAGGCCCCGGCCGGCAGTCAGCCTTCCGCAATGTCCAGAGCAAGGCTTCTTGGGATGGTTTAGGGAGAGCTCAGCTCTTGGAGAACCATCGTACCATAAACTAAAATACAAAGCCAGACTTGCTAGGTGGTGCAGTGGTTAAGAATCTACCTGCCAATGCAGGGGACATGAGTTCAATCCCTGCCCCAGGAAGATACCACATGCCACGGAGCAACTAAGCCCATGTGCCACAGCTCTAGAGCCTGTGAGCCACAACTATTGAGTCCATGTGCCACAACTACTGCAGCCCACGTGCCTAGAGCCCGTGCTCTGCAACAAAAGAGGCCACCACAATGAGGAGCCCGTGAACCGCAACAAAAAGCAGCCCCTCCCCACTCGCTGGAACTAGAGAAAGCCCGTGTGCAGCAACGAAGACCCAACACAGTCAATAAAATAAATAAAATTTATTTAAAAATAAAATAAAATACAGAGCCTACAGTGTCATGGAGGGCAGAACCTCGATTGTTCTCTGCCTTGCACTTCCATTCTTTGCTAAAATGGATGTTTTTCCCCCAAATTTATGTTCAGGCTCTGATACAATCAGGGATTTGATCTCAAGACAGTTACATCTTCTGAGTCTTGTAATTTCCATCTATAAAACAGGGTCAATCCCAGCACCGGGGCAGATGTGAGGGGTACGTGAAATAACACACGGGCGTGCCTGGCACACTGCCTGAAACACGGGACATGCTCCATAAGCAGGAGCCACTAACATTATCATCACTAAATGTCTTTTTTGTTGTTGTTTTAGAAGCTCTTTGTATAAATTCAGTCACAAATCAGTAAAAATGTCCTTTATCACTCCACTGGTTGAAAAAACATGGTCTCACAAGCTAAAGACCTTCAAGTGTACAAGGAAGCCTGCTTCAGTAGGGAAAACACATTCAGTGGCTGGTTGCTCTGCCAATCTCAAATCTGTGGTGATGGAGAAGACTCCTAAGGTACCAAGTGACTCCAATCCTGGGAGAAGACAAATGCCTGAAGGTGGAGGAGGGAGCCTCTGGTACGTGGGCTCCCTGGAGCCCCGGAAGATAAGGCTACCAGGTCAGGCCAAGCAGGGCTTGTCAACGTGGCTTCAGGAGGGTGGGGTACTTTTTCCCCAAGTACCCTCCAAAATCCCTATACTGAGAAAGCCTTTCACATACCCAAGAAGACTTAAATCACAGGGATGAGGGTCCTTACACACGTTCCTTGCTTTACTAACAGAAGCGCTTCCTCTTAACTGGAATGACGATTATGTATAAAATGGACACAAGTCAAAAGGAGACCAGAGGGATTTCCTAGGTGGCACACTGGTTAAGAGTCTGCCAGCAAATG